>NC_085011.1:26790148-26807648 GCF_963854185.1 Sardina pilchardus | reverse complement strand
GTGTGTGTGTGTGTGTGTTGTCAGTGTATTTACACTTTACAGCCACTGGTTGACACTGAAGGGGTCTGGAGACATGGGTGGTGTGTGAGTGTGGGATATGGGGGGGGGGGTCCAGAGGGGGGTCGCTGGGGTCAGGTTGAGTCTGCACCACCTTGACCGCTGGTCAAGTGGTTGTTTTCAGTAGAGATGGCCAATAGGAACTGTATGTATGATGATTAACAACAACAACAACAACAACAATAACAACAACATAACTCATTTATTATTTGTAGTATTAGTATGTTGTTATTTGTAAATAGCCATTGCATTACTGTATGTACAACATGTTTGCTAAGTTTGCCAATAAAGCTAATTTGAGAGAGAGAAAGGCTGTGTGTATGTGTGTGTCCTACTGTCTCCAATGAGCTTTGACTGACACCAGTAGATGTCAGATGCATACTGACGGATTACTGTTAGAGACTGACAGATTAAAAGTCCTCTCATGTGTATTAAAGGGTCCATTCTTCTGCACCGAGCGTTGCGTAGACCGCTGCGGTGTGGAGATGTCAGAGAACCCCTGAGCACCGACTCTCGTGCACACACACACACACACACACAAACCCACACACCTCCGTGACTTCATCACATCCAGATGAAAGGGTGCGTCTCGCCCTGATTGGCTGGGACCACCGCGAAGGCCCTGAAAACCAAGCCCTGGCCCAATCAGGCTGGCCAATAACTCAAACAAACTGGCCCTGGCATTTCCCATACGGAGGGGGGAGGGGGTGGGGGAGCTGCATATCTCCACAGACCTGAGCTCCTGATTAAGAAGGAAACTGAACGCAGTAACAAGATGATGTCTGACAGCAGCACTGGGCATAATGCTACGGGATGGGTGTGTTTGTGTGCGTCTGTGTGTGTATGTGTGTGTGCGCGGAGGTACACACGTATGTGTATGTGTGTGTGCGGTTACGCACATGAGTGCACACTTATGTCTGTGTGTATGTGTATGTGCACGCGTGCATGTGTACGTGTGTGTTTTGGGGGGCATTTTTGCGCATGTGTGTGTTTTGGGGGGTATTTTTGCGGGTGGGTTGAGTAGTGGTGAGGGGGAGAGTCGGAGGGGGTCACAGGGTTAGGCTTGTATCTGTTGCCCACGTCCCGAAGGGGAAGTGACACGAGATACTTAAAGACGAAAATTGCCTCACTTAGCCAAACAAACTGCACCGCCTTAGTCCAGGGCTCTCTAATGGCCAATAAAACCAGGATGTGCCCTCAGCCCCCTCCTGACCCCCCCCTCTCCGCTCAGCAGCTATGAAACACAAGGGGCAAAATTAGTGGGAAGGAATAAATTCCTGCTGAAGCCGGGCTCAGGACTTAATGACCGCTGTTATTCTGTCCATCTCGTGAAGGTCAGGAGGCCGGTCTGCAGATAGTACCGACAACTTAGAGCCTCTTAAAACCCCCTTTTCCCCTCTGAAGTGGGGCAAATCTGCTGTGGAACCTGAAACTGGTTCTGAAGAACACAAGGTTCCATATAAAAATGCATTCCAGAATACAGTACTTCCACTGGATGATGAATTAGTTCTCTTTTGTTCTGTCTGTGGGGATGTTCTATGTTGTCTTTCTGCATGTCGGTTCCATTACCTCTTTCTCTTTCCCAACCCTGCTCTCTCCCCGTTTCTCTCTCTCCCCCTCTCTCTGTGACTCCCCATACTCCATTTCAGAATGGCACTGTGAAAGCACCAGGCCCAATAAATTCTTGTTCTTGCAAATGATTCAAACAGTCCAGCACAGTCCAGCACTGCATATCGCAGCACAGCGCTTGTACTTTACCACTGTGATCATTTTATTGGGGGAGGAGACCGCCGGGATTTAGTGTCTGTATGCATATATGCATGCAGCATGTGTGTGTGTGTGTGTGTGTGTGTGTGTGTGTGTGTGTGTGTGTGTGTGTGTGTGTGTGTGTGTGTTTAAGGCCAGCAGCTTTGGGCTGGTGTTTTGGGGCCAAGTGTTCGTCTAATGGTTTCTTTGGAAACCATATGTCCTTCATGTCAGCTAGAGCTCTACAGTTACAGTTGAAGTTAGTGTGAAAGACGGACACGTTGTATAATATGAGGCCTTGGGGCTTTTTAAGCAGATCTCACTGTATAGCATTACCGTCCATAAATCCAGCGCTCGCCATAGTGCTGACATTAATTAGAGGCCCTGTCCTCCTGTAACCATACAGCCAAAGGTGTCGCAGTGCAGTCACCAAAGTCTACACACTTACACACACACACACACACACAGGCACACACTCATGCACACACAGGCACGCACACATACACATGCATGCGCACACACACACACACACACACACACACACACACACACACACACACACACACACACTTGTAGAGACAGACAAAGAGACAAACAAACACACATACACACACACACACACACACACACACACACACACACACTTGTAGAGACAGACAAAGAGACAAACAAACACACATACACACACACACATGTGCAAATGTCCCTCTGTCAATGCACATGCACGCACACACACACACACACACACACACACACACACACACACACACACACACACACACACACACACACACACACACACACACACACACACACACACACACACACACACACACTGCTCACTGTTCCATGCAATTAGTGGTCCACTTCTTCAGCAAATGGCTGCTCTCTCTGGGTCAGTGATAGCAAAAGGCTCTTAAACTTTATACTCCCTCCTGGAGCGGAAAAGCTAGCACAACAGTGCAGTCTGATGATTTGGCAAAGTCATTAATGCTCCGTGGGTTTGCGGAGCCTTGGAGTGTTTAACTGCAGGAATGGGCATGTGTAAGATCCAGGGTGTCGTTTCCATACGCCGGTCCGTTTCGCGAGCTCGTAAACGCGCCCAGATACTGCAAAGCTAATTTAGGTTTTTATATAAAAACCCAATACTGTACATAAAAGGCAGAGGAAGGAAAAGGATGTGTTTTATGCCCGGTTGTGTTAGAGTAAATCCTCTCTCTGTGCCTTTTTGAAATTAGATACAAATATATGAAGTCACTTTAAACATTTCATAAACATAAGGTCACTCCAAGCAGAAGCTCTTAATGATCTGTAATGCTATGTATTAGCATTGCATGATTAAAATGTTCATACAATGACAATTGCTAAAAATAGTGAAACTGAGTCTAGCGATAGCAAAAGTGCATTGACTATTTCTTTGAGGGCTAGCTTGTTGCCCGTGCATTAGCAGTAGCGCTTGAGGCCAGGGCTGAGGGCAACTCGATTTGAAAGTCTGTGTTAAGCAGAAACATGGTCCGATAACCACAACGGCCCTGCACTAAATGGCCGAAAATGGTCGATATGAACAAACACACAACCCTCCGACAATATCTTGTACACATCAGCATATTTACAGACTTTTTAGCCTCATGTAATCTTTGTAATCTCTTGGTAATTGAATAAATGGTGCCAAGCCCAGCCAAGTGCAGGTTTTTGAAGACGTTGTCTGAAGAGTCAGCAAATGCTTTTAAGGGATGACATCCAAGACCGCGTCGATGCTAATGGAATTAGCGTAGGCAGTTACCTGTATCTCACCTTTCCTGTTTGTCTTTCGCACTCAAACCACCGTTCATGACAGACAAAAAGGCGGTTGTTTTTTTCCGTAACTTATTCGCTTGCTGCCAAGAAAAAGGGCAAGGGAAAAAAATCAGCAGGCAGGACTTCACATTGCACATGGCAATGAGTCCCAGTTCTCAACCCACACACACACCACAAGTTAATGTCAGGTACACCGAGGAAGTGAAAATAAACTCTTTAGACTATAAACCTAAAGAAGTAGAAAGCAGAGGACACACACATTCACACACGAATCCAAAGATGCTCACACACACACAAACATACGCGCACTCTCTCACTCGCTCCCTCTCTGTCAGTCTGTCTCCCTCTCCTATAAATGTGCAAATTTGGTTAAACACATCTGAAGTGTTCCTACTGGCATAGAGGGCCATGACGACAGTTGGTGCTAAAGCCGCGCTGCACCCAGAGATTCTCTGATGCCCCATGCCAAGCCACATCCACGGGCACCGGCGGCGTCTACACACCCATGCCCCCAGGAGAGGAGACGGCGTTGTGGCGGCACTACGGAGAGAAGCAAACATGCAGCAAAGCGAAAGCCCCGAGGTCAGGAAGAAGACACGGGCGTCAGGAGCGAGCAGGAAGCCATGCTGGATCTTCCTCTCCGCGGTGTGGGCGTGCGCTTCTCTGCTCCTCCAACACCGCCGCCGCTGAACCCGAGTGACCCCTCCGCTGAGTGACGGCCGAGCGGAGGCGAGCTGACATTGTTGAAGTATGAATTTCACCGTTTGTATTTTTTTGCAAAACACGGCACCGGATCAGTCTCTCTTGATTGGGGAGAGGGGGCTGACCCCGGGGCGACCCGCCGGTCGGGATAGGGGAGTTTATTGGCCAGTCAAGTCCAATTTATAAAGACTGCGTGACTCAATTTGCAGCTTATCATACACTATTTGCTCGCGCTTTAATTCAGGAAAAGGGCGGCAAACACGCACGCCATCAATTCAAAGCAGGGAAGTCACAGGCGTTTTGTGCACTGTCTTGAGACTGTTCGGCGAACACTTTGATAAATGTATTCTCGCTGCATTTCAGTGCACTAGTTTTATGAGACATATGGAAGGAATCAAGAAGATATTTCTTAAGTGCTGCCACTCTGTCTTTAACATCTTCCAGCCAATGCATTTGCTTGTGTACATAACAGGGGAATACATTTGTTGCGGAGATGAAACCGGTAATCCCTGTTATATTTGTAACTAAAGGTGTTCGTTAAAGTTTGTTGACATTTAGTCACATTACCTTGTGTGTACCTTACCATATGTATAATTCCTTGTATTACAGTGGACACACAACCACATCTACTTGTAGGCATTGTGATGTTTGCAAACGTGCAGACAGCACATCTCACTGAGTTAAGTTTTCACTGCAAGAGGAGGGTTTCAACACACCATACTGTTTTGTTATCCATTGTCACTCACTGAGACATCATTTTCACTTCAGTTGCCCCTTCTCTCATGCAGGAGCCACCTGCTCTTTTTGGGAAATAAGGGTCTGTTGGGACTGC
Organism: Sardina pilchardus; assembly: GCF_963854185.1. Classification (NCBI taxonomy): domain Eukaryota; kingdom Metazoa; phylum Chordata; class Actinopteri; order Clupeiformes; family Clupeidae; genus Sardina; species Sardina pilchardus. Next base: position 26,802,514 of record NC_085011.1, on the reverse strand, counting down.
CTCTGGAATGTTTGGAATGCTTGTCAACACTGACCATCTTCATCTGCCATGTACTTTAAAAAATATATATATATATATATATATATATATACATGTGAAATATATGTGTGTGTGTGTGTGTGTGTGTGTGTGTGTGTGTGTGTGTGTGTGTGTGTGTAAAAATTAAATAAAAATATTTATCAAAACCAAACTCTCAAATATAGGAAAATATGATACTTACCGTTCCCTATTTGTGTCCATTGACTGCAGTCTTTCCCCTCCTACAGGATCCAGAGGTATAAACACCACGGCCCAAACGGCCATTGGAGTTTTTCCACTGTGGAAAGTGAAAGATAAATAGAACCTGTTACCTCCCCCCCCATCCTAGCACAGGACCATTCCTGAAGTGTTACCAGGGAGAGGCTTGCCCATGGTTACACTGTCTTTAACTTACACTAGAGAATATGAACTAATGTGGTAAGATCTGTGAGAGTTCTATATACTTGATAACAATATAGTCGTTGACTTGGAGGTATACCCAGATGGGAAAACTACATTGGGACGGAACTGGGCCACACTTATCACAATATCCGGCACGGATCTGCGTAATGGACCTGATCTGACGAATGAATGATGGATCTGGTGCCAATAAGGACTAACACTGGCCCAGCTCCGTATGATACTCTGTGTTCTAGACGTGGTCTGCATCTGTAATTCATAGTGGGGGGAATACTCCCATGCGCATAAGGGTGCGTAAGTCCAAAAAAAAGCGTAACTACGCGCATTTTACTCTAGGCGAATTCTGCCCTCCACATTTTTAAATAATGAAAACCCCGTTATAATCACCCACTTTGAGTATTGGATCTTACCGATTGTGCATCTTCACTTTTAACTTGACGTGAAGTCATAAGCAAGCCCATATCATACTTTGTTCGAATATGTCCGTTTCTTTCCAACTTCACCAAAGTCATCCATACATTTCCATAGATGTCTGCACTATTGTGGAGCAGCATAGCTTATTCTCCTGTCTCTTGATTAGTTCGTAATGGAGATTGGAGTTGTTAAGCCAGTTTCTCTACTGTGTTCAAAGCTGCAGGTGTCAGTCTACAGAATCGTTAGCATAGATAAATTGATATTAGCCTATAGAGGCAGCTGCCAGCGAAACCTTTTTTTCAACAGTGAGTTTTTGAATTGTGAATCTACACACCTCAAGCACGTCTTGACTCTTTATAAACAAACCTCAAAGCAAAAGTGAAATTTCGTGTATTACTAATCTGTAAACTAATCAAGAATCTTGCCAAGACGTCGCCAGTTTTACCAAACGACAGTTGGTGTTTTGAGGTGAAAACAACATGCCAAATAAAACACACACACATGCAGGCATTATTACTCAGTTTTTTAAACTAAGCATTAAAAAAAAATCTTCCAAATCCTCCAAATTATTTAGAGATAACACACCTAAGTAAAAAAAAAAAAAAATTCTTTCAGATATTGTTATTTCGAGATACTGAGTCGTTGTTTCAAGATATTATCTTGTTATTTTACGACGGAGGATTTGGGCCGCAATAAAAGAAAAAAATGTCATAAACTTCGAGAATAAAGTCATAATATTTCGAGAATAAAGTCATTAATTACGAGAATAAAGTAATAAATTATGAGAATAAAGTCGTTACTTACGAGAATAAAGTCATAATGTTATGAGAACAAAGTCGTAAATTACGAGAATAAAGTCGTTAATTATGAGAAAAAAGTCATAATATTGCGAGAATAAAGTAGGTCCTTTATTCTCGTAATTTACGACTTTATTCTGATAACATTATGACTTTATTCTCGTAATTAACGATTTTATTCTCGAAATATTATGACTTTATTCTCGAAGTTTATGATATTTCTTTCTTTGATTGCGGCCCTAATCCTCCGTCGTATTATTTCGTATTTATTTCATGATGTTACTGTAATCTCGAAATAACACGATAATATCTCGTAATAACGAGATAATATCTGAAAGTAAAATAAAATATCAATAATTATGAGATATTATCTCGTCATTATGAGAGATAATATCTGAATAACAGATTTTTTTTTAAATTGTTTTTTTTTTACATATGTGTTTTATATTGAAATAATTAGATATTATCTTGAAATAACGAGATATGATCTCAAAATAACAAGATAACATCTCAAAAAAAAAATTCTTCACTTCCGGTTCAGGGCTTCCGTACAAGACCAAGCTGTCGGCAGCGCTTCTTGGCTGCCAGGTATTCATAGTAGTCACGTGACTGCAGAGTATGAATAGTTTGCCTATTATGTGTGGTACAGACCCATTTATCAGATCTGAACCGGCTCTAAGGCTTCATTGACATTTGAAATGTGATTGTTAATTATCCTGGGTGAACCCTGACAAACCGGTTTGCAATAAGAGCAAATAGGCTAAACATTTGCTAAGGTCCGTTCATATGCTGTCTAAAGCCATATACAGCAGGAAACTAGAGCAAAATTAAAGCTAAAGGCCCGGTACACACGTAGCCGGGTATCTGCTTGAACGAAGGTATTTGTCTACGTTTGGACCTGTCATCCACATGACAACGCATATAAACGAAGGTTTAAAAAAAACTCCGGGCAAAGTGAAGATCATAATCTTCATCATCATCATTCTCCGTTTATAAATTGGCGTGTAGCCAGAGATAACCGTAGATCTGCGGTTTCGAACGTCAGAATATGCGCCAAAACAACAACAAATCTGCTCTGACATCAAACGTGCGATCTCTGTTCACTGCAGAATCATGGATCTGAGTGCCTTGAAACCGCAGATGTTCGGTTATGTGTGGAAGGGTTTTTTTTTTTTCAAAAACTAGGTAATGTGGATACAATTATTTTATAAAAGGAGGGGGGGAATATTCGGTTTTAAAAATACCCGACTACGTGTGTTCATAGCCAAAGTTACCTAAATATTACCTTTCATTTTGCTCTAGCTATACATAAAGTTGTCCAAATGAATATAGGCTGTTGGTATGAATGTTGTTGTAAAGGTAGGTTACATTTTAGCGGAGTAATGTACAAACCTGAACGTGCTGATTTGCTGCAAGAGGTGTAGATGGGTGTGTGTACCATACCATTAATTCTTGCAGGTGCCCCTGGACAAGTGAGCCCTTTCTCACTTATGACATCCCCTCAGTCAACATGTAGCATCATGACAGATGATGCATGTTCCCAGGGAGCTGCTCTGGTTCCCATGACAATGTCCGCATGTATTATGACATCTGTATTATGATATGTGATTCATGGGTCACATATGACACCAGCATGTCAGGAAGACAACAAAAGAAGTTGTGGGTAAGCATGCCACCCCTTCTCCTTCTCCCATAGCATAGTGGCATTATTCCGGCTCCGCCCTCTATGTAGGCTACTTACACTCAATTTCAAAGGCACAGATGTGCTTTCAACAGAGTTCTCATGTAGAAGACCAATCTAGAACCACCAACCAACCAGAAAACGGAGGGCATGGCTAAGAAAACGATTATGTTTAAGTTGCAAGCCTAGTGGTTATTATTGTCATTACCAAATGCTAGTGGAGCTCCAATGATTTTCAATTTCAAACAAATGTCCACCCATCAGAAGAAGACGTTTGCCAATGATGCCTGCAGACTCTTTGCACAAAGAAAAGCTAAGTCAAGAGTCTGGTTGATGTAAGGGAGGATGTATTGTCATTACATTGTCCCACTTATTATGCGACTACTTGCCAAAACGAGAAAAGAAACTTCACACGTTGGCTCTCTTAAAGGGACACTTCACTGATTAGTATTACAGTAAGCTTTGTATCTTTAGAAAACCAGTCATGTTTTTGAATGATCGTGCATCATTCCCTCAGTTTGCCTTGAGATGGGAGAAATACGGATTTCAATGTTGGACTTCCTGCTTTCAATGATGTAAAAATCATAATTTTACATCGTTGAAAGTTGGAAGTCCTATTCATGGGTTTCATTGAAATCCATATTTCTCCAATCTCAAGGCAAACTGAGGGAATGATGCACGACCATTCAAAAACATGACTGGTTTTCTAAAGATACAAAGCTTAATGCTAATCTGTGAAGTGTCCCTTTAAAGAGATATTGTGTAGGATTGAGAACATTTCATTGTAAAATTCTCTCATGTAGCGGTTAGGGATTATATCGCAGCCTGTAGGTCCTACAGTGTAGGAACTACGGAAGCCATCGCACAACAAACACATAATGCCTGATTCACACCAAAGATCTGCGACGAGACTAAACAGAACTTTTCTCTATTGTCGTTGCTTGTGTGTGATGCCAATAAAACTCACTTTAGGACACGTAATACATTATTTCACTTTGCCTGTTAACCAAGCTAGCTGGCACAGTAGCTAGCTAGCACAGTATGCCTACATAGAAAGTTAATGGCAAGGGCTAGTAAGGTTTGTGGTTAAACTGGATTGTTGCAAACTAACCTGAAATAACACTAGTTTGGGAGTGGAAAAGGGGCTTAGGCTATGTGCACTAAACTAAAGGGCATTGCTGAGACAGTGACAGATTACGATCAAAGTTATTTTATTTGTTTAATTGGAAAATACCATTTGTTGGAATGTTAGATAGACATGTGGCTTGTAGAAAACGGGTTCATAACTTACATCGCTGAATGTAGGAAATTCGGCGAATAAATCCATGCATTCCGTCAAAGACGGAGCTGTAGGCCTATAGTTTTTCCAAAGAGTATTTTGCATAATGTCCCTATAGCGGCCACCGGTATTTCAAAATGGTGCACGTAAATGCAGGGTCTGGTCTAAGCTATGAATATTTAAATGAGGACTTCTGAGCCAATAGGAATGCTTCAAATTGGTGGTAGTGGTAATTAAACATGAATGGCCTTATGAATGGGAAATGTTGATTTTGGTAACAAACCATTGGAAATCTTACACAATGTCACTTTAAGAATGATTTTGTTACCACTTCATGAGAAAACAAAAAAGTTTGCCACACAAATAGAATTTGACAGTTTCAGGTGTGGCAACATCTTTTTGCTTGCTAATTTTCACTTTCAATGAAATTCCTTTGCAATAAGCGAATGGACTACTTGCGGAATGATATGAAAGATGTGAATCAAAGGCACAAAACCTGTTGCCATTGGCAATGGTCATGACTCATTATATGTTTCAGTGGTCACTTGTGGTGCATATTTGACCGTAGAACGTTGGGAAATACTAGCATTGTGAAGAGCTGTCCTCCTTTAACAGAGTGGCATTGCCCAAAGGATGTTAAAGACATGCATCCCATGAAGGAGATGAAAAACAGGTCCAGAGAATAGATGTAAAGTCCACGCTTGATTTGTGAGGATGAGGTGATGGACGTGGCATGAGGGAAGAGAGACAGAGAGAGAGAGAGAAAGACTGTCAGAGAGAGAGAGAGAGAGAGCGGAGCGAAGCGGAGATTCTTCCCGGGACTATAAAACCAGCGTGTCTGGAATCAATCTGGCGAGTAGAGTGATCGCAGGGCCCGATCCACTCCATTCCACCGTGGCCCGCTCTGCTTCTCTTCTTTATGGTCTGGACCTGCAGCTTTAAGACTGTTGGTGCGTTATCTCTCCAGTTGAGGATGCTGGGGTCAGATGTTTTGGAGGGGAAGAGAGTGAAGAGAGTGGGGGTATCCTCTGTGTCCTACCTGCTCTCCAGTGCTGGAGCAGAGTGCTGAAACCTAAGAGGTGTCGTAAATAGTCGGAGGGATGGAGTTGTTTTGGCCTCTGTCTCACCCCCCAACCTCACCACCAACCCCAGGGCTCTGGCCTCGGCCTGGCCCCTACACACACATGCATTCACACACACACACACACACACACACACACACACATATACACAGATACGAACACACAGATCTATACGAACACACATATACATATAAACACACACACACACAGATACGAACACATATAAACACACACACACACATATTTACATACAAACACACACACACACACACACACACACACACACACACAGAAATATGAACACACACACACACACACATATACATAGTGCTCTGATGGTGTGTGTGGGTTGGGGGGGGGGGTGTAGCTAACAAAAGGCTTCTCTGAGGAGCTAGGGCGGGTGCACAAACGTTGCTGCAGGATAATTGGAATGTCATCCTCCTCTTTTTCCACCCTAAGTGACAGGTGTGGTGAAGCCACCCTGCCTTTATTTACCAACACACAGTTCCTCTCCCCTGCATATGTTTCTCACTAAGACCTCCACAACTGTCTACTCATTGAGAAGACACAGGGAACTGCCTACATCTAGGAACAGAACGGAAAAAAGCATGAACTCTTTTTCTCTAACACATGCTCTTAAAGGGGTAGAGGTATACCGTTGACTTGTGCTAGCCTAGCGTCAGCAAACTAGAAGGACTTGTGCTAAAACATGGAAATGAGGTCCTATGTCCACAATTCCGAACTGCCCCTTTAAGCTGTACTACAAGTGATGTACACTAATTTCCTGTGTATTATCCCAATTGTGTATAAACCAGGACAGTGTTTTATGCGAGTTAGAAAAACAATCATGTTAACATCATATTAACTGTCCCCGTGTATTAACCTCCTAGCTGAAGAATTTTTGCAAAGTCATGTATGCGCTTGTCCTTTAGGTAATTGTAGCTTGTCTTATATGCCTTTTAGTATAAGTTGTATTTTTGTTGTTTGACTAAATGTAAATGTACTGTAAAAAGATGCATGTCAAACCAATAAATGAAATCTGAATCTGATTTACGTCAACCGTCTCCAACAACTAAGGGTAGCGTATCCTGGAAAATGCCACTGAGACGGTGATATGTTGTTGCAGCATGTTCGACTTACAGTATATGTTGTTGTAAGTAATGAATACCTTGCTGACACTTGTTGCTGCTTTGACAATGGAAAGCTCTCCGTTGTGAGATAAATAAAGGGGTTATGTTATCTTAAATCCAATCTTTGGGTCTTTTCAGTTTGATTGAGAGTATGTAATATGTATGTGTGTATAATTGTGTAAGTGTGTGTGTGTGTGTGTGTGTGTGTGTGTGTGTGTCTGTTGAATGGATTGCTTTAGCCCATGCAGTGGGATGTGTGTTCCAGTAGCAGCCTGACACAGATGACTTATTGTTCAGCAGTGGCCCTCCTCAAGCAGCTTAATTAAAGTCCAATTGGGGAAACGCTCCCGCGGATTAGCTCCATTCACCCAACACACACACACACACACACACACACACACACACACACACACACACACACACACACACACACACACCGATGGGTCTGTCTGCAGTCTGTCTTTTATCAGCCAGAGCCAAGGAGAGCACACCCTGCCTCATAACATCAGTGGGTATGAGGGGAGTGATACACACACACACACGCACACAAAACACATCCATGCACCATGCATACACACCTGTACAGAGACACACACTTACATGCAATACACATGACTTGAGAGTGAAAACCCTCCTGTCCGTAATGCAGGTATGTCCAGGTGCACAGAAACAGCTCTGCTGCCTCCTATACAAAGCTGAGCTCACACACACTTCACTCTCCTATTCCAAGCGGAAACACACGTCTCTTGTCTATACCAAACTGAAATCATGCATGCTTCGCTCGTCTATTCCAAGCTGAAATCCCACACGCTTTATACTATACCAAACTGAAATCCCACACGCTTTATACTATACCAAACTGAAATCATGCATGCTTCGCTCGGCTATTCAGACCTCTCAGTGCCTCTTGCTTTCTTCTCTTGCTGCAAACTTCGCAATTCTCTCTCTCGCTCTCTCCCCCTCCACACACATATTCCAACATGACGCGCACACACACACACACACACACATACACAAAGAGTTAATTTGAGCAAATTGGTCATGCATGTCGGTGAATGCCAGACATGCAGGTCTGTGTAATTGGTGTGTCAGTGTCAAGGCCCTGATCTGGGTTCTGAGATGGTGACCTTGGTCCTGGATTAGGCCTCAGCAGTCTGGGCTGCGTGGGGAAAAGAAATCAAAGCACACTGTTTTGACTTTCAATTTTCTCCTTCCTTTCAAGCCTGCGTCTGAGATTGGAATTGATAAACACACACATTTAGACGGAGCCTGAAAACACGTGCAGGCAGTGAGGTAGTGCTCGAACCGACACACCTAACCCTTACAATGACACGTTCCCTGAAACGAAACAGGACACCCCCCCCCCCCCCCCCAAGAAAAAAGGTGATATGCTTGAGCGTTCCAATCCACTGGCAACCCTTTTCAGGAATAGAATGTGAATGAAATGTTGCTAACTGTTTGTTTCAACAATGTAATAATACGCTCAAGAGAAAAACAAACAGGCCTTGCATAGACAGACAGATGTGAAACTGTTCATGTCATGTCACGTCATCTTATCCTACTTCTGTCTTACTCAACTTCCTGATTGACAAGAGCATCTTACAGAGAACTCCAACTGAAGTAAACAAGGAAGGTAGATATGGATCTGTTCAATGGTGCATTCAAATTTGCAGATATGGAGATATATATCTACCTCAATAGTAAGTTCCCTGTGACCGTTTGCAAACATTCACAACCTGTCAGATGTGCTCTGCAAACACACAAGGGAGGTTAATGGATTACCATTTATATTAGATGTTTACACAGAATTGTCTCAATTTCACTGTTCCGCAAATAAATGTTGGCCACTCTCCAAGCAATTTCTCATTACCCATGAGCTTCGCCGTTGCTAAATCCTTACAAACAACACTCCTGTCCCTCAGATGAAACATTCACCACTTCACAACTCTCCAAGAAGACTCTATCCTATGCCAAACCATAATCTTTAGCGTTGTGTGGCTGAAAGGGGCAGGGTGTTTAGGTGTGCATCCAGCAGCAGGGTTAAGCCCGCAGGAGCCCCGGGGGTTATCAGCAGTGCTGTGGCCTGCACTGAGCCCCAGCGGAGGTGAATTGGGCCGTTTGTAAGGTGATCAGACGAGAGTAGCTACAGAGCAGTGAGATAACGTGGGTGGCCCACCTGCTATTAGCCTCTTATCTGATCTGGTATCTGCTAGAGCACATCTCCTGAAACCTTACCCAACCTCACCTCCTCCTTTCCTTTCTCTCTCTTTCTCTCTTTCTCTCTCCCTTCCTTGCTCTTTTGCTCTCTCGCTTGCTGCCCCACTCGCTCCTTGGATAACAATGGGCGCTTTAGCTGCCCTGTTTACTTCAGGTGATATGGGAGCATGTTCTGAGTAGCTGTTCTACATGTGTGTCGCTCACAGACATGTGATTTAACGCCATGTGTCAGGACACGATGTGGAGCGTGGCTGCTGGGATGGGGGTTGAAAGTGTGTGTGTGTGTGTGTGTGTCTGTGTCTGTGTGTGTGTGTGTGTGTGTGTGTGTGTGTGTGTGTGTGTGTGTGTGTGTGTGTGTGTGTGTGTGTGTGTGTGTTAGTTAGCTTTGTTATCCCCTTGAGGATTTTCTTTTCTCAGTAAATGACACATGAAAAACATAGGACATGTTGTTATCTGCCACTGTTTCTGACAAGGCAGCAAGAGAAAAACACTCACAGAGCCCAACCACATTAGCATTACACATGCCCCCATAGACAATGACACAATAAGACATTGGACAGGACAGACTAACCTTCAACAAATCCCATCTCTACACATGGCATCAGTGCATAGTGGCCAGGTGTGTGTCTGTGTGTGTGTGTGTGTGTGTGTGTGTGTGTGTGAGAGAGTGATTTCTTGATGATGACATCAAAGTGTAGAATGCCCCCCCCCCCAAAAAAAATAGAAAACAATTCTGCAAAGACAACGGCTTTCACAATTTAATTCAAACATTGCAGCGTCCGATTCTGAAATTCAAATCAAATTCCATTCAAATTCCTCAAAGAGTAGTTTAACGCTTCACTGACTGAACAACCCCCTCCAGCTTCTCACTGGTCCTTCTCACTCCTGTTGCCTCGAGACGTTTAACGACTTAGCTGTTCTTCGCACTGCCCGTCCAAAAGTCTGTGTGGAGCGCGCACCTGAGGAGTTATTCAAGCGGACATTAACAAGCCCACCCGCCGGCCGACAGACTTGTAACTCCGGAGAGCAAGGTGTCGGGATCATTAATTTTAACGAGCGAGAGCCAATCATAACCTCAGAGGGCCTCTAACGCCGCAGACGTCGTGTACCATCACCGATGCGAGGGTTCCACGTCGTTCTGCGCCACTCGGCTCTGGAGAGAACACGAGCTGTGGCACAGTAATAAAGAACGAGGGACAGAAGGAGGAGAAGAAGAGGAGGAGGAAGAGGAAGAAAGATGGGGGTGATGGAGGGAAAAAAGGTTGAATCTCTTGTATGACAACACAGCTTGAACTCATTACACATCAGTATTAGTTTAAGCTCTGGGCCGGGATAGTGCTGGTGGTGGGAAGTGTGTGTGTGTGTGTGTGTGTGTGTGTGTGTGCGTGTGTGTGTGATGGACTCTCGACTGCTGCGGTCTGAGCTGGCCTCAGCAGCAGCAGCATTGATAGTGTGTGTGTGTGTGTGTGTGTGTGTATGCGGAATTTTAATTGTCTGAGACAAAGAGGGTTTTAATTTTTCTGCAGCTCATCCATCTTTCTCATTTTGCAAACCCCCCCTCTCTCTCTCACACACACACACACATGCACACGCACACGAGCACTCTGACTCCTCCCCCCCCCCCCCCCCACCCACCCCACCTGGACCTCCTTGCCCCCATGAAACAATAAAGTGGTCTAGCGCTAAGTTATAGGGGCCTTTTGAAGTGGCGGAGGAGGCCCCCGTAAATTTGCCGTGCACCTTTGGGAGCGGCCTCCGCACCGCACCACACCGTTCCACGCCGCTCCGCAGCGCTCCCGGACCCTCGCCTCGCCTCGCCTCGCCGCCGGTTCATAGCCGCTCGTGATTTGTGGCCGTCTGTGGCCCAGTTTCACCGATGCTGTAAATCTTTTGCTGTACCCGTCGTTAGGAAAATGGGCCACGTCGAGTGTGTGTGTGTGTGTGTGTTTGTGTATGTATGTGTGTGTCTGTGTGTCTTTTACAGTGAGTGAGTGTGTGTGTGTGTGTGTGTGTGTGTGTTTGTGAAGGGGTTACTGGGGGCTGGTGAGGTCAGGCTTTTCTTCTCACCTCCTTCAGCTCCCTCCAACACATTTGAGTTGTTTATGTCGTTGATCGTATTGTCTGGGTCCCCCGTCTCCAAACACAACACTCATCCACCAATCACACATCTCACGCAGCTCACCAGACCAACTCAAACACTCCCAACCTCTTCTTTTTTGGCTGGATGATGACTTTTTGTGTATATGTACGTGTGTGAATTGATATTATCAATTTTATCCTTTGTTTTTAGAAAATCTTTTACTTTTTTAAAGTGCTTTTCAATGTAGCTTTAGCTAACCAAACGACCCTTCTCCCTCGGTAGCTGTGCTGTAGCTCAACATAGTCTGCTGTGAACTAACTGACAGCTCGCGGGGCTGTTTTCAATGGAGCGTCCCTAGCAGGGCTCGCGTGTACTCCCATCCGAAGCCCGTGGGCCCGTCCTCCCGATTTTCAGCCCACGATCGGTGTCTCCTCCTGGGCCTCGTTCCTCTCCAGGCTCCCTGGACCGGTCCTGGCTGGATGTCCTACACGCTCGTAAAAGAGCGCATTGCTATTAAGTTATAAAAGGCTCGGTACCAAATGCACCGTTTCATGGCCTGAAGGAGTCCGAATGCCGGCGCAGGAATAAAAGTGAGTTATTGTTTCCAGTTTCAAAAGCGCAGCAGCAACAAGTAACCCATTTCAGAGAGCGGGGGATAGAGGGAGAGTCAGAGAGAGAGAAAGAGAGAGAGAAAGATAGATAGAGCTGGAAGAATGGGTGGAGAGGAAGACTCAGCAGAAGAAAGGGAATAAAAACACAAGAAAGAGGGAGAGAGATGTGCTGCAGGGATCGTTGTCCTCCTCCTCCTCTTCTCCTCTCTCTCTCTCTCGGCCGCCTCTTCCTCCATCTCCTCTCTCTCTTTCCCTCCCTCTCTCTCTCTCTCTCTCTCGGCCGCCTCTTCCTCCATCTCCTCTCTCTCTCTCCCTCCCTCTCTCTCTCTCTCTCGGCTGCCTCTTCCTCCATCTCCTCTCTCTCTCCCTCTCTCTCTCTCTCTCGGCCGCCTCTTCTCTGCAGACACCTGCGCTGGTCTAATGTTTCAGCAGGCCCATGAAAAATAAGCGCATAGCTTGAATCTCTTAATCCGCCCGGCTCCGGCGAGGGTGGTCACATGATACCAGGCGGATGGAGCTGACGACGGCGGTTGCCTGCCTGTGTATCGAGGCCCAAGCCCACGGCCTGGGGTGTGTGTATGTGTGTGTGTGTGGTGTGTGTGTGTGTGTGTGTGTGTGTGTGGGGGGGGGGGGGGGG
>NC_085011.1:26767648-26780148 GCF_963854185.1 Sardina pilchardus | reverse complement strand
CTAAAACTACCACAAGAACGTAGAACACTAGACAACTCACTCCACAAGGGACTACAGATGAAAAGAGTCTGCATTGCTAGCGTTAAAGTGCAACTTCACCCCATAACTCCACCCACTTCACATTTCTGAAAAAGGCTTTCAAAATGGGCAGGAAGTTCTGAAAATTGGAAGGTAGTGCAGCACTGCTGCAGCCAATCAACCATGGTGATTTCGTGTCAATCTGGGAATGAGTGCTGCAGATATGGCTTATCACATGTAGGCTAATCAGGGCAGCAGGTGTTGGGGCGTTTAATTCCTAATTTGTAACGACCCGGTGACGTAGTCTCGGCAGAAAAGTGCAGGACTACGTTCCAATTCCATTCCAATAGCATTAATATCCTCGCAGTAATATCCTCGCCCTTGCACTTTCAGTTTCACTTTGGAGTGAGGATATTACTGCGCAGAGTCTAAGTGCTCCCAATGTTATTCTGCCACACAATATAGTTATCCCTTTTGCCTGCTTAGAAATGCACCACGCTTTTTTTTGTCTCACCATACTTGGTCGTGTGACTACTCGTGTAAAACATGGGAAAACATGGAGGTGTTTGGTCGCTTCTAACTTCATCTCTTTTTGGATCCTAATGAATGCATTGGGCTAGCTAAATGCTATCAAAGTTGCGCCGCACGCCAGAGCCAGTGAGTGCACGCATTGAAACGTGAGAGGTACGTATCAACTCGTCTTAATTAAGGGAATAACATAGGGGTTTTTTTTTTTTTTTTTAAGATTATTTTTTTGGGGCTTTTTATGCCTTTAATTGGACAGGACAGTAGAGAGAATGACAGGAAGCGAGTGGGAGAGAGTCGGGGTGGGATCCGGAAAGGACCACGGGGCGGGAATCGAACCCGGGTCGCCGGCGTGTGGTGCAGGTGCCCCAGCCAGTCGCGCCACGGCTGGGGCCAGGAATAACATAGTTTAATATGAAAAAACGGTGAAGTGTTCCTTTAAAGCAACACCAAAGAATTTTTTGCACCTTAAAATAAGTTTACCAGATCGGGTAGCGGATCTGTAGTTCGATGGAATGAGACATAACAAAATACACATTTGACTTGCTTTGATGTCGTAATACATTCTTTCATAAAATCAAGCAACATACTCTACCTTGTCTGTGGACATCGTTATTCGCTGGATAAACAAATAGTGTGTGTGCGACAGAGGAAAAGTGCTTTAGCGTTGCTTTAAAAGGTGCAGATCCAGTAAGTGTCCTATAGGCCAGAGGGCGGGATCTGAATTGAATTCTGCTGCAGGAAGGCAATGGAGAGCAATCACACAATTTTTCTTTACATAGAAACTAAAAACCCTCACATAGGATGATTGTAGGCCTAGCTGAGTGGCACATAAAACCCTCACATAAGATGGTTGCAGCCCTAGCTGAAAGAACCTTCTCCCCTCGGGCAAGATGATTGTAGGCCCAGCTGAATGGTATCTTCTATCCTCAGGTGAGATGGTTGTAGGCCCAGCTGAATGGTCCCCTCAGGTAAGATGGTTGTAGGCCCAGCTGAATGGTCCCCTCAGGTGAGATGGTTGTAGGCCCAGCTGAATGGTCCCCTCAGGTGAGATGGTTGTAGGCCCAGCTGAATGGTCCCCTCAGGTGAGATGGTTGTAGGCCCAGCTGAATGGTCCCCTCAGGTGAGATGGCTGTAGGCCCAGCTGAATGGTCCCCTCAGGTGAGATGGTTGTAGGCCCAGCTGAATGGTCCCCTCAGGTGAGATGGTTGTAGGCCCAGCTGAATGGTCCCCTCAGGTGAGATGGTTGTAGGCCCAGCTGAATGGTCCCCTCAGGTGAGATGGTTGTAGGCCCAGCTGAATGGTCCCCTCAGGTGAGATGGTTGTAGGCCCAGCTGAATGGCAGTGACTGAATGGTACCTAACTGTTGAGATCAGGAATCAGAAGTGCTGAATGGCACCATCACCCTCAGCAGGTGAGCGGTCATACAAAAACACAGACAGATTAATAGGAGGCTATATGGTAGGCAGTATGTGTGTGTGTGTGTGTGTGTGTGTGTGTGTGTGTGTGTGTGTGTGTTTGTGTATGACTGCATTTGTGTGTGTGTGTGTGTGTGTGTGTGTGTGTGTGTGTGTGTGTGTGTGTGTGTGTGTGTGTGTGGTAGGGGTGGAAAATGAGCAATCACTGTCAGAGCCATGAGCCAATTAACCACAGAAGAGGAGGCCTTAGCCATTCATTACAGATAAACACAGCAAGGGAAATGTTTATAGTTCGCCATCACAGGGGAAGTGTGTGTGTGTGTGTGTGTGTGTGTGTGTGTGTGTGTGTGTGTGTGTGTGTGTGTGTGTGTGTGTATGCGTGTGTGTGTGTGTATGCGTGTGTGTGTGTATGTGTGTGTGCGCATGTGTGTTTCCAATGCCAGATCTCATGAGCCTGTGGCTTTACCTGCTGACGACTGTATCGGTCATGCAGCACGCTGCCCTCTCCTTACTGGGGTTCCACTTCCTCACTTCCAAATCCCCTCCATCCCACCATTGATTACCTGCTCTCCTCACAGACACACACACACACACACACACACACACACACACACACACACACACACACACACACACACACACAGTTGGGAAAACACAAAACAAACAGTTATACACCAAATTCCATGTTGGTGTTTTTGTTCATGTTCATGTTCATGTTTTTGTTTTTGTTTTCTGTTTCATTTGCTTGTGCATGTGATGTGTGGTTAGTCTGACATAGCTTTGTGTGTGTGTGTGTGTGTGTATAAGGTCATATGCACACACTGGCATTTGAACAGCCTCACATAGTAAGTCTGTGTGTGTGTGTGTGTGTGTGTGTGTGTGTGTGTGTGTGTGTGTGTGTGTGTGTGTGTGTTAGGGGGTAGTCAGGTTACATGAGAGATGAATGGGGGAAATGGGGTCATGTTGTATTAAGAAAATGTGTGTTTAAACCCCAAACCGGCACAGGCCGCGCAGACTAATGCATCTGCTATCGACTGGACACCCGAGAGCCGTTAGCCGCCCCCATCACCCCCCCCCCCCCCCCAACTCACACACACACACACACACACACACACACACACACACACACACACACACACACACACACACACACACACACACACACACACACACAAATGCACATACAGACATTTATAAATGTTCATACACTCACACTCACACACAAACACCAAGGTCCCAGAGGTGTACAAACCCATCGATCTTGGAGTGAAGGCACAGACAGAGAGAAGCCCATACCTCACCACCTTTCCCCTAGCCTGCGCCCTTTCACTCTCCCTCCCTCCCTCCCTCCCTCCCTCCCTCCCTCCCTCCCTCTCTCTCGTCTTCCTCTCTCCATCCTCATCTGTCTGTCTGGTGTTCAAAATAGCCTCTTTTTGCAGCACACATGTATCAGCTCTCCTCCACCATTTCAGGCGTTCCCCCACTGACACTAACAGCTTACAGGCTGACTCATCAGGACTCTGTGCTTGTGGTTGTGTTCACAGACAGCCCACTCCCAGGGACCTGAGGAGATACTCGTGACCTCTTGACTGACTGTATTCTAGGCCAGACAGTACTCTGTTCAGAGCCTACAGTAGTAAAAGACGGACACTTTGTCTTGGCTAAGGCTATTTTCAGTGTGGTGAAGCAAAGTTTGACACTTTATTTTATTTTATAAGACTGCTCTCTGTGTATGGTGTAAAAGAAGCGAAGCTTCCCACTTTAGCCTGGGTAAGACTGCTCTCTGGGCCAGATGTACTAATGCTTTTGCGCCCACTTCAGGCGTATTTGTTTTGCAACGTGCACATAACAAAATGGCAAGGTACTGTATGTAGCCTACAAACAGGCCGCACTGAGGTGAAAGCGCAGACTGCCTGTCGCTGGAGACAAGAATGCGCTTTTCCGTCTCATGCATATGCATTCATAGGAGGGTCAGGGGAGAGTAGGAGTTTAGTGTAAAAAGATGGGAGGAGAAGTGTAAAATGTGCCTAATTAGGTACTCCCCTGCATGTACTAAAACCGCCCACGTCTATTTTGCGCCTAAATATTTCCCGCCTTGTAAAAGCAGGTGTTAAATGTGGTTTGCGGTTATACGCGTCTAGAAGACAACCAAAGACAACAGAATCACTATTACAACAGCAGTTTTGTATCTTTGTATCAAAAGCAACCATAACTTTCATTGGCCTTTCGAATGTCTTACTTTCACTTTCACGTCATCCACTTCATCTTTCTTCTTAGCTAGATTTGACCAATCTTCTATAGCCTACAGTACGTGCACGAGTAGGCCTAGTTGGAGTAGAACTACTGCTCTTCATTATCTTCCTGCTTGTTGACGTCATGCATTGTATTATTTTACGAATTCGTTTTAATGTTGCCATCATTAACTTCATTCAACTGTTCCTGTGATTGAAGTATGTCATTCAGTTGTTAACCTTCGTAAATTGCGTTAGGAGGCGGAGAAAGGCTCTGTTTACCTGATGAAGTCGTTTGATAAATACAATGTTAGCATAAGTGTCCTAACGTGCGATTTCTGCAGCCATGGCGCTGATAACACTATGTTCGCAAAGTATGGTGAAGCAAAGCTTTCCACTTTAGCCTGGCTAAGACTGCTCTCAATATGGTGAAGCAAAGCTTTCCACTTTAGCCTGGCTAAGACTGCTCTCAATATGGTGAAGCAAAGCTTTCCACTTTAGCCTGGCTAAGACTGCTCTCAATATGGTGAAGCAAAGCTTTCCACTTTAGCCTGGCTAAAACTTTTTATGGTGTAAAAGAAGCAAAGCTTCACATGTTATTTTGGCTGAGACTGCTCTCTGTGTACAATATGGTGAAAAATAAGACAAGCTTCCCACTTGATTCTTGCCTTTCGACTGCGCTCCATGTTTTCCTGAGGCCTGGCTCTGGACTTCCCAAACAGGCCTGTAGGCTGTCAAATCTGGGGAAATAGAGAACATGGCTGATTTTCAGACCAGTACTGATCCTCAGAAGTCATCTGCTGCAAATATAGCACGAGTCATATGATCAGAGGATGATTGCTGCTGTGTTTACACCCTTCTTTCTCTCTTTCTCTCTCTCTCTCTCTCTCTATCTCTTTCCTCCTCCTCCTCTCTCCAATCCTTTTGATTGATTGATTGATTGATTGATTGATTGAATGATCATACATTACGTTTGTCCTTGTTGTTTTGCACTCTTCTTCTTAAACTATAATTATAAATATTAAGTTAAAATACAGTGATTTTACTGTAAAGGTATTTCGCTGTGTCATTTGGAAAGACACACTCTCAAAATGAACACAACAGGGTTTTTTTACACTTGTTTGACTATAGTGCATTTTCAAGAAAAGCCTCTCTGCTACGTAATTACAAAAAGAGAATTGGAACAGAGCTCAGAATATGAAAACAAAGAAAGGCAAATAAATACAGCATCTATTTTCCGCCCCTCCCTCCCTCCCTCCCTCTCTCTCTCACTCCATCATTCTGTCTCCCTCATTTTCATGCACCTCTTGACAAGCCTGAGAGGACCTGCTGCTATAATTTCATTATTCTGCAGAGGGACAGTCTGTTTTCGCTTTGCTTCGGTCTGCTCAACTGAACCATCAGTTTCCGAGGCACAGCGTTTACTTTTAAAAGTTTGGTGGTAAAATAAACACGGAAGGTGGACGGCCATTAAACAAACAGAGCGAGACTCCGAACAGTGTTCTCATGTCACACACGAGGTAAATAAACCGGTGGGAACAGCTGCCACAGGCAAACGGACAAATAAATAAAAACAAATTCGGTGTACGCGTTGCCAACCAGCTGGGATGGGGAAAAAACTCAGATATTTCTGATTATGGATGAAGACATTTCCATTATAGCTTAGGTCATGTGCAAACACTCATCAGTCATAACTGTAAAGTAAATTATGGAAATATAAAATGGCTTGAGAAGTTCCACTCGTTTGGAATCACGGCGCTGATGATATAATGGAGTTTGACACAAGCGCAGACAGGGGAGAGGAGGATAGCCTATGTTTAATGTTCTTTAACGCTGATCTTGTTTGCCTCCTTCCAATGCCTATTTATCAAATGAGTTTTTCCTCTGCATGCTGCAGAAGAAGAGGAGGAACATGAATATTTCATCTGTTTTCTCGTTCTTTCCTACAGCTTCCCTCATGGAACAGAGTCCATAATCAAGACTTCACCTGACATTCTCTCATATGTTGACCCCAAACTCTCCCTTGTTCCCTTCCCTTTCCCTTCAGGTTGCTCTTTACACACACACACACACACACACACACACACACACACACACACACACACACACACACACACACACACACACACACACACACACACACACACACACACACACACACACACACACAGTATCCCCACTGACCTGACTGACCTAACAAACCTAATCAACAAAATACAAAATAAGCCAAAACACAAGAACATTTAACATTAGTCTTGTGAAGTGTTCAGAGTCCCCTTAAAAGAAAAAACATTTTTTTATGCTTTTGTGTTTGATTTCACATGCATGAAGTCTAAAACAAAGTAAAGACACAAGTGTCAAATGTAAACATTTATGAAGTGTTGAAATTAAATGCAAAGGCCTATATCAATAATATGTTTTTAAAAATCAATAGGCAATATTATTTAAGCCCTCTGTGGACTACAATAGCTTTAGTGTTATATATGGCTAGGTTTAGTCTTAACAGTTTTAGTTGTATAGTCTCATGCATTGAGCTACACATTGTGATTCATGAGAATGGGTTAGCCATAGCAAGAGACAAATGGAAGTATGTAGCTCTTTGTTTATAATACCAGTGGGAAAGAGTTCAGGTATTTCTTTAAAAAAAAAAAAGGTAATAAAATATTTAGAAATTCAGAACCTCGCATTGAGATTTGCACAAGGCTCACTGTGCGTATTTGTTGTCTGAGAATACACTGGATGTGTCAGGGTCCATGTCATTTTGACGAGTGTCAGATTGAAATCGAGCCTGCGGAGATCCGCATCTCCGTATGTCCACTGTGCACGTCGGACTGATGGGAGCATTCCACCCGATACATACTTCCCCGTTGTCATCACCCACTTCAGGTCTAAGGTCGTCAATTAATCAAACGTGCCTCCGCGCAGCGTGACACACATATGTGTCTCTCGGGATTACACGAGGATGAAGATGGGTCTCGCTTGTTTACAGTAAAACCTGGCAGGCCACTAAGTTGCATTAAACTCCCAATTTCCCCGAGAACGGCTTGAACTCCGTCAACTGTTCCATTTGCGCTCTGCTCCTCTGCTGCCGTGACCACTTGCGTATCTCAACGTGCCTGATGGACGTGCCCGGGGAAGGTTTCTTTTTTTCCCGGTTACATTAGCTGGTGTTTGGACATCTGTGGAGGCTTGGCGCGGTGAGGGGGCTTGTCATCATGGCTTTAGGAAGTGGAGAAATCGCACAAACACTCGGACACGCCGTAACAAAAACAAGCCCCCGCTCATTGCATTAGGTCTTTTCAAAGCGCTATGGCCTCCGGGTGAAATGATACATCGGTCCTGTCAGGGAGCGATTCTAGCTGGTAATTGGCGACTTCTTAAATGCTTCCTGGTTTTAAACTGTGTGTAGCGGTAGAGCGGTAGAGCGCTCTCTGTCTCCATCCCTCCCTCCCTCCCTCCCTCTCTCTCTCTCTCTCTCTCTCTCATCGAGCTCCCTCTCCACCCGCTCCATTAGAGGAGGTTAAATTATGGTTTGTGGCCTAATAAAGTGAAGTTTGTATACATTGGTGTAAAAGATGCTTAGCTTTACAGCTATTCTACTGTGTGGAAGTGTGCGCTAGCTGCTAAAACAACACTGGAACGGAGCACTTGGGCCTGCACTTTTCAGCGGGAGTTTTCAACACAGCCCCACCATTTATTTACTCTATAAACCTTCCCCAACCAATGAGGCTCCTCTTTAAATAACACACGGCGATATTTTGTCATGGGCAAAATATGAGCTGCTAAGAAATAATGTGGAGTTAGACAAACAGAACATTGACCCTGTCACTCACAACCATTATTCACCACGAGTGGTTTCATTTCAATATTATGTCACAGATAATTTGAGGCCTTAAATGTTTTCTTTCCCTCAGCTTGTGAGGAAATCATGAATTAAAATGTTTCTCTCAAAGGCTACATGTTGTGCAAGGGGGCTAGATATAAACAGCTGAAATGTGAGAGTTGGTGTGTTAGGCTAATCCCACACGGTATGTGATGTTTGTCTTTTAATAACAATGGAACTTATTGATCGAGGGGTGGTCTTTTTTCTATTATGATGTTTAGGCTACACGGTTAGATATTCTGAGATCTCGGAAGACGATGTATATGTAGCCTTTTAGCTACACCTTAGGCTACATGAGCTCTTTTTAGGCGTCATTCTTGACATATTGTGCTTCTGTTATTTATTTTTTAAAACGAGCCTTGATCATGGTAATTCTGCTCATTTGTGCGCCTGCACATAGTTTCTAATCGGGTTATACGCTTGGTTAGTCTTTGGTCTGTATGCACTGTGCGTACTTGGCTTTGGGGAGATCTCATTTTTCAGCGGGGCAGCGGACCTCCATACGGTCGACTGCTTACTGCGAGGATAACCATGCATGGAAGCTTGTTAACTGTCACTCTTCACTGATAAGAAAAAAACGAATGCGCTCCCAGCGTAGCAGAGTTGGGGAGTGGAGGTCTCGATAAAACAACCTCAGGCAAACCTTTGCTCAAAAAGAAGAAAATAAATAAATGTGTCGTTTTGTATGTATAATAAACATCTACCATACAAATAGCCTATATAATGCTTCTAATAAAGTATGAGAGCATCCTATTCTTGTAACGTATCAATGCGACTGGCCTACGTGTCTAAGATGGGCCTTTCAATAGTCTTTCTAATTCAATTTCAGAAATATAAATGTGGCCAAGTGGGTAGATAAGACTGTCGTAATAGGCTACAATATATTTATTTTCTTGATGAAAACCCCAATAAGCTACACGGTGGTTCTGTCAACGCGCGAGCAACCGTAAGCACATTTAAAATGACATAAATGACAATAACTGTCTGCGTGGGGAGATGATATCTCCAGATTGCACGGTTTGGCCCGCTGGGAGCGGCATTGGGGCCACCAACACGGTTAGCGCAATGAGACTCCGCCGCGTGTGTCTCTTATTAAGAAGCCGTTCTGCCGCTGAGTAAATTCATTATCGCACTCCAGCCTGTTACCACAGCGTAAATATCAAGGCACCATAGTCCTCCACTCGCAAGTCGCAGCCCCTCCTCCCAGCCTTCAGGCAAAGCAGGTTTGCGATATTAATAACCCGCTCGACTCTTATCTCCGATTCATTTGTATACAAAAACAGACAGACATTTATTCTTGCGGCAACGTTAGTCAGACAATGTACAGAATACTGCGCAAAAACGACCAACCAGTAAACAGTGGGATATTTATTAAAGGATTGGAATGATAACAATGCATTCTATTAAACCGTCATTAAAATTGCTGTCTAGTTTTTGCTGTTTAAAATAACTAAAAACATAATGATGATAAGAAAAAATAAAAAAAAAATCGAACACCTGGTGAGAGGAAACTGACAACAACACTATTTTCTTTAGTTTATTTTGACATTTATGAGGGGATATGTTTAAGTCCGTTATTTCAACAACTCTGTCCTTTTTAGACTAAGAGCGTTGCTTCAGCTCTTCACTCTCGCTGTGTCTGTCAACCCTGCAGCGTTCGGTTGTCTTCCGAGACCCATAAGCTTGCAAGAGATCATTTTTCTCACCAATTCGGCACGGATGTTGGCTTGAGGCAGAAGGCTGATTTTTAATCATTTTTAGGGGCTCCCCTCCCGTCTGTCTCACCAGATGCAATACAATGTTGTTGGCGAGTAACTTTTTCAAACAATGTGAGGGCATTCTTGTTCCATGTATCTTTACATTTTGGAACACAACTATATATAAAAGAGAAATTCTATTTTTTAATTTAAATACCACATTATAGCCTACATTTGTTAGTTGTAGACTAGTGCGGTTTCTGATCGTTTATATAATTAGGCCTATGCTACACTTAGGCTACTTAAACATGCATGATCAATCGTCATGATCCGATGCCAGCAACAAGTGAACAATTCAACAATTCCTGGACAAAATGTTTAAATGGGACGAGACAGTCTCACAAATGAGCCTAGTGAAATTGTCAATTGTAATACAATGGCTCAGCAAATTTAATTCCCATCAACTCCGCAAGACTTCAGCAAAGGGAATAGGCCTGTGGCATAGCCGAGGCGCCTGGAGAGGACCGCTTTTACGCGTCATTACACCTCACCAAAATATCTCTTTCTCCCAGTAGGACCAGATTGACAGCGCTGGTGCGAGGCGATTTGAGATGAATAATTTGTCAATGTCTGTGTGACAAAAATGAGGGACCGGCGTCGGGAGGGGTCTTCTCCGGTTTCCGCGGCTGACGGGGCCCGGGGAAAAACAGGGCGCGCAGGAGAAAAAAACAGCACTATTCCAACTATCCATATGTTTATTATTATTATTATTATTATTATTATTTATTATGAATCAGAAAATAAAATCATCTTAACTGTTGGCTTAATTGTGGGAGTCATGGAAATATAGTATGATAGGATCCAGGAGAAGTGTTTTTGCCACATGCTTTTGCGTAGGCCTACACGTCTCTAAAAATAATCTCTCCTCAAAACAAAGAAAAGGAGAAGGAGAAAAGAGTCACCTCCTCAGATAGTCGAAGTTGAGCAGACCCGTTCCTCTAGGACTCTCGGGGTAAAAAGGCTAGATATCTTCTGACGCGACCGACCCGAGATTTATTTTCTCTTGGCCATTCCCCATTCCCGCCGCAGACACCTCGCGCTAGTGCGTCGTGCCCTCTTCCTCCGCTGTGCCTTCCATGCAGTCGACTCGTGCAGAACACATCGACACAGAAAGATCGTGAATACAATTTCAATCTACATGTCTTTAATGAAGGAAATTGAATTTTGAGAAGTAGGCCTACTTACTTAAGCCTACTTACTGTAGCCTAGGCTACACACCCGTGGAAAGCAACAGACACAATATAGTTTGTAACTAGTAAGAAAACGTTGGCACACAAATCATCCTCAAAACAAGGTCAAGAGATTAGTTTTGGGTGGCGTATTTGATATCGGTGTGGTGTGTTTTAAAACAAATATTTGGATGTAACTGTATACTTCAGCGTTCCATTTTTGTTCCGTGTGTGTAATCGAGCCCACGTATTAGTTTCGACAGACCTTTGGATAGTATGTCAAGTCTAACTCGAGACCTTTAATAAAAACTTCCGCAAAAAACACCCGGCCTGTCCGGGAATTCTCCCTGCCCCGCGGAGAAGTCGACGGCAGTGCGCTGGTGGCAGTTGCCTATTTCCATGACTGGTAACCTAAAACCTGAAAGAGAGGCTTGTCACTCGCTTACCTGGCTCGACTGCAAGCTGAGTAGGATAGTAATTGACAGTTTAACTTCAGAAAGATCCGAGACCAATGCCCCTTTCAGGCGAATGCAAAATCGTCCCACTTCAGTAAAATAACACTGATGATAGCATAATGATTAACTACTCTTTCAAAAACATATTTATGACGTTTGAGTGAGGCTAAGTGTTAGCACACCCAATATGACCCTGTATCAGTGTACAATTATACACCTATTTTAGGAGTTTCATAAAATCCTATGCTACACACATTGATCATAAATAATCTCATAGTCAATGCCTAAGTTTAATTTGAAATCAGGCCTCTCTGAGAGACAAAACACATCTCACCACCTTCCAAGGTTCAATGGATTTAAACAAAAATAAATGACTAGGAAGCAGCTTTGATTTCAATGTGGCAGTTATAACAGAAATTCACAATTCTTTACATATATTGGTGTAGACAAAAAGGTTTATTTAGGTGTGTGTGTGTGTGTGTGTGTGTGTGTGTGTGTGTGTGTGTGTGTGTGTGTGTGTGTGTGTGTGTGTCTGTGTGTCTGTGTGTCTGTCTGTGTGTGTGTGTGTGTGTGTGTGTGTGTGTGTGTGTGTGTAATGGCGTAATCTGTTATGTGTTTGTGTTTCTCTCAAACCTCTTTGTGATTCCCCACTGCGAGTGCTGGCAGTCTTGGACATCTCAGACTTCGGTGTCTCATAAGGCCAAGACCCTCACTGGCCCAGAGTGTGGACCAGACCTCTTCCTTACACACACACACACACACACACACGCACGCACGCACACACACACACACACACACACACACACACACACACACACACACACACACACACACACACACACACACACACACACACACACACACACACACACACACCACACACACACCACACACACACACACACCCTTGAGTGCCCACTGACTCGCCTCTCTCTCTCACACACACACACACACACACACACACACACACACACACACACAGACACACACTGAGGATCAGAACCAGATGGGTTGGGTCGCACCCCCCCGCAGCCCGGGGTCAGTC
>NC_085011.1:26757648-26762648 GCF_963854185.1 Sardina pilchardus | reverse complement strand
TATTCATTTTTATGTACATTTTCGTAAAACAGCCTACGTTGTCATTATTATTTGAGAGCCATGAGTGATGGCAATGTGATTTCACACTATATATTTGAATAGTCAATGTAGTTGGGTTTAACCGACGGCTTTCTCAGTTGTGTACACACGTGCTGGCGGACATTATGAGAGGCGTGAAGTTAAAAACGAGCGTGACCGGGAGAGTTGACCCCGCAGTGTGGAGCTGTGTTCTTTTATCACAACAGTAAAATTCACAGTTTTAATGAGACATGTAAAATCCACATTGATTTCTCCCCTGTGTAATATTACCCAACAATTACTGATCTTCCAGAAGACAACTCAAAGTTACTGTAATAAAGACTAAATATACAAATAATACAAATAAACCCGACATATAGGCTAATATTAATATATAAAATATAATAAATAAAAATAAAAGCTCAAAAATATATTGAGAAAGATTGCACGCCGTCCAATCGAATGAATTCAAATACATGCAATAAATAATGTACTCAGTGCAATAAATAGCCTAATGTATTTCATTTCCTGTCGTTTCTTGTCTATGTAAGAACTATGTAATGCAAAAAGTTTAGGCCTAGGCTATGTGTAACGGGGTTATTAGTCAGTTGTTTATGTATTCAAACAGGTTTTACATGTTCCAAAAAAAAGCTTTGTCCATAGCAAAACGTATTAGAAGTAAAATAGAAAAAGGTATTATGTAAGCTTTATGGAAGGCTAAGCTACCCTGTCTGGATAACCGGCAAGGATGAGTTGCAGTAGCCTATAGGCTACAGGTCCTGTCTTGACAAGCGTCAAGCATGTTAGTGGTTTCTATTGCTAAATATAATTCCAGATGTAGAGTGTAAAGTGACATGGTTCAACTGCTTAATGCGACATAGGCCTATGTAAACACATATGTGTAATGTGAAAGAATGATTTTTCGCCTGATATATTGATAAAGCCTCTATTTGTGCGACTTATGCAATTGTTGTGAAAATAACAGTGTTGCTTGCAATAACCTCAAGTGTCTCTCGCCCGGTGCGCACATGAGACGCCGGGAGAGGCGTAAGTGTTTGCTTGATAGGCCTATCCCATCGATGCCCCCAAGTCCTCCTCAGCTAATCAGTCACGGTGCCGCGTCGGGGGAAATCTGAACGCGTTGTGTTTTTAAAGACTGAGCCCTGAGCCCTGAGCAGCGCGGTGTCCCTGTTTTCCGAGCGTCATAGGCTACACTCGGCCCGTGTCAACTGGAGCTCCCTCCGCCTAAGCGGCACACATTCCCCCGAATTAGGAGCCTATTACTGTTGGTATTGGAGGCACGGGTAAGGGATCATTCCTCGGGGATCGTGTGGATGGACACCCACTCTCAGCAAGGGAACGTTTCCTGTCCTTTCTACAAGAGGGGGGTCCGTGGCACTCCGTCCGATTCGCCGAAGCCTCTCCGCGGAATAACGGAAACGTGTTGGTGGTCCGGTGGCACTGACACCTCACTGCTCTCGATCAGATGTTTACGCCATCCGTGCACCGGGGTCAGATTTGACTGACACTCTGCCAGTGTGGTGCTACACGCTTAGAGTAGACAGTTCTGTTGTACGCTCAATTGAATGTGACAATGAGTCCACAGCATGTTCCCACCTGAAATGCATGCAAGCAACAATTACCCATTTCATTTGGCTAAATTCATTTTACAAATGCGATGAGGGGGAAAAAAGGGAATAATGAAGTTTAGTGTTCCTTTCAGTTGCAAGAAGGACATTGTTTTATGCTGAATAATAAAATAGCATATAGGCTACTTGAAAATAAAAGTAAAACGTGAAATAAAAACAAAGTGGTGTGTGGGGCAAATTCAGCAGCACACACTCATGTGTTTTTCGAGTTCGTGATGATGATGACTATGATGATGATGATGATGATGATTGGTTAATTGCAGGCAGGTTGTGATTGCAGTGGAGAAACGCTGTTCTGTGAGGGTCCGTGTTGCGCAGGTTGTAGAGAGAGAGGGCGAGAGGCGTGTAATATATTTAACTATGCTAAAGTAGTGTTTTGAGAATGGGTAATTGCTTACATCCTTCTCTGGCTACATGAACACTGTCCAGATCTCGACACACACACACACACACACACACACACACACACACACACACACACACACACACACACACACACACACACACACACACACACACTTTTTGAGGCTCGCTTTCATGGCTTGCATGGCATGCAGCCAACGTTTTCCTCGAACCTGACGCGCTGACTGACTGATAACTAAAACAGTAGCCAGCAGGTTTGTTAAACAGATAAAGGCAAAAGTTGCCGACGCCTAGTCACCTCCACCTCACCGAGCGCTGTATCTGACATTCATGTTTGACTTCCCCCGAGCCGAATCAGGCCTCGAAGGCGAAGTTCAGGCCCCAGTTGATCAGCAGCGGGAACTTTTTTTTGTAGGACAAACTTTTCACACTCACAATATTTGCTGTGATAATGTTTTCTCGCCATGGCAACTCCGAGTCCCGAGATCTGTTT
This sequence comes from Sardina pilchardus, assembly GCF_963854185.1. Classification (NCBI taxonomy): domain Eukaryota; kingdom Metazoa; phylum Chordata; class Actinopteri; order Clupeiformes; family Clupeidae; genus Sardina; species Sardina pilchardus. The sequence continues at coordinate 26,760,125 of NC_085011.1, read as the reverse complement.
AGGCCCTCAGACATGACAGCTTGTGTAATTTCAAAGTCGGCCGAATAAGGCTCCTTTTACTGCCTCAACTTAACCAAATCGCCTCGAGTAAATAAGAAACCCTGTTAGGGATCCGAGTGAAAGATTTACATTACATGTTAGCCGTCATGGGTGACACACAGGCTCTACGGATCTATCTTTTTTTGTTTTAGGGAAACAGACACAAAAATATACAGAATTGGCCGTAATTACGTTTAAGGGTTTATTTGACTTCGAAGGCAGGCCTGCACGAAATTTGTGTGTGCGTGTGTGTGTGTGTGTGTGTGTGTGTGTGGCGGGCGTTTTAAGCAAGTGTGCTGCTGCTGAATACTCCCAACGTCTGGACTAATCTAGGCTGGTGAATGGTTTGAATTTACTGCGCCACGACAGTAAAATTGTTGTAATGATAAAGTAAACAGATACTTCCTCTCCTATCGGAGGGAGGCAGCAAACTAGCCGGGCAAGCTTTAACTGTTAATTGTTGTTTTCCTACATATTCTAGTTTAAAAACACCAGCAATTATTTGTAAGTGGCACTTTGATTTTTGTAATTTTGTTTGAAAGAAGCTTAAGGTGTTTCGGTGAGTTATTCCACATATTGAGCTGTAGAGTTTACCTTGTCGCATTTAAGCTTTAGTGAAATGAGCTACAGAGATGGAGGAACAGAGAAGGAGAGACTATATGCTGTAGTACCAACAGCAGATTTGATTTTGTGCTTTTCATGATAGCTCTGCTTTTGAAACAAAATAAAAAATTATGAAATTGAAATAGGCCACAAGGGCTATGTAATTGATTTCTGATGACCTAATTAACATTTCATGACATTTTATGGATTTTTTAAATATTCAATCCACCAAGAATTTATAAGAAAAACAGCAAAACAAATCATAATAAAATCATAACACTATTTTATTTTTTGGTTATATTACAAAAGAGTGTCAAGGTTTCTTGTTTGATTATTATTACTCGATTATTACTTTTGCATAATCACTACTACTGCACATTTTGTTTATTGTTTTGTGCTATAAAATTGTTACAAATCATCTCATTCATTATTTGAAATATTCAAACGTATTGGAATGCTCAATATGTGCACAATATTAAACTACTTTTTAGCGATGATATTTCAGCAAATGAAGTCAAATGACATTGCAAGAACCACACTGAAAATCACAAAGAGTTGAATAGGCTAGTATTAGATGACACGCTAATTATAGCCAACCTCCCAGAGTGGCCTACACAAGCTCCACAAGCAGGCTCCATGCAGGCACCATGCCATGCCCACTCTTGCCCGAGTTGCGGCCCAGTGAGGGGGCCCTCTGGCTGGGCACTGATGGCTGCAGTTGTCCCTGTGTGCGCTGGTGGTCTTGGAGCCACGGCAGCTGCCACAGGTGTCTGGGTTGTGGCCAGTGGGATAGTTAGCAAGGAACACAGGGCACGCACGCACACACACACGCACACACATACACACGCACACACATACACACGCACACACATACACACACACACGCATGCCCGCAAAGGCACACACACACACATGCACGCACACACACACGCACGCACACACACACACACGGCAGCCTATGAGAGGCAGGAAACCAAGCTGCAGTCATTAATAACAACACAAGAGAAACATGTCACGACCCTCCGGCTTTTTCTCACTCCCCCACATACGCACACACACACACACACACACACACACAGGTTCTTTCTCTCACTCTCTCTCATACGCACACAGAGATAGACAGGCAAACACACACACACATATACTCACGCACACGCACGCACGCACGCACGCACACGCACACGCACACGCACACGCACACGCACACGCACACGCACACCCACACGCACACGCACACGCACACGCACACACACAGACACACACACACACACACACACACACACACACACACAATCTACCAATCTACATAATTGCTCTTATATTGAAGACACACAAAACAATGAAGATTTTTTTTTTTCAATAATGAATTGTCCGACCAATGATGCAGGATATCAGTGTACACATCACCAACTGCACACACACACACACTCCATATACACACCACATATAACATTACCTCCTGCACACACACATCACATTAAATATTCCTCATCACCAGCTAATAACTCACATGCGGAACTAATCACTGGATATCTCCTTGGATATGATGCCTGAGAGCGCCCCGCGGCGTACAATATTTACTCTAGATCCATATCACATAATGGAATACGCGCTCAACCAACCGCCGTAAATGAACTTCTGTCAAATAGGATTTCACTAATCATATCAGATCATCAAGTGTGCACTTTGGGGGCCTGAGCAAAATGAATAGGTCATCTTGAAAAAAAAAGAAAAACGCTATTAAACGGCAATCGAGGCAATCCAATTACTGTCCGACATCAAAGGATGGGGTGTCCTGGTGTAACCCGATCAGCCGCGGCCAGACGCAAGGCTGC
>NC_085011.1:26747648-26750148 GCF_963854185.1 Sardina pilchardus | reverse complement strand
AAGAGGGGGAAAGGGAGGTGTCACAGAGACGAGGCCCGAGTGTTTCGTCTCAAACCCCCTCTCCCTCTCACTCTCCTGGCCGTATATTAGCACTTGTCAGAGACGGCCATTAAGGCGCAAGCTGGAGCAGAAATTTAATTACCAAACCATTTATTTCATTGAAAGGAAAATAAACCCACATCGCCCTCAGAATGCATTAGGGCCAGCCAGCGGAGGGAGTCTGTTTTTATATGCCCTCCATACACACAGACACACACACACACACACACACTCAGCAGGCTGTGTTGATAACACACAGGACCCTTGACGCTAGCCGGTGCAGCCGTGGAAATAATGTCCTTTTCATGCGGGCGGAGGAGGAGTCGGCCTCGCTCTATCAGAACCAGCTGGGCTGCATAAGTCATTCTTTATTTCGCTTCAATTAGAAGAACAACTGATTTAATGAAGCTGGCTGTTTACACACGGCCCGCACTCAACCGGGACAGCCATTGAGTGAGCGTGGTGTGGGGTGGGGAGGGGCTATTTTTGTATGTGTGTGTGCGTATTTTTCTCTTTCTCTCTCTCTCTCTCTCTCCCTCTGTGTGTGTGTATACTCTCAGACTTTTAGGTTTTGCATGTATACAGATTGTGTATAAATGTGTATGTATATTTATTGTACATTTGTATTTGTAACACTGTTTATGTGATGATATATGCATGTATGTATGTATTTATGTATTGTATATTTGTGTGTGTGTGTGTGTGTGTGTGTGTGTGTGTGTGTGTAGAGTATGGGGACTGAGAGGCCCTGTGGGGTTTGAGTAACGCTCTATGGAGGACGACAAGGACGGCAGGAAATGACCGCGCCACACTGTTGATCTTTCTCTCGTTAACGAGGAGGCGGCGAAAGAGCTGATTAGTGCTGATTGGTGGAGTGAATTGACACATGAAGCTCAGTTTTCCCCAATGGCAGAAGAGGGAGAGGGAGAGAGAGAGAGAGAGAGAGAGAGAGAGAGAGAGAGAGAAAGAGAGGGATGAACGACTGCCTGGGAGAGATAAAGGGACATGGACATATGAAGAGAGGGAGAGAGACAGAAAGGGCGAGATTGATAGACTGATAGATTTATGGTGAATCTCAATACATCAACTCGCAACAGGATGAACAGCCCTTCGGCCCTCTATCAATTATAACCTTACTATGTAAATTTACCAGATCAGGTACATAACTTGTCTGTGGACATCGTTATTAGCTGAATAAAGATATAGCATGTGTGCAGCAGAGGAGAAGTGCTTTAGTGTTGCTGTAATATAGACACAAATGAATATTAGAGCCGACCCTTGAAGACTGCAGTAGATACAGTGCCTATAGAAAGTTATCATACCCTTTTGAAATAGTTCCTTTTTTTTGTCTTACAGCCTGAAATCAAAACCCATTTTAAAAAAAATCTTTTCCAGTTTTATTTACAAATGTAGCTGTACAACATCAAAATAATGAAACAAAAGTCAACAGTTCTGAAAATTAATAAAAAATTAAAAACTAGAATAACAGGGTTGGAAAAGTCATCATACCCCTGACTTAATACTTTGTCAAGCTTCCTTTTGCTTTCATTACAGCCATCAATCTGTTTGGATATGTCTCTATTATAGCTTTGCACACCTAGACAGGGGAATATTTGCCCAATTTTCCGTGCAGAATTGTTAAAATTTAGTCAAATTCTGTAGGAAATGGCGATGGACTGCTCTCTTCAAGTCAATCCACATATTTTCTATAGGATTTAAGTCAGGGCTCTGACTTTGCCACTCAAGGATATTCACCATCCTATCCTTAAGCCACTGCTTTGTTCTTTTGGCAGTATGTTTAGGATTTTTGTCGTGTTGGAAGGCGAATGACCTCCCCATCCTCAGCTGTTTAGGAGAGGGACGCAGGTTTTCCTCAAGAATTTTGGTGTACTTGGCAGCATCCGTTTTCCCTTCTATCCTGACCAATTACCCAGTCCCCGCTGAAGAGAAACATCCCCAAAACATAATGTTGCCCCCACCATGCTTCAAAGTAGGTATGGTGTGTTTTGGGTGTGTTTGGGTGTGTATACTGTGTTTGGTTAGCGCCTGGAGCTCAGTCCAAAAACTTCAATCTTAGTCTCCAAAAAGTTCGATCTTAGTCTCATCTGACCATAAAAGCTTTTTCCACATGGTAGCAGAATATTCCAGATGTGTTTTTGCACTGAACTCCAAGCACAATGTTTGGCGAAAACCAACACAGTACACCACCCAAAACACACCATACCTAGTGTGAAGCATGGTGGGGGCAACATTATGTTGTGGGGATGTTTCTTTTCAGCGGGAACTGGGCAATTGGTCAGGATAGAAGGAAAAATGGATGCTGCCAAGTACACCCACATTCTTAAGAAAAACCTGCGTCCCTCTCCTAGACAGCTGAGGATGGGGAGGTCATTCGCCTTCCAACACGACAAAAATCCTAAACATACTGCCAAAAGAACAAAGCAGTGGCTTAAGGATAGGA
>NC_085011.1:26733295-26734948 GCF_963854185.1 Sardina pilchardus | reverse complement strand
GTGAAAAGAAAAACAGAACTAGTCATTCCTCCGCAGTGCTGTGGAAAGCAGGTTTTGTCTTTCATCTCCGCCTACTGAGAGCACTTCATTTCTTCCACTTTGATCCTTCGATAAACCATCAGCAGCTCTCGTCATAATTCATCTGCTGCACTGGCAGGCACAGAGAAAAGAGAGACGTGTCGTGTGTGTGTGTGTGAGTGTGTGTGTGGGATGATGATGAGACGATTCAGAGCCTCACCATTCCTGTGTATGCTGACGGTGTGGCCAGTGAAGGCAAGACAATAGCACTGAGTAGTTTCTTATGCACAATGCTCATTCAAATGGTCCGAGGATAAAATAATAACGGAGACTAAGTCCAGAGGGCATCTACGCTATTCTGTTGTAGTCTTACAGGCACTGAGCCGTTCCATTCACAGAGTGTCTATTCCAACAGACAAACAGCCGGAGATATCGCCATTTACCTTGCATTTACATAAATAAACAAATGAGAGTGCTCTTCTAACACTCTTTTAGCACATGTGTTGATGTGGGCAGGCCAACGTGTCTTCTAAGCTCTGTAGCGGGTGTGAGCAGTCATAGGACACAGGCTTGTCTATCGGACAGAGGAGCCACTGCCAGCCTGCCATGCTTAAGAACTCTTCTCCACCCAAAGGAATTTAATCCCAAACTAATTGATGAAAACCACACCTTCATTATGGATGCCGAGGGTCTGACTTTATTCATCTTAGCAACACACTCCCACACAGTCACACACACACACACACACAGAGACACACCAAATGCCTGCAGCCTGGGGTTTTGTAACGTTACACCCACATTCTACAGACGGTCCCGGTGGGCCGATCTGGCTCTCATGGTGCTACACATTACACACACACACACAACACACACACACACACTACACATAGACACACCACTAGCCAGAAGGCCAGACACCCCCCCACCCCCACTTCTCTCTCTCTGAGCCCCCCCCCTGTCTATCCAGCCCCAACCCCTCCAGTCTCCCAGCATCTCCAGGAGCAGATGGAGAGAGAGCCAAGCCCAGCTGACCCTCACCTGGGTGGGCATCAGTCAGCTCCGCCTTCCCCCGGGGAGATCATGGATGGATCTGCTTCAAGCAGTCTCAACCCAAACTCAATTACGGCACACTGAAATATAGACTGCCCTCCGCATTGTGCTCTGACCCCCACTCCTCCTGACACACGCACGCACACGCACACGCACACGCACACCACACACACAACACACACACACACATATACTGGCAGATGCCCATACACACACATACACAGGCAGACGCGTGTGCACGCTCTCTCTCTCTCTCACACACACACACACACAGGCAGATTGCATGCACACATATACCGGCAGAGGTGGGTAGGCGCGCACAACGACCACACACACACACACACACACACACACACACACACACAAATTCCAAAAGCAGAGAGGACTGTTTAGTTCATTAGGTTCATTTGGGGTGATTTAGAGTGTGCAGTAAAAGACCAAGCTGCTCAGAGTGGAGGAGATGGGCTCCTCTCCACCCACAGGAGCAGGGCCATTTACCACGGGGCTATTATACAGCCTGCAGAAACACACACAATACAGGGAGAGAGAGAGAGAGAGAGCAGACAGACAGACAGACAGACAGAC
>NC_085011.1:26710795-26723295 GCF_963854185.1 Sardina pilchardus | reverse complement strand
TATGTGTGTGTGTGTGTGTGTGTGTGTGTGTGTGTATGTGTATTGTGTGCTTGTGTGCATAGCAAAAGTGTGTGTGTGTTTGAGTAGCTTGTGTCATAAGAGGACAGGCTGTGTTTGTGCATCAGGCAGCTGGTGAGTGATGTAGGCCTGCTGTGAGCCTGGGGAACGGGTAGCAGCACAGGGGGACGTAAGTGCCTCCACACTGGGGAGCCAGAGGGGAAATTCAGCCTGGCCATGGGGCTATGGAGGTGTTACACCACTGGGACTAGTCTATATAACAACACATAGCTAGAATCGCCGACTTACTTTCATTAACATGAAATGATTGACAGACTGGTTGCTTTTTTTATCACATAGGCTATACACAGACACACACTAAAAACATAAGTATGCACACGCACAAATGCACGCACACACACACACACACACACACACACACACACACACACACACACACACACACACACACACACACACGCGCACACGTCAACCTATGTGTATATGTCCACTTTTACAGACACAGAGTTAAAACTCCAACGCTTCAACTTTTGCACTCCATCTCAATCAGAGAACATTCTTTAAAAAACACCAGAGTCAGCACAGTGGATTTACAGGAAGAGGCTCTAACCCCCTGACTACACCTCCACCCAGCCAGCACACACAGCTGCACTCCTCTCTCTCTCCTCTCTCTCTCTCTCTCTCTCTCTCTCTCTCTCACACACACACACACACACACTCTCTCTCTCCTCTCTCTCTCTCTCTCTCTCTCTCTCTCTCTCTCTCACACACACTCACTCTCTCCACTCTCTCTTTCACTCTGTCTCTCTCTTTCACTCTCTCCATTCTCTCTCTCTCTCTCTCCCCCCATTCCTGCAGCCGGCGTGTCAAGACACTTCTCCTCTCTCTTTCTCTGCACTTCCGCTCCCTCCTTCACACAATGGAGAGGTGAGGAGCGGGAAGAAACGGAGGGAGGGAGGGAGGGATGGAGGGGGAGAGAGGGGGAGGAAGAGAGGAAGAGATTTGTTCATGAAAATAAACGAGTGAAAGCGAGCGGGGGCCTGGGCAGGGCTCGGGTTACGGGCCCCCTCTCACTGAGCGCGCTCCTCAGAGACCAGGGTGGGGCGCACAGAAACACGAGCTGGATAATCAGGACCCTGATGAAACTCATCCATCTTTACTGAGAGAGAGAGAGAGAGAGAGAGAGAGAGAGGGAGAGGGAGAGAAAGGGATAGAGAGGGGGATAGAGAGGGGGGAAGGGGGAGAGAGGGGGAGAGAGGGGGGAGGGAGAGGGGAGAGGAGAGAGAGAGAGTGCAGAGGAAGAAGGGGAGGAATGAAAGAGAAAGTGAGGGAAAGAGAGTTGAGAAAGAAAGGGGAAAGAGAGAGATTGTGAAAAAGAAGGATAGAGGTAGAGAGGGGGAGAGAAGACAGATGTAGAGATAAATGGAAAAGGAAGTACAAATGACTGGATCTAAAATAATATTGATTTGATGGATAGATGGGTATATTGTGTGTGAATGGGAATGTTTGTCTGTCTGTCTGTCTGTGTGTGTGTGTGTGTGTGTGTGTGTGTGTGTGTGTGTGTGTGTTTGTGTTTCCAGATGTGCTTCTTTTCATCAAAATTGTTTCACCATCATATCTGTATCAGCTGCCTGCCACATACAGTGCATCCACCATATGTAATTATAGACCACAGACCACGATACTAACACACTAACACCCCCCCCCCCCCCCCCCCCCCCCCCCACACACACACACACACACAGGGGAAATGTGATATGTGCTTCAGAGGTTTAGTATTCATGAGGGATACACAGAGGACAGATAGAAATACACCACTGTCATCACTCGCCACTAAAGTGTTTACATACACATATAGACACAGACACAGACACATACACACACAACACACACACACACACACACACACACACACACACACACACACATTTGTTCACACAGAGACACATGCTCACACACAGATCTGCACAGGTTAAAAGATCAAGAAACACACACATACAGTACACACACACACTCACACACTTGTTCACACACATACAGTACACATACTCACACACAGATCTCGCAGGTTCAAAGATCAAGAAACATATTTGTTCACATACATACACATGCTCACACACAGATCCCGCAGGTTCAAAGATCAAGAAACACATACACACACATTTACACATCACATTCCAAGATACACAGACACACAAGTTAAATGTGCACACTTGTGCACTGCACACCACGGAAACAAACAATCCCTTGGGAATGAAGAAAACAGCAGTGTGACGGGAATGTTGGGAATTGAACGTTCTGAAGAATATCCGAGATGGTTCAAATTCGCAAATATAGCGAACGTTGGCATACGTTTGCAAACAGTTGTCTGTTAGCCTTGAGTTTTCAGTGAACGTTTGTGAACAATTCTAAACAGTCTGACGAGGTATTTCTCAGCGAACATACAGTGGAACTGGACAAAGACAACAATGCAATTCCCATTAGAATGGAATTTTGTTAACATCAAATCGTTCAAATTGAACTGTTCAAAGAAAATATGTTCACCACGAACGTTCGTCACTGTTTGCCAAATTTGGACGCGCCTCTGGGTTCATTGAATACAATGAATGAAATATAGAACATCATTTAGAATTCAGAATTCGTTGGCAATGTTGCATATACCTGCCTCCTCTTTTGGACCTGTAAACACAACAACATGCTTTCCATCTTTTCTACAGTTGTCAGTGTTGGAACAAACTAATGGCCTGACAAGCAGAAAAGACCACACAAAAGGCCATAAACTGAACCAATCTCCTCCACATACCAGAAGTTAGATTGAAGGGTTGCCGATTCATCGCCAGCGATGTTACTGAGATTAGAATTGTAGTCTTCAGTCTGAAATTATAATCTGTAGTCTTTAGCCCTGAACTGCTGTCATTCTGTTCTAATAGCCCACCAGAGGACAGAGGTGTCAAGAGGGGACAGGTTTGTGTTTTGGAACCAGATTGTGCCAATACCCTTTTAATAACCCTTTTCCGCCGTCTTTCTGAGCATAAACACTGCTATTTTTACTGAAACACAAGACAGCGTTCAGAGAGAAAGAGAGAGAGAGGACTAGGGTTACCCTTGAACTCTTTTTGTCCTGTTCTATCTCATGCCTGCAGGTAATGCAGAGGTGAGGTGGAGAGCAATACTCTCACAGGTAAGGGTAAGGTAAGACTGTCCCACTGTACTTAACACACACATATACACAGAGAGAGAGAGAGAGAGAGACAGACACAGAGAGAGAGAGAGCGAGAGAGAGAAAGACAGACACACACAGAGAGATCTCATCTCACACACTCTTTGGACACACTTCAGTCCTCCACAGGCCTGGGAAACTCTGGCTCCCTGGAGACAGTGATTGGCAGCTCCTAGCCCATGGCAACAGCCCGCCCCTCAGGTGAGGTCCTGAGACAGGTGGCTCAAGTTTCTCATCTTGCAGACACGTTCCTCTGTACCTGTTTGACACACACACACACACACACACACACACACACACACACACAGGTTTCCTGAGACAAAGACAGGAAGCATCTCTCTTGTCCTTGGGCTTTGAGATCAACACGCCTGGGAAACGGAGGAGTAGCTGTAACTTTAACTGCACACCTGAGGGCACGACTTCCCAACGCTCACCCCAGCAAACCCTGATCCTCTTACACACACTCGCCCCTCACCATGCACACTATTAGGACAGAACACACACACACACTCACGCACATGCCGTGCAGTATAGTACAGCTATACTGTACTCAATGACTGCTTAGCCTGATCTTTATCAGGATATGGGGTTGACATGAGACCTGGTTATTAATATCCCTGTAGACAAGACACACACCAGTGCACCAGTTACTTCTATCACAGCGTTCTATTACAGCGCTCTATCACAGTGCTCTATCACAGTGTCCTATCACAGCGTCCTATCACAGTGCTCTATTACAGTGTTCTATTACAGTGTTCTACTACAGTGTTCTATTACAGTGTTCTACTTCAGTGCTCTATCACAGCGTCCGTTCTTGCCAAAGAATCTAGAGAGCACCACTCTGTTATCTAAAATCATAACAGGACAAGGGCATATCTGGGGCTCTGATTTGGAAACCATGTTTCCAGTCATGTCCTATGAATTACGAACACCATATATTATTAATACCATATTAACTTAATCTCATATTATGAAGAAATGTAGCAAAATCAATGTATAAACCATGGACAGTAGTTGGGAAATTACGCTAAATGCACAAAAACATGGGGAACTTGAAAACCTGATAATAAACCCAATGCTCTGTCTCCATGGAAGAGTTGATAGTCCATAGTCCATAGTCACCAAGGAACACATCATTGGGACATACATATACTGAGCACTTGCAGGGCTACACACACAATACACCACCAAGTATGGGCACACACACAGATACAAACACACACACACACACACACACACACACACACACACACACACACACACACACACACACACACACACACACACACACACACACACACACACACACACACACACACACACACACACACACACACACACACACACACACACACACACACACACACACACACACACACACACACACACACACACACACACACACACACACACACACACACACACACACACACACACACACACACACACACACACACACACACACACACACACACACACACACACACACTTCAGCTGTGGAGTTTCAGAAATAGGCCTTTGGCTCTAGAAGCAGCATTAGTCCTAAGTGGAATTACAGGAGTACGCAACTCGCTCTTTGGGGGAGATACGTTAAACACCACACACACGTCAAACGCTTTACCTCTCTACCACTCAAGGACTAGGAGTGAGAGAGAGAGAGAGAGAGAGAGAGAGAAGAAGAAGAAAAAACAACAGATTTCAGAGGTGTAAATTGAAACGACTATAACGTAGGCCGCTCATTTCCTGCTGTCCGAGAGTAAATATTGTGAATAAATTATTCCAGGCTCGACGTACTATCCATCACCACTGGCGTGTGTGTGTGTGTTGGGGGGGGGGGGATTCAGCTTTTTTTCTCAGCTTGGATCACGCTGTTGTTATTACTCACTTGCCTTGCCCCCCTCCCCCGCCTGAAAGGTGCTCGTTAAGCCCCCAACCCACACTCACTCACCCACACACACACACCTTCTTTACCACATAACACACAGCTATAGCCCCCAACGTGCACACACTCACACACACACACACACACACACACACACTAGCTCCTTCTGTTCTGTACTACAGGATGGAGAAATAAGCCCATGTGCAGGTGAGGTGAGCTAGCATGACACGGAGGACTTTAAGCTGAAACACAAGCCCAGTCAGGGCATCCCACAGGTGCTATGGACATTAGCGTCAGCCATCTCCCGGCGGTGTCAATGGGAGGCTAATTTCAGGTGCATAACAATGCTATATGCCCACCCTCTCACTGCCCTCACTGCCCACCCAGCAGTTTGCACTCTCAAGCTTTAACTCATTTAACTTTTACAAAAGCATGTCACAAGACAGACGCGTAGGCCGAAACAAGAGTGTGTTTTCTTTTTGTTTCATCCAGTGCTTCCTTTGTTTACCAACCCAAACCCTCTTTTTTACTTTGAGTTGAATTGTCTATTTCTTGCCAGGAAATTTCATTCATATCCAAGTCGTCCTTTAAGTAAAGCCAGTCCTTCTTACAGAGTTTGTTATCACTCTAATTAATGTCCATTTCTGTAATGTCTTTACAGTAGAGCGGGTCATTTCTTCCCAGAGAGATTATGAACACTGAGGTAACTGTGTACGACAGCTGTAGCGGAACAAGTCCCACGGCTTTAACGGGCCGGCGCTGGACCGCAGGAACCCTGGCTATTTTACGGGCCCGTTTGAAGCGCCCGGTGCCGAGCGGCGGAGCTCCTGGACTCTGCGTCCAGCGGAGGGGAAGGGGAAGAAGGCGGCAGCGGCAGCGGCGGCTGGACCGACCATCTCAACGGGCTTTTATTGGACCCCGAGTTCTGCGGCCGGTGTGGGAGATAATTGGACGATGGGTTTTTCAGACGAGTCCACCCCCCTCCCCCCCAACTCCGTCCCAGACCTGCAGACCCAAAGCCCAGCGGAAGAGAGGGCTGCTGGGATAGATTTATATGGGCGCTGGTCTGAAGTCGCTCATGTCAGGGTCAACTCCCCCAATATTAATACTAATCTCCTCTGGAGGGGGGTGCAGGTTGTTAGGGGGTGGGAGATGGAGGGAGGGAGGAGGGGGGGGTAGCGTGGGTTTTTGGCTGCGCTTACTCTGTCTGGGAGCAGTGAGTAGTTTTCCATGAGCCAGTCTTTGTCCGGAGATGCAATGGCTAAAAGAGGTCTCAATCTCATTTCTCTCTCTCTCTCTCTCTCTCTCTCTCTCTCTCTCTCTCTCTCTCTTCACCTAACACTCGTTTCAGAAATACCAGCGCTTCTGTCTTTCCTGTTCCGCGGTCCCAAGGAACCCAATCCCGAGCATTAGGCCCGGTTCTGCCAATCCATCCGCGCAGATTGTTACTGCAGTTCTAGTGAGGCCGGTTCCCATTTCAAATATGCGGCGCAGAACGCCCCGAGCCAGAACGCCAGAAGATTCCGGGCTTTTAAAAATAGAGCGGCGATGAGAAACACTACTCCTTCTCTCCTCTCCTCTCTCTCTTTTCTTCCCTCTCTTCCTCTGGCTCTGTTCTTGGCGCTCCCCTCCTGCGGGCCTCGTTGGGCCCAGGTGCCAAGCCCCGGGCGCTGCTCTGGTTGTGATCCGTCCCCGAGTGGCACGCTCCGCCGTAAACGCCGACACTTAGCGCTCATTTACCCCCCTCCTCCCTCATCCTCCGCCGCCAGCCAAGGGCATCATAATCATCACCCCCCCCCCTACACACACACACACACACACACACACACACTCTCTCTCCAGGGCCTGCTGCTGGCTCAGAGACAGACACCTGCACAATGGCCAGGAGTCCGACCCCACAGGCTCTCGGTCCTGCTGGCAGGCCGCAGGCTTTTCACCGACGCCGTCACGGAGCAATGAGCCACGCCACCAGGGTACTACAACACCAATCAATCTGTGTGCACAGGAAACGTGTGTGTGTGTGTGTGTGTGTGTGTGTGTATGTGTGCATGTGTGTGCAAGAGAGGGAGAGGGAGAAACAAGGGTAGAGAGAGAGATAGAAAGAGGGAGAGGGAGGGAGAGTGAGTGAGGGAGAGAGAAAAGACACAGCAACAGTGTGTATTGTACACAAGATGTGCTCCACTAAACAGTTTCACAGGCCTCAATACTGAGGCAAAATGTGACCAGATGATCACAGCCATAAGAAGGCCAAGAAGCAACACAAACCCTGACTGACCTGGAGTCAGATCTAATTCACAGGCCTCTGCAGATGATGACGCCGTGCTTTTGCACGGGCCGTTTTCACACTATGGAAAATGTATATTCCTGTCTCTCTCTGGGCACCAAACATGGCGGTTGCCCGTGCCACTTTATACCCCAAAATGCTTTTCCTCCAGACACTTTTCACCTGCAAAAACAGGTCTCGTGCCAGCCTCACAACCGCACTCGTCTCACCAGGGGACACGGCAACTGATCCCACATCAAAATACTCCGAAAAGACACCAGAGTATCCAGGGGCAACAGTTTTTCAGAGCAGACAAAAACTTATTTATAGTCACAGGAGCACTTGGTCATTTAAATGACAAACGAGGTGATTGTGAGGGTCGTTGCCTCGCGCTGGTCTAACACTTGACCACACAGGGGCCCTGGCAGTCTCACCGCCCCCCGCCCACACACACACACACACACACACACTCTGTACTGGGAGCGAGTTTCTAAAGACAAATGGAGGAACTACTAGAACACATGTGTGTTTTGAGGGGAGAACATGGCGTGCTCCAAAACCACCTCATTCCTTGTCGGGGGGCGAGGTGACACACACACACACACACACACACACACACACACACACACACACACACACACACACACACACACACACACACACACACACACACACACACACACACACACACACACACACACACACACACACACACACACACACACACCGTGTACACTGGTGTGCTAATGAGGCAAACCCACTCTCCAAACGTGCGGATCCATTGCTTCAAAGGAATGTTAACAGCCCTGTTGGTCTGACAGAACAGTCAGGAGCACTTTAATTATGAATATATCTTCATCAGGCCTTTGCTGCACTCTCATTTGTCCACCGCGCTGAGAGAAGCAATAGGAACCAGGGAGAGAGGGAGGGGAGAGATATGAAGACAGAGAGAAGTGGAGAGAGAGGGGGAGAGAGTGCAAGAGAGAGAGAGAGAGGGAGGGAGAGAGATTTGGAGAAAGAAAGAGAGAGAGAGAAAGCAAAGGAGAGAGAAAGAGAGAGAGAGTCAAAGACAGACAGAACATTTTTCGCCTTTCGGTTGCGTTTCCTCGTGCGGCGGCCAGGATGAGGGTTCAGGCTGGGACTGGACCGCTGGGGGGGAAACAATGGCTGCTCCGCGGGCCAGCGTCGGTCAGCGCCGGCCAGAGCCGACCCGAGCAGGCCCGTGCATCTGCGGCACGGGACCAGAGACCAGGGGAAGTGCAGGAAATTCCAGCCGGCTCGAGCCGGCACTGGAGGAGCAGCTCGAGGGCTCGTGTTCCGGAATGCTCCCGCCACTGATTGCAGCAGCAGAGAAAGACAACACACACATATGCACACACATATATGCGCACACACACTCACACACACACACACACACACACACACACACACACACACACACACACACACACACACACACACACACACACACACACACACACACACACACACACACACACACACACACACACACACAGCAGTACACAAGCCTGTTCCCCCTATCGCCTTTCCTAAGGCAAACAGGACTTGGCTTCTGCGAGCTTTCATTTGTTTGAATTCATCCACTCGCCCATTTATTTTAATCGGAATGAAATTACATTTCACGCGTCCCCCTAGCCTTCTGACCCTGGAGAGAGGGAGAGAGGGAGAGAGAGAAGGAGGGAGGGGGAGAGGGAGGGGAGAGAGAGAGAGACGGAAAGCGAGACAGACGCGGCGTCTGTGTGGTCGGAGTGTGGCGCTGAACAGACGCTCAATGACATCAGAGCGGCAAAACTGCATGCTGGGTAACCTGAGACCAGAAGTGTGTGATTATGCTGGCACAGCAGCAGCTTGACTCTGGGAGCATGTGTGTGTGTGTGTGTGTGTGTGTGTGTGTGTGTGTGTGTATGTGTGTGTGTGTGTGTGTGTGTGTATGTGTGTGTGTACTGCATGTATGTCCATACATGATGCCCTAGACTCATCTCGCATGTGGCAGCGTCTTCTCTTACATGCGGGTTGGCGGGTGGGCGGGTGGAGGGTGTTGGTGGCGAGTTGGCAGGGGGGGTTGGTGGCAGGCGGGTGGGTTAGCGGGCGGGCAAGGTTGGTGAGGGGCGACCGCCAGCAGAGTTGGATGGCAGCGTGGAGAATGAGATGGGACCACAGAGGATCAGCACAGCTCCTTTTATAGGGCCTGGGGGGGGGGGGCGGGGGAGCCAGGGAACCAGGGAACCTGACCCAGCGGACCCCTGGAGTGTAGCGGAGAGACCTGAGAAGCGCTCGGGCCCAACGCACTTCCTCTCCTCCACTCACATCTTCCTCTTTCTCTCTCTGCATCCTCTTCTCTAGAACATTAGACACTTCCCCTCCCTCTCTTGTTCAGCCTGCCAAGGGCACACACACACTCCCATTTATTCACCCTCCAGTGGGCTCCTCTATCAGCTTCTTCTCATACACGTTCCCTAAAACATGTAAAAAGAACAAGAACAAAAATGGTAAAGAATCTAAACTTCTATTTGTATATACAGTATATATACATATATATTATATACTGTATATATATATATATATATATATATATATATATATATATATGTGTGTGTGTGTGTGTGTGTGTGTGTGTGTGTGTGTGTGTGTGTGTGTGTGTGTGTGTGTGTGTGTTATACACTCCATAATGCAAATTGTAGAGGAACATAGGAAGGAAAAAATCCACAATTCGCTATTTCTATCCATACTAAATGTCTTCTAAAAATGTTTCATCATGAACCTGTGTACCAAATACGGAATTTCAAATCCGATGAGTTTTGCAGGTTTTGCTGAAGCATGGTGACCCTGCCTCCCCTCTTCTCTTGACTGCTTCTGTGGTGAGCTTAGAGGGATTGAACAGAATGATTACTCACATTCAGTATGCTTTAAATAACAGAATGATTACTCACATTCAGTATGCTTTAAATAACAGAATGATTACTCACATTCAGTATGCTTTAAATAACAGAACGATTACTCACATTCAGTATGCTTTAAATAACAGAGTTTAGGATGTAGCTGGTCCACAAGGTGTGCCACTTTCTGTCACTGTGCAGATGCCTTGATAATAGGTAAAGGGATCAAGACGTAATACTTTGGAATTGGAAAGCCGTAGTCTCCAGAAACTCTGTATAACCTTGGTGTAACCAACACATGTAAAGTTCCATTTCCAAGTCCTACATCACATTTTAGCAATTATATTTGTGAATACACAACATCTACCCTGTTCACCTACACTTTGCTATGCTACTGTGGATTTTTATATTTAGATTAGATAGATATTTGCCATACATCTCTCATCAGAACGTACAGAATGGCATGCTAGTGAATCGTGCCCACGTACCTACAGTATAGTTGTGTTTCTTAGCTCGTGAGTACGAACCATTCTGGGCGGGGCTTGTGGATTAAAAAGTGAATTAAAAAATACCATTTTAAGTGCAACTTAATCAGATCTAATATCAGACTTTTATTATGATAGACTTTATCCGTCAGCTGATGCTACGAACATAGACAATTGTTAATGTGACAGGTCATGTTAGATATCAGTTTAGTGGTAGGCCTATATGCCAGGCTTGTGAAAAATTCTGAATTTTAGAATTGGCCTCCATTGAATTCATGAATTGGAATTTGAATTGAATTGGCTCTGACCCACATTTGAATTGGAATTGGAATGACCAGAAGTGGAATTAAATGAATGGTAATTCAAAACAATTTGTTGGTTTGAATTGCATTGAGCTCAATGAGAATGAAACCAGCTAATTAGCTAACAGCTAATAACTGACATAAAGCATGCCAAACTCTTAGTATGTTAAGGGTATAGTGTTGACATGGGGTTATTTGAATTCCAAAGGCCAAGGGGACTTTATCAGGGTGCATTAGTGTCCTGGATCCATGAAATAACTGGCCTTTAAAAATAAAAATAAAAATCCTCTATGGGAATTTAACATGGGCGTTCCAATACTTATGACCCCCTGTATTTTAAGGAAAACATTTATTTATTTACAATACATTATTCATTCACAAAGAAAATGAATGTCCTTAAAGGTTGAATAGTTCCTCATTGTTTGTCAACAAAGATTATTTTATGTTTAACTTTAAGCATGTGTTCTAATACTTTTTGACAGAGGTATATATGAATTTCTTTGAATTTCATTTTAACTTCCTTTAATTTAAATTCAAATTGTGATTCTACATCCTGTTTTTAAGCTCAATTCAAATTCAATTCAAATTCAATTCCAATTCGAGAATCGAATTGGAATTTAGGACATTAACAACTAGATCCTAGAGTGCTAGATCACCCAGAGAACACTGTCACCTAAAGTGCATTGTCAGAACCCTGTCACCTAAAGTGCATTTTCACCTAGAGAACCCTGTCACCTAGAGAACCCTGTCACCTAGAGATCTACTGACCCTGCAGTGCATTATATGGATCAGGGTAGCCCTAAAACCCCAATGTGACTCAACACAGATCCTGCATAGTCTCTTGATAGTCTGTGGCTGCGTTAGCATGTGCTGTGTCTGTGTGTCTGTCCTTCTGACCTCATCTAGCTTTTGTCCTTACGTCCATGTCTTGTGGAGCTGCACCGTCTCCAGCGACTCTGCCCATGTCTGGGAGATGGCGTGCCACCGGGCAGTACCCATGCCCCTTGGTCTGGAAAGTTGAAGAGGCCACCGTTGCCATGCCGATACTGTGAGAACCGCTGGCGGAGATGGCATTCCCCCTGCACTGTTTACAAGCAAACATCTCCTCTTCTGAACATGAGAAAAATAATGATTTATTTACGTTTGCCGCCGACCGGCCCAGTGTTTCGTTTCAGTGTTTGTTTGTGTAGAAGCCATCTGAGTTTCTGCTGGAGGGGTTTCGTGCATGAAAACCAGGACCACGTCTTCATTGTTTGTCTCGTTTTAAGGAAAACAAATGGTTCAATATTTCTCCCTGCAATTCGACAGGAATCAACCGCACAAACAAACACAAAGTGGAAATAGCCGGGAGGTAGACAGCTACGCTGGGCACTGAATACACAGTATAACATTACCCTGCTCATCACCGAAAGCCTCCAGAACAATGACACACA
>NC_085011.1:26678295-26683295 GCF_963854185.1 Sardina pilchardus | reverse complement strand
AGTATGTGTGTGTGTGTAAGTGTGAATGTGCATGTGTATGTGTATGTATTTGGTGTTAATTCTGGAATGTGTGTGTGTGAAGTGTAACAAGTGGAACGCTGAGGTAGTCATAATAGCAGCTGTGCGGCCCGAAACAGCACGAATGCGCACGCACACAAACACACACACACACACACACACACA
The DNA here is from genome assembly GCF_963854185.1 of Sardina pilchardus. Classification (NCBI taxonomy): domain Eukaryota; kingdom Metazoa; phylum Chordata; class Actinopteri; order Clupeiformes; family Clupeidae; genus Sardina; species Sardina pilchardus. Next base: position 26,683,112 of record NC_085011.1, on the reverse strand, counting down.
CACACACATACACACACACACACACACACGCAGGTCTGTGTGCCATGGCAGTTATGGTGCTAACAGTCATCTCTAAAACAACCTCATATCATGTGCCATATATCTATCCACACTAGCACACTCTCACAGTGAACACACACTCCCCCACTCTTAGACACACACACTTCCACACGTCAACACACACTACTCACTTTTAGAGGGAGAGAGGCCGTCATGTGTGATACAAAGACACATTTTTCTCCCTCATACACATACAAACACTGACACACACACAGATTTTTCTCCCTGACTTCTCCCTCATACAAACACACAAACATGTGCGTGTGTGTGTGTGTGTGTGTGTGTGTGTGTGTGTGTGTGTGTGTGGGCTTACTTCATGGCAATGCCGTATGACTCTGGATGAATGCACGTCTGGTCCAGAGGGTTGAGCTGATCACTGATTGGTTGGCTGGCTTTTCCTCTCCCCTTCTTGGCCAATGGTTTCTCAGCAGCCGGGTTGTCATCACTGAAGAAAGACAAACACCACAGCAATGGCTCAACAGTCACCCCCTCTAGGACTCATGCTTTTTCATCACATTGAGTTCTATTTCTAGTGGAGTCCAACAGGCAGAGGCAGACATCCTGTTCAGAAAGTAAAAGTATTTGATCCAACCATTTAGTAAACCAGCTCATCCTAATTAGCAGCCAGGTAGATCAGATAATCAGGGATATCACCTGTGTTAAGTGCACAGGTAGAAAGAAAAATTGGCAGAGCACAAGAACTAGACTAGTGGGCCAAACAGAAAATCACTTGATATGAGATTGATTTCTATTTATGTTCAATCACTTGATTAGAGATTTATTTCTATTTCTATTGAGGTCCAAACGGCAGAGTACGCTGGTGATGCACACTTGTGTGAGGTGAGCACTACCTGAGTGCTTAGCCCAGTTATGAGTGTGTGTGCTATGCACCTGTGTGCAAGGGTCACCTGTGCGTTCTGAGCTCAATCTTGATTGCCACAGAGGAAGAGGCTGTGTGTACCTTTATGGACTGCTGCCTGTGTACTTGTCCCTGTGTGTGTTAGCTGTGTGTGGTGTGTGTGAGCTGTGTGTGGTGTGTGTGGTGTGTGTGTGTGTGTGTGTGTGTGTGTGTGTGTGTGTGTATGTGGTACCTGTGTGTCCTGGCTGCAGCCCTTGGGTTGATGCATATATATCTGGCGCACTGCTGGTATCTCTTGGGGCCCAGAGGTGTGTGTGGTGTGGTGTGTGTGTGTGTGTGTGTGTGTGTGTGTGTGTTACCTGTGTGTGTGTGTGTGTGTGTGTGTGTGTGTGTGTGTGTGTTACCTGTGTGTCCTGGCTGCAGTCTCTGGGTTGATGCGTATGAATCCGGCGCACTGCTGGTAGCTCTTGGGCCCGAGGCCCTTCACCCCCTTCAGCTGCTCCCGGTTCTGGAACGGGCCGCTCTTCTCCCGCCACTCAGCAATGCTGCGCGCACGGGACACATTCAGACCAGCCACGTGCCTGACAAACACACACACACACACACACACATCTACAGTATACTGTACCTACTCAGAAAGTTTAACTCAAACTCTAAAGTGTGTGCATCTGTGTATGTCTGTGTGTTTAAAGCATCACAGAAGGATATAAATCCCAATGTCAGACCAGTACAAGATGTAGACAAAATACAGCATGCCAATTTTGATGGCAGTAGCATAATAATTTACTGGTAGCTCAATAGCTTTAAACTTTTGAGATTTTGATGATTGTCATAAAAACAGATCATTTGACTTGGTATTGCAACTGGCTGGTGAAATTAAAAATAAATCTCCATAAAAGCATCTAATGCACCATCTATTCCTAAATATATATTTTAGATACATATCTCAGTTTACTTATTGCAGAAACTAAATCCAAATGAACCCATTCATGACCCGGTGTAGCAGTTTTACCTTTCCTGGTGGAATCAATACATATTTCTATTGATGATCACCTTGGTTATTGTGGGTTTAGAGCACTTTTTTGGTCTTCATTAAATCATTTGTATCCACGGAACCTCAAATATGTGCCCAAATATGTGTGGGGCAGCCGTGGCCTACTGGTTAGGACTTTGAGCTTGTAACTGAAGAGTTGCCGGTTCGGATCCCGACCAGTAGGGAAAAAATGTGAGCGGGGCAGTAGTTGATCTGCTCTCCCACATCCACATCCACATCCACGGCTGAAGTGGCTTTGAGCAAGGCACTTAACTCCTCACTGCTCCCCGAGCAGACAGCTCACTGCTCCGGGTTAGAGGGTGCTTCACCTCACCTGTGTAGGTTTCACTAATTCACAGATTGGTATAAAGAGTACATAAAGTATACAAGACTTAAACTGCATACAAGATGTACACTGCCTGAGCATGAGCAATGAGCATGAGCAAAGCTTGCAGCTTGCAGCTGTGTTGTGTACCAAGAGCAAAAGTCATTGAAGAAGTGAAGAAGCGAAGCTTATTTGGTTCTATTGGTTCTAGTGGGATACTTGGGGTACTCTAGGGTTCTAGTGGGAACTTGGATCATTTCTTCACCATCATTGACATCGTCAGTGTTGCTCTGATTTCAATAAAATGTAGTTAATTTGCAGCAACTTTTAATATTACTTACATATCACAATAACGCTGCATAGCTTAACATAGGCAATCTTCCAGAAGATTGAGCTACCTCTACATATTATTTTTTGTCAAACATTTTGCAACAAATATTTATATTTCTGAAGTTAAAAGGAACAGTTTAAGAGGTTAAGACACTAACATTTTGCAAAAAGGTTAAATAAGGACCACCCTAACGTCCATAGGTAAGTGAGTGGGTGGGTGTGGAGGTGGATTATTAGTACTCTGCTGCAACTGCACTGGGATTTCAGACAAATCCTCCCACTGCTCAGAAACAGCTCTGGGCTTTGAAGGGTCCTGGGGGCTGACGCAGTATGTGTGTGTGTGTGTGTGTGTGTGTGTGTGTGTGAGAGTGAGTGTGTGTGTGTGTGTGTGTGTGTGTGTGTGTGTGTGTGTGTGTGCGACTCACTCCGAGTGGCAGCTCTCCTCAAAGCAGCTATGCAAACAGAGTGTGTCACCACTCCAGACACACAGCCTGCATAAAGGCCCAAGTCAGAGGTGTGTGTGTGTGTGTGGAGAGAGAGAAAACCTTAGAGAGGGATGGAGAAAGGGATAGAAAGAAAAGAGGAATGAGAGAGATGAGGGGAGCAGTGTGTGTGTGTATTTGTGTGAGAGCAAAATGTGTATATGTATGTGTTTGTGATGTGTGTATGAGAGAGTCTGCGTGCATGCATGAGTGTGTGTTGCTTGAATGTGAGTGTTTATGCTTGTGTGTGTATGTGTGTGTGTGTGTGTGTGTGTGTGTGTATGTGTGTGTGTGTGTGTGTGTGTGTGTGTGTGTGTGTGTGTGTGTGTGTGTGTGTGTGTGTGTGTGTGTGTGTGTGTGTGTGTGTGTGTGTATAGCTCTTGGCTGAGTGGGCCCCAGTAAAAACCTCATTTAAAGTCAGGTAAACAGATGACCTGATCCCACTCTGCTTACCCCACCTCTCCTCATCACATACAAGACTTTCCGCTCACACTCTCTCTGCTCTCTCCCTCACTGAGTGTGTGTGTGTGTGTGTGTATGTGTGTGTATTACCAAGACATAATGAGAATGTGTCAATGTATAGATGATGTCTATATATACAGAGATGTATGTATTTATTTAGGAAAAATGTGATCATTCCAATTGTATTGAGTGTGTATGTGTGTATGTCTGAGTGTGTATGTGTGTGTGTCCGTGTGCTTATTTCTTACTCAAAACATTCATCTGAATATTGAATTGCGGCACAGGTCGATAGGTTGTGTGTGTGTGTGTGTGTGTGTGTGACTAACCCTGACCGTAGGAGTGTGTGAGTGTGTGTGTGTGTGTGTGTGTGTGTGTGTGTGTGTGCTATATGGTAGGTCTATCTGCGCATATGTGGAGGGAGGATGTGAGTGTGTGTTTGTGACCGTATGTGGAGGAAAAGTGACTAGCACAGGGGTTAGCTAAGGGTTAGGGAATTAGTGTCTGTCACTGTCACAGGTTAGGGCTCATTTTCCTGTTTGTCCTTGCTGCCAGACAGCAGTGCTCAAAAGCAAAGCAAAGCAAAGCAAAGTAAACACACACACACACACACACACACACACACACACACACACACACACACACACACACACACACACACGGGGAATACTGTAGGTTATGCCCAGTCAACACAGTAGAGCAGTGTGTGTGAGTGTTTGTGTGTCTGTGTGCGTGAGTGTGTGATTGTGAGTGTGTGAGCGAGTCTGCGGGCAACTAAGTGAGCATAACGTTTCAGTGTGTGAGTTTATACATACACCTGTGTCTGTGTGTGTGTGTGTGTGTGTGTGTGTGTCTGTGTGTGTGTATTTGCATATGTGGGTGTTTATGTTAATGTTTTCAAGTGAGTGTGTTATATGCCTGCTAATGTGTGTGTGTGTGTGTGTGTGTGTGTGTGTGTGTGTATGTGCATGTTTGCACATGTTCATCTGAGTCTGTGGGCAATGCAAAGTGAGCGTGAAGCTTGCGTGTGAATGTTTATATTCTACGTGCAGCTGTCTGTATATGTGTGTATTTGCATGTGCATGTGTGTGTGAGAGTTAATGTGTGCATATGAGCATGTTTACATTAATGTGTGTGTGTGTGTGTGTGTGTGTGTGTGTGTGTGTGTGTGTGTGATTGAAGGCTGCCTCCTGCTGAGTGTGTGGTGAGAGTGTGTGTGTGGAATGACACAGGGGAGAGAAAGGGGAAGGAGAAGGTGGGTCCCTATGT
>NC_085011.1:26663295-26670795 GCF_963854185.1 Sardina pilchardus | reverse complement strand
GCCCACTGAAACCCGAGCACTTGCCCCAGGAATGTGTGTGTGTGTGCGCATGTAACTGAGAACAAAGCTCCCAGGAAGTGGCACCAGACAAACAACTGCAGCTTTCCAACAAGAAGACAGGTTCTTGGGTGACCTTTATTGGAACCCTTACACTCATTCATACACACACACACACACACACGTACACACACACTGATTCATAACCAGTGTGGGCATGCATATTAGATTATTTTCAATGAAGCTGTGTACTTGCCACAAAGGGCTTCATACATCTCAAGTGCCAAGCCTCACAACTAGTGTGGTAGATTACTTCAACACTAAGATGTAACAGAGCATATTCTCACCCGGAGTGAGCTGAAGGCCAAAGCCACACTGGTGGACTGATTTGCCCTGTACAGGGGTAAATTCAGTGTACAGGGGTAAATCCAGGGGGCTGATGTGTACTAGCGGGGCAGGTAGCGGTGGCTGTGGGGGGGAGGGGGGTGTGGGTGTCAGTAGTTCACTGTGAGGACACTTCCAGCCACACCCTAAAATCCCCCTGGAGCAACACCTCTTTTAGAACGACTCTCTCTCCGCCTGCACACCTCCTCGTCTGTTACCTGTCCCATCTCTGATAGGCCAGAGTCTGTGGGAATTTTCTCTTTTCTCGCACTTGAGGGTATCATGTCAGATCGGTTTCACAACACCGCCAAACTCCGTCTCTGTCTACAAACACAGGTGACTCACAGGGGTGCTTAAAAACCCATTTACAGGTCAGCACCGTAAATAGAAAACTTCACTGAAGCCATTCCAATGAACTCTTCTTACGGATATGAATTAAAGTAGTATCTATATCACAAACATTTCTCAATTCATACGTTGTTACTTGACCAACACTGATCAATATACTGTACTATCCCATTATACTGTAGAGGAACCTTGCTGTGATGAACAGCTGTCAATCACAATCCCAATAACACTATCTGAAGCTGATAATGCTCATCCAATAGATACTCCAGTAGTAGTACATCAAATCTTTTACAAAAGCAGGAATCTTCAGCATAATCGGCTGGAGAAGGAAAGATGGAGAGATAGAGAAAAGAGAGTTGGAAGGAGAGTGATAGATAGATATATAGAGAGAGAGAAAGAGAGAGAGAGAGGATGAGCTAGGTGTTAGTATCATTACGCTGGATAGACAGAGAGAGGGAGGGAGGGTGATTGATTGATAGATAGATAGAGAGAGAGAGAGAGAGAGAGAGAGAGAGAGAGAGAGAGAGAGCTAGGTGTTAGTATCATTACGCTGGATAGACAGAGAGAGAGAGGGAGGGTGATTGATAGATAGATAGAGAGAGAGAGGAAGAGCTAGGTGTTAGTATCATTATGCTGGGTAGCCCGAGGGCAATTCTTAACTACTGCCCACACAGGCACTAGAGGCCCTGAGGTGCGGAAAGAGATCCATTTCTCACAGTGACTAAGAGAAAGAGAGCGAGGGAGAGAGAGAAATAGAGAGAGGGGAGAGAGGGAGGGGGTAGAGGGAGAGAGAGAAAATACAAGAGATGGTGAGAGTTAAAAGAGGGAGATACAGAAAGTGAGAGAAAGTGAGTGCATAAAAGACAGCTATAATAACTAGAGCGAAACAGAGAGGCCTTAAAAAGGTGTCCCCTAAGGGTGTTTAGCAGTGTGTGTGTGTGTGTGTGTGTGTGTGTGTGTGTGTGTGTGTGTGTGTGTGTGTGTGTGTGTGTGTGTGTGTGTGTGTGTGTGTGTGTGTGTGTGTGTGTTGACCTAGGGGGAGTGAGAGGGTGCAAGAATGCCTAGTCATTAGGCAGCTATCAATCATCTGGTAGAGGGAACTGTTGTCAGAGCGCCCTCGTTTCAGGGCTGCTGGAGGAGACATTTACAGGCGACGCACAAATTTACGAGACAAGACGCCCCCACAGAGTATTATCACTTAAACAGCACGACACAGCCAACCTTGGAACAACTCACAGCTGAGAGAGAAGAGAGGGAGAGAGAGGGAGAGAGAGGGAGAGAGAGGGATGAGAGAAAGAGAGGGAGGAATGAGAGAAAGAGGAATGAGAGAGAGGGATGAGAGAGAGAGGGAGGGAGAGCTGCAGAAGACAATAACAGGTCAATAGTGAGGAAGGAGAGGGAGAGATAACTGATTATCACATAACACATCTTAACTGAGACACTAACTGAGAAACTAAACACAAATATGGATAGTTCTTGCCATTTACTATTTATGCCATTATTAATGCCAACATACGGCATCACGTCATAGGACATCTTTTCAACCCAAAACCATGTTAATGAAAACCTATAACTGCATGAGAGAAACACCACTGGTCTGGATCCGCACACACACACACACACACACACACACACACACACACACACACACACACACACACACACACACACACACACACACACACACACACACACACACACACACACCAACTCACTAAGCCTCTGACCTCTAGACTGGTCTGGATGAAAACTCCCAATTACACACACATGCTCACTGAGGCTGGATCGGAGCCAAGCACACCTCTGGCTCTGTCATGGAGGCTCTGTGTGGTCACAAACACACACAAACACACACACACACACGGTTGTGTGTGGTGTAATTGTAAGACGTGGGAGAGGCGTGAGGACACAGCTGTGTCTGGGCGCCCTCCGTGTGATCACGTGACCAGACGCAAGGCCTGCTGGGAGGGCGCTGGATGGGACCAATCAAAAAGGTGTCGGCGCAGGACCTCTCTTTTCTGGCCTTCAATGAGCACCATGTTGAACTCACACCTGATACTCACCACCCCTGCCAGTGCTAGACCTCTGGGGTCTCTCTCTCTCTCTCTCTGTGTGTGTGCGTGTGTGTGTGTGTGTGTGTTACTCAGTCTGTACAGTGTTTGCATGTGTGTGTCTAACTCTCTGGAGTGTTGGTGTGTGTATGTATGCAGGGTGTGTGTGACTGAGTATACTGTGTGTGCATGTGTGTGTGTGTGTGTGTGTGTGTGTGTGTGTGTGTGTGAGTGAGAAGGTTGAAGCTTGACAGCTGTACCCTTGCCTCTCTCAGGGGTATCCAGGAAGACAAAACAAGCCGGTGAATGAAAAGCATCAGGACCGAATGAGACAAAGAGAGAAAAGAAGGGGAGAGAGAGAAAGGGGGGGAGAGAGAGAAAGAGGGGAAGAGAGAAAATATATATGGACTGAAGTAAGGGTTGAGTTATGAGCCACAGAAAGCAAACTCAAACACACAACACGCACCTCACCATTTCAACACCAGCAGTCAAAGACGGGCGAGGCGACTAACTGTCCCCACTGACGCACACACACACACTAACATAAACACACACACACACACACTCTCTTACACAAACACACAAACTCTAGCGCACACACACACACACAAACAGGGTGTACATACACACATACAACATTTCTATCCTACTCCCCCACTCGCACACCCTCTCTCTCTTTCTCGCTCGCTTGCACACGCACACACACACACACACACACACACACACACACACACACACACACACACACACACAGAGAGAGAGAGCAAAGCGGCAGGATTAAATTCAGGTGCAAGGTCCTGTTGGGTTTGGATGGGTCCCAGTGTCAGAACAAAGTGTTTCTGTCTGCAGTCCGTCCCCCTCACAGCTTCAGACCGGCTTTTCACAGCAGAGCTGCCACTCTCACACGTCAATCACACACACACACACACACACACACACACACACACACACACACGGGTGGAGAGAGAGGGGGGAGAGGAAGAGATGGAAGAGGGGGGGGTGAACAGAGATGGAAGGACAGAGAGAGAGAAAGAGAGAGAGAGTGTGAAGAAGAATAGTGGGGGGGAAATGAGTTAGAAAAGGGAGAGAGGGAATGAAAGATGGGTAGGAACATAAGATGGAGAGAGATGGAGAGAGATTAACAGAGAGAGAGAGAGAGTGTGAAGAAGAATAGTGGGGGGAAAATGAGTTAGAAAAGGGAGAGAGGGAATGAAAGAGGGGTAGGAACATAAGATGGAGAGAGATGGAGAGAGATTAAGAGTAAGAGAGAGAGAGAGAGAGAGAGAGAGAGAGAGAGAGAGAGAGAGAGAGAGAGAGAGAGAGAGCGCTAACCAGATGCAGGAGAGTGGAGTGGAAAGGCGAGCACAAAGGATGTTTGAAGGAGATCCCTTTACTCCACCAACACCTCAGCACCCACATCAACCACACACACACACGCACACCCCTACCAACCCACCCATCCAAACACATGCCCGCCTGCCCACACACACCCACACACACAAGTCACATCAATGTAACCCAAGAGCTGCTCTTTCAGCAAAACACTTACAACTCTGCAAGCCACACAGAAAAAGTGTGTGTGTAGGGAGTATGTATGTGTGTGTGTGTGTGTGTCTGTGGAGGGCTAATAGGCATAGCTGCAAAGCTGTCGAACAGAGCCGTAATGGTGGCCCGCTGACAGATGAGGTGCCGCGAGCCGCGTCGTCAAACAGCATCCTCAGGCGAGCTTCACCCACACACGAGCCAAAATGGCTGCATGTCAACGCTGTGGCGCCACGCTACTCATGCAGCACAGACAAACGCTGCTCGCTCTTCTGAGTGACAACCATGCAACACTTAGGGCTACACACACACACACACACACACACACACACACACACACACACACACACACACACACACACACGCTGCACTCTCCTCTGAGTGACAACCATGCTAAACTAAGGACTACACTTACCACACACACACACACAAACACACACACACACCCCCACACATACAATTAGTTAATGTGCTCAAATCAAATGGATGTTGGAATTAATACTGAAATATTTTTCATTTGAAATGTTTCCTTGTAATGTAAATACTTAGGGAAGCAAGCCATATTAGAATTCTATCTCTAATACTACAGGCACTGAGTTTGTGGTTTAAACTAGTATGCAAAGCGTGTGAGGCTAAACCAACATACTGTGTGTGTGTGTATGTGTGTGTGTGTGTGTGTGTGTGTGTCTGTACGGTAGGTAAATGACAGGTTTATGGCCGCTTTTAACAGTCCTGATAAGAGAACTAATTTAACACACACACTCTTCCGCGCCTCCTTGGGGCATGTCCCCACCGTTCCACAATGCAGGCAGGTAAACACTTGTCAGAAAGACCCGGAAGCCTCAAATACCACAATATAGCTCACCTACACACACACACACACACCTAAAGGGATCTGGAGAGGAGCGTGAGAAAACAGGTTGAAATGTAGCAGATGAATTGAAATATACAGCACACACACGGAACCTCGTACGTGGGAAAACACACAGAAACATAAACAACGCTGGAGTTTACGTCATCATTTCAGCTGTGATGTCCACATGAAACGTGGAAGGTGCAACCACTGACTGGCATCTAGACAACAGACGATCAGTTATAGGAATTCCAAACATTAGCTATTCCTTCTCTCCTGTGGAGCTGCATTAGACACACATCAGAAACAGCACATCACAATCCCTAGATAAAGAGATGAGATTAGCGCAAAGCTCATATGCATGTGGAAGTGACTCCTGCTTAGTGCAGGACACTACAGAAACAATACTAATGGACACAACTCTGCTTAGGAACCATAAAGTCAGAGGGAAGCTGGAAATGGCTGGCTGGCAGTCAGTCACTCTCTGTCACACACACACAACACACACACACACACACACACACACACAGACACACAGACACACAGACACACAGACACACACACACACACACACACACACACACACACACACACACACACACACACACACACACACACACACACACACACACACACACACACACACACACACACACACACACACACACACACACACACACACACACACACACACACACACACACACACACACACACACTTTCCTCTCCTCCTGGGGAGACGTATTCCTGCTCTGCAGTAAGAGAGCAGCTGTCAATCTTGAGCAGGACTCCCTGGCAGAGAAGATATTGCATCGCAGTGGGACCTTCCTGCTTAAACTGGGTGGGAGGGTGGGTGGGTAGGTAGGTAGGTAGGTAGGTAGGCACACACACACACACACACACACACACACACACACACACACACATACACACACACAGAGAAAGACAAACAGACTGATACACACACACACACAGAGAAAGACAAACAGACTGATACACACACACACACACACACAAACAGACAGAAAGACAGACACACACACAGACATACACAGACAGAGAGACAGACACACACAGACACACGACAGCTCTACAGCGAGCTCTGCACTGTCTCTTCCCACGCTGGGCGGCACGGCCCAAGTCGTCAATCAATCACAGCCAGCAAGCCCCATCAATCAATCAATCAATCAATCACCCCGACCTCATCTCCTACCCTGCCCCCCCCCTCTCACACCCCGTAGGCACCGTCTTTCTGAGCCCATGAGCGGAAGCTGCCTCTTAATGCGCATCGCCTGTCAATCACAGCAGTGATGTCACAGGCGGCGGCGGTCGGGAAGTCCTCGAGTCGAGACCGGGAGCCTTCGGGCCGTCTCACCTGTTGCGGTGTACCAACCTGTTCCACATTACCCACAAGGCACTGGGATGGCCGACGGGCCCCCCCCCCCACCTGGTGAGGGGAGTATGGAGTGACAAGCAGTTTAATATCCGCGTGTGTGTGAGAGTGTTTTCACTCACAGCTGGGGTATACATGCCCTGTGGGAGCTCATGGAAACACACACACACACACACACACACACACACACACACACACACACACACACACACACACACACAGCCTGTAACACATATATAGACTCTGTCTCTTATTCTGCCTGTCAATCAAACATACACACACCAACAGGCGCACACATGCACGCACACTCACTGACACACACATACAAAGTCACACACACACACATACAGTTCTCTCTCTCTCTTAAAGAGTCTGTTTGACACAAATAAATCAAAAGACTACCTTTGTCTCCATCTCTCTCATACACACTCTCTCACACACATACACACACCCTCTCTCTCAAATACATAACAGAGAGGAAATCCATTCTAACTGATAAGGAACTACATAAATAAGCTTGTAAGGGCCCACTACCCAGACACTGGAATGACTGACCAAACGACAGCCTACTCGGCCTCTAGGGATTACAAGTGCAGATATGGCAGCTTTATTTTAGTTCTGACTGGGATGAGAAGAGAGAGAGAGACAGAGGGAGAGAAAGAGAGAAAGAAGAGAGACAACAGACAGAACATGAGACAGAAAGAGAGAGATGAAGATACAGAGGGAGAGAGAGAGAGAGAGAGAGAGAAAGAAGAGAGGCAACAGACAAAACATGAGGCAGAAAGAGAGAGACAAAGGGAGAGCAAGAAAAACAATTACAAAATTTGACCGCGAGGTTCGGCTGGTTAATTTATCTGGGGCAGTTTTGCTCAGATGATTAACTGGTCCACACCTCTCCCTGGCCTGAGGGCAGCAGTGTGTGAGTGTGTGCCT
>NC_085011.1:26615795-26660795 GCF_963854185.1 Sardina pilchardus | reverse complement strand
ATATAATACAAAGGAGCAGAATGACAGGCAGGTTGGGGAGTGTGTGTGTGCGTGTGTCTCTCAGAGAATGATTGTGTTGGAGTGTCTGCTCTGTGTGTGTGTGTGTGTGTGTGTGTCAGAGATTGCGATTGTGTGTGCGTGTGTGTATGTAAGTGTGAGTGAGTGAGTTCTAAGTTCCGGAGTTCTACAGCAGTAGCAAAACAACCAAGCTCCTGAAAAACAGGAAAAAAAGCTTTGATTTTCTTTTGGAAAAAGCAAGAAATCAAAGAAGAAAAAGGTGGAAAACTGTAGGGGAACACCCAGAGACAGAACAGAACTACAAACAAAAAAGTAAGAACTTTGGAAACAATACGAATTAGTTGATTTCTCTACTAGTGTAACTGAAACTGCTACACTAGCAGCTGCTATCTCCATAGCAACGCATTGCATTGTATTGTTCAAAGAAGAATCAATCAACTGCCTTTAAGCTAATTATAAGCTAGGCTAACTGAAGATAACTGAAGAAAATCTTAGATCTACCAGTAAAAAAAAAGAGAGCAAGAAATACCTATTCAGAAGAAAACATATATATATACAACCTAATGAAGAAAAGCTAATACAGCCTACCTAACCAGACAAGAAAAACATTTCATTTTTTTCCCCTCCTTCTCTTGGAATGAGAATGAACCTGTAATTTTTTTTTTTTTTTCTTGGATGTTCAAACAGTGGAACTAACAACTTACTTTTTTAAAACAATGAAGAATAGTCAAACTATGACAAGCATTTTAGAGATTCAACTGCCAGAACATGTAAAATCTCTGAAGGAAAAGAAAGAATATAAACTGAAAAAATTAATGGAGATGCCAGAGACTCTTACTGCTGACTACAAAGTCATAGAAGGAGTTAAAGTAAAATGTGACCTCAAATTCTTCACCAAGAATCCAGGAGCTTGGCATACAGCCCTGTGTCACACATACAAAAAAGTAAAAAAGGGTGGCATAAGCAAAGGGAGACAAATAACAATTGATGAGATTGACACAAATAATGGCAAATTCACCATCAATATTTACAACAACGGCACAGTCATGATTCAGGGCTCAGAAAATAGCCTAGAATACTTTGAGAAGAGTTTCAGCTCTCTTCGTAATACAGTCAACAATAGCAAAGATACAAATGACTGTTCAAAATTGGACCAGGAGGTCACAAAGACAAGTGTCAAAACTGCTCCAGCAACACCCACATCTACAGAAATCACATCCCTTAAGAATGCATTGGCCAAGCTAGAGAGGGAATTTGTAGACTTCAGAGAGACCAACCTGAATGGTGAAGAACTAAACATCCTAATTAACACCCAGAAAAAGGAAATCCAAACTCTAAGGTGCACAGTGAGGGAACTGGAAGAAAACAACCAAGCCTTGCAGAGAGAGACACGTCGCCTCAGAGACGAGAACCTCATACAGGTGGGGGAACTCCAGAGGGACGTGAATGACACCCGTCTAGCTCTGCAAACACAGATGAGTTGCCTCAGAGACGAGCACTCCAGACAACTTGAGGAGCTCCAGAGGGACCTAAAAGAGACCAGTCTGGCCCTACAGACGGAGATGGGTTGCCTCAGAGACGAGCACTCCAGACAACTTGAGGAGCTCCAGAGGGACCTAAAAGAGACCAGTCTGGCCCTACAGACAGAGATGGGTTGCCTCAGAGACGAGCACCTCAATCAAACTGAGGAGCTCCAGAGGGACTATCAAACACCAAGGGGGAAAAGCCTGCCCACACCTGTGGATAACATTCATGAACCAACCCCCTCTCCTTCCCCAGTCATCCCTCACAACAGCACCATACAACCTTCAAAGGTGGACACCACAACACCATCCAAGACATCCTCAATGAAGCTCATAAACAATCCTGAACAGACCTCACAAACCACATGGCAAAAGAGAGAAAGGCAGGCCCCAGGTCAAGTAAGACCTCAACATAACCAAGACAATCCAGAAATTATCCTTCTTAGTGACTCAAATGGAAAATTCCTGAACATGAACCGTCTATTCCCCCAAAAAAGAGTGATGAAACTCTGGTGCCCGACCATAATGCATATACCACAACTGCTTGAGGATGAAAGAATTAAATATGCCACTCATATCATCATTCACACCGGTACAAATGACCTCATGTCAGGAGAAATAGACATTGCACTGACTCTTAGCGAGATGGCAAAGAATGCAGCCACATCAGCACCATCAGCCAAAATCATTGTATCATCCCTTCTCCCCAGACTAGATAAGCCTCCTCAGATAATACATCAAATCAATAAGGATCTACAGCAACTTTGTACCCCAGTTCCAGCCATTCATCTGGTCAAACACCTCGATATCTGCCTTGAACACCTGTATGACCACATACACCTGAACAAAAAAGGAGTCAGCATACTAGCAAAGGCAATAAAAGACACAGCCTATGACCGCACTGGAAGAGGACAAAATGGAACAATTCATCAAAAAAGTAACGTCGAAACCCCAACATTCAACCCACCCCCACCCAGTCAAGGCACCGATACAAATGTGGGTACAGCTCTGAGCCAGCACAGCTATACAACAGAGACTACTGTACAGAGCCTTGAGAGTTTTGCAGCAGTGGCAACCAAACAAACAAAGCCACAGGACAAGCAAAGTCAAATAAGGGATATGCTGGCCTTGATCTGCTCCACATTACTAGACTGACCAGTTCCATAGGCCTTAAGTATGTACTGCTTTAACCTTATTGTCTTCTTCTTCTATCTCTCTATTCATATCATTTTGATTTTATCTTATTTTACTACCACTTTTTTATTATTATTATTACTTACTTTTTTTTTTTTTTTTTTTGCAAACTTTTCTATGCTTTTACCATAACTATATTTAAACCAAATTACATTTCTTTAAATTTAAACACTTAGAACAACACCACTGAGCTATTACTTGCCATAATAGCCCTCTAAAAGTATTTTAAGTATATTTAAGCTAAGTTCCATTTGTAAGAACATCTAAAGAAATATATGTTAGCATGCCATTAAATATTATTAGCTGGAATATACAGGGATTATATTCCTCTACTTTTGGTTTAAAGACATCCGACCCTAATTTCCAACTTTCAATCCAAAATATTGACATAATTATTCTACTTGAAACATGGGCCAACAAAGACCTTAAAACTGACTGTCCATGCAACTACAAGGAAGTAATCATCCCCCCTATGAAACAGTCTAAAGTGAAACATGGCCGGGTATCAGGGGGCATTATAATATGGTATAAAGAGAGTCTAACAAATTACATACAACCTGTAAAAAAAGGGAAATCTCACATCTGGCTAAAGATAATGAAAAACACCACTGAATATGAGAAATATGAACAAGCTTTATACCTATGTGCCTTATACATGCCACCTGTAAATTCACCCTATTACGATGAAATGGTATTTGAAAATATACACGATGAAATATTACAATTCCAGGGAAAAGGGTCAGTTTTTCTCTGTGGTGACTTTAATGCCAGAACTGGGAGGGAGCTTGATTACATACATCCAGAGGGGGACAATCACATATTTGGCGGAAATATTTTAAACACAGAGTTTCCTGCTAAGAGAGAAAGTTTTGATGCCATAACCAATAAAAGCGGAAAACAACTGTTAAACCTGTGCAAAAATCTTGGACTGCATATCTTAAATGGTAGAACCCCTGGTGACTTTTTAGGAAATTATACATATTGCTCATATTTAGGGAACAGTGTAATAGACTATGGCATAACAGACATGCCACATGGAAAAATAAAAGCTTTCATGGTCATGCCACAACTTCCCTTGTCAGACCACTCTCAAATTAAAATTCTCTTGAACATTGAAAGGATGCAAATCCAAAATGACGCCCAAACATTATTCCCCATCCCATATAAACACAAATGGAAAAATGATAGTAAAGAGAAATATGAATCAGCATCCAATAGCATATTGATCGAAAACATGATATTTACTTTTTTATTTTCAAAGTTCACCACTGAAAGAGCCAGTGTTGACACAGCTACAGAAGAGCTGACAAAAATATTCTTTAAGATAGGCCGTATGTCAGGTGTCATAGAAGAAAGAAGACCACCAAGAAAGAAAAAATATTCAATAGAAAAATGGTTTGACAAAGAATGCTTTAGGGCAAAACATGTCCTTAGAACTCTTTCAAATATGAAACACAGAGATCCTGCTAATCAAGAAATACGCACACAGTACTTAGAAAACTTGAAACAATACAAAAAACTTTTGCGGTCAAAGAAAGCAGAGTTCATGACCTATAAACTTGAACAGATTGAGGAAGCCATTGACACCAATTCTTTTTGGAAAAAATGGCATCAAATAGATAACTCTAAACAAAAAGGCTCATTATCTTTGACAAACGGAAATACTTGGAAACGTCATTTCGAAGAACTCTATACGTTCAAAGAAAACCCAAACAACCAAGCACAAAAGGAAATTCGCAAAAAACTAAAGGAAAAGGAGCAATCTCTATCATTTCAAAGTGATCTAGACAACCCAATAACCATATCAGAACTAAACGAAAAAATAAAATCACTGAAAACCGGGAAAACCTGTGGAAATGACAACATCTCTGCAGAAATGTTAAAACATAGTACAGTATTAGCAAAAAAAGCAATCCTCAAGCTGTTCAACCTGGTCATGACATCTGGATTCTTTCCTTTGGTGTGGAACAAAGGATCTATAACACCAGTGCATAAAAATGGTGATAGAATGAACCCAAGCAACTATAGGGGTATCTGCATTACCAGCATTCTGGGCAATATATTCTGTAATATACTGAAGACAAGAATACTTACTTTTTTAGAGAACAATAACACTTTATGTAAGAGTCAGATTGGATTCCTCCCAGAATTTAGAACTACAGACCATATTTATACTCTCCACTCACTCACAGAACAATATGTTCAAAAAACAAGTAAAGGAAAAATATATGCATGTTTTGTTGATTTTAAAAAGGCCTTTGATTCCATCTGGCATGACGGCATGCTACTGAAAATTATTGAGAGTGGCATAACTGGAAATGTATACTCTATAATCAAAGATATGTACAAGGAAAATAAATGCTGTGTCAAGATTAACAACTCCAGAACAGAATTCTTTAAACAAGGGAGGGGAGTTCGGCAGGGTTCCAGTCTGAGCCCAATACTCTTTAATATATTCATAAATGAGTTAGCCATTGTAATCCAACAATCAACAAGCCCTGGTTTTGTACTAGACCACTCAGACATAAAATGTCTCCTTTTTGCAGATGACATGGTGCTTCTATCTCCAACAAAACAGGGCTTGCAAGATAGTCTGACCATCCTGGACACATATAGTAAAAATTGGGCATTACCTATTAACACTGAAAAAACAAAAATAATGGTGTTTCAAAAGAAAGCAAGAGTACCTAGACAAGAAACCAGCTTCACAATTGGAGAAACTGCCTTAACACAAGTAACACATTATAATTATTTAGGACTTACAATTACTTCATCTGGAAAATTTAATATGGCAATAAAGAACCTAGCAGAGAAGGCACAAAGAACATATTACTTCATAAAAAAACAACTCCACAAATACAACCCACCAATTAAATTCTGGCTAAAAATTCTTGATTCCATAATCAAACCCATTTCTCTTTATGGCAGTGAAATTTGGGGTCCAATATATAGCTTAGACTATACAAAGTGGGACCAAAGCCCTACAGAAATTCTGCATCTGCACATCTGTAAAGACATCCTAGGGATACACAGAAGATCCTCCAACCTGGCCAGCCGCTCTGAACTGGGAAGGTTTCCCCTTGTCCTCGACATTGACAAGAGAGCCTCTAAATTTTGGCTACACCTCAAAATAAGTGACATCAACACCTTTCACTACAAAGCATTTAAGAATAAATCACTCATCCATCAAAATGATCCCCTATTTCAAATAGCAAACAAAAATAACATCAAGAACCTAAGCCAGATACCAAAATATCTACTTAAACATATTGACAAGACAAATCAGGCGCATTTTATCAAATTCTGGGAGGAACAAATAAAAGACAATCCTAAATTAGAAATATATAGAGCACTAAACAGGAGCTACTGTATAGCACCATATTTAATGAATATTAAAGATCAAAAGAAAAGGAAAATTATTACCAAATATAGAATAAGTGACCACAACCTCCATATAGAGACAGGGAGACATAAAAAAACATGGGTACCTAGAGACAAGAGATATTGTAGCTTATGCATAAACAACATAGAAAACGAGGAACATTTCCTTTTAAATTGCTCCATTAATTCATCTGTGAGAGAACAGTTCTTTGCGGAATTCAGTAAAAAAAATAATAACTTTGTAAACCTGCCCCTCAATATAAAAATATGTTTACTGTTGGGAGAAGATGAACATTATTCAAACCTAGCTGCAGATTACATAACAACATGCCATAAAACAAGAGAAAATTTTAAGTTAAGTTTAAGTTAAGTTTACTTTTATTCTTAAGAATAATTCTCTACTTAAGTTTCCTTTTTATCTTATGAACTTGAGTATCCAAGACATATACTCAATTTAGTACTTAAGTTTATGTTAAGTTTCATCTCTCTGGTAAATGTTTGATTTTCTTTTTTTATTATTATTACTATTTTTTTATGTATAGGTTTAAAATAAGTTTCCTTTTTATTTAGATGTAAGAAATATAAGTTTTCTTTCCTTCAGCTAGCATGCTAGCTTATCATCATTATAAGTTTTCTTTCTATTTTGATTTGATTTGATAAGATTTCTTCTTTTGTTTTTCTCAAAACAGATATTGTATCTGTTGTATTGTCACATGTCTGCTTTGACAACACAAGTGCTCTTGTCATGTCAATAAAGCTTTTTTGAATTTGAATTTGAAATTTGAATTTGAGTGAGAGCGAGAGAGAGAGTTCTAAATTCTAAATTCCGGTAGTAGCAGCAGAAAAAATGAGCTCCTGAAAACACCTCAAAATTGGACCAAAAAAGCTGGACATTTTTGAAAAATAACCATCAACAAATCTTCAAAAGTGACCCCGAAGAGAAGGTAGCAAGAACTAAGAAGAAAAACTGAAAAGGAAATCATTTTTTGATATATTTCTCAAATCAAAACAGCAACTTAGCCATCATCTGCAGCCACCAAGTGTCATTTTTGCGAACATTCCAATGCAAAAACTAAGGAAGCTAACTGGAAAATAGCAACACAACTAAACAACAACTACGACATCAACAAAAAACAACTAAAAGAAGGAAGACCCTCTGCTTTTCAAAACATTGCTGACCATGAAGACTGTCCAACAAGCGGAAAAGTGGAGCACAGGTACCAAACGAAAGACCAGAGAGGTCGAGTACCCTACTACATGTAAAGCTGGGGCAGCCAGAGAAAAACACAAGGAAAAGACATTGAAGGAAAATCCAGAGGTCCTATTCACAGATTATGTTCAGCAAAGACAGGGAAGATAAAAGAACAACCTGATCTTCTTCACTGAATCAATCTACACCTGGAAGGATACCCTATGCAGTCACTATGCACATGTATCCAGCGAGGGCATTGGCTCAGGAGGTATTGTAGACTGAAGATCTGAAAAGATGAGCACCTTGACAAGGATGACCCTCTGCTCACCATCACGTATTACACCAAAGGAAAAGTGATGATCCAAGGGGGTGAAGAGAACCTGGAGTCCTTTGAAGAGGTGTTTACCTTGTTGAAAGATGAGGTGAACACCAAGAGGTCCAGTATCCCCGCTGATAAAGATGAAAATGACAGTCCATCAGAGAATGTCTACACCTTGTGTATGTCTGCCCCTCCAACGCCTATCAGTCTCACCAACCTACTGAAGGAGAAAATGGCCCTGCTCGAGATGGACTTTGCCGAATTCAAAGAGCAGACCCAGTCGAGATTATCTGATCCACCAGACAACACCTTGCAGGAGCTTAAAATGGGTTTCCAGCAACTAAAGGAAGACAACCAATCATTGGTCTCAGACCTCAAAAGAAATGTACATGTAGAGGCATTTCAACATCTCAAGGAAGAGAGCAAAGCCTTGAAATCAAGTCTTAATGGGAGTCTGGAGGCCCTGAAACAGGAAAACAGTGTGCTTCGTGCTCAGTTGAAACAGGAAAACAGTGTGCTTCGTGCTCAGTTGAAACAGGAAAACAGTGTGCTTCGTGCTCAGTTGAAACAGGAAAACAGTGTGCTTCGTGCTCAGTTGAAACAGGAAAACAGTGTGCTTCGTGCTCAGTCGGCCAAAATCAAAGAGGATGCCGAGAGGAGAGAGCTATCTTAAGTAAAACCCAAATTGGCTTTCTACCAAAATACCGCACCACAGATCATATACAGTATATACACTCCACACATTAATTAACAAACACGTAAACCAAACAAACAAAAAAAAAATATTTGCCTGTGTCATTGATTTTAAGAAGGCTTTCGATTCCATTTGGCAAGAGGGACTCTATTATCAAATGCTAAATTATGGGATGGGGGGCAAAGTATACGACTTAATTAAATATATGTACCTAAACACCAAGTGTGCTGTCAAAATTGGAGATAAACAAACAGAATATTTCACCCATAAAAGAGGTGTACGGCAGGGCTGTAGTTTAAGCCCTACATTATTTAATCTCTATATAAATGAATTAGCAATTCAGTTGGAGAATTGTCCCTCTCCCGGCCTCTAAAGATGTTAAGTGTCTGCTTTTTGCCGATGACTTGGTCCTACTGTCTGCAACCAAAGAAGGACTACAGCTGCAACTTGACATAGTTGAACAGTACTGTAGGACTTGGGCCCTTGATGTCAATCTAAAGAAAACAAATATAATGATCTTCCAAAAACGTGCCAAATGCCAAGAAAATAAATATAACTTTCTAATAAACAACATTATAATTCCATACAGCATGAGCTACACCTACCTGGGCATCACAATAACATCTTCAGGAAGCTTTCATATGGCAGTGAATGCACTAAATGAAAAAGCTAAAAGAGCCCTACATGCAATTAGAAGAACATTTTTTAACCTACAAATTCCAATTAAAATCTGGCTTAAAATATTCGATAGTGTCATCCTGCCCATTGCGCTGTATGGTAGTGAAGTATGGGGTCCACTCAGTCATCATAGCTATGCACACTGGGAAAAACACACCATAGAGGCTTTACAAACAGAATTCTGCAGATATAATCTACAGGCGCAGAGAAAAACACCAAACAATTCCTGAAGAGCAGAATTAGGTAGATACCCACTAATAATTAACACCAATAAGAGAGCACTAAAATTCCTTAATCACCTTAAATCCAGCCCCCAGACACCCTCCATTATAAAGCCCTGCAAACCCAAGAGCTGAGCCCAGAAAAAAGTTCCCTGCATCAGTTGTTACTAACCCCCCCACCCAAAACACAACCTGACCAGTCTCACAACAACACTGTTTTCCAAAAACCAATCAGAGTTAACCAAATTCTAAAGCAATGTAAAGACAACTATTTGGAATATTGGAAAAAAGAAACCAAACATCAGAGCAGATTACAATGTTATCTGGCCCTAGACAGAGAATATAAATTAGCAGAATATCTCTCTACTGTCAGAGATAGAAAACAGAGACTGACCCTAACCAAGTACAGGCTAAGTGACCACAAATTGGCAATCGAAAAAGGAAGACATAAAAAATCATGGCAACCACAAGAAGAGAGAATATGTGGTCACTGTTCGACAGATGAGGTAGAGACAGAGTTGCACTTCCTCCTACAGTGTACTGTATATCTTTATCTCAAATCAGAGATAATTTCTTTGATAAATTCAATCTAGAAATTCCTCCTTTTAATGAGCTAAATTATACATCAAAATTAATAATACTATTGGGCGAAGGAGACAAGACAAACCTTGCAGCCCAATATGTTTCAACATGCCACAACCTGAGGGACAGTGAGTGACTTAACAAGACACACATGTGCACGCACACTGACACAAACACAGGCGCGCACACACACACACACACACACACACACACAAACACACACATACACACACACAGAAACCCATATACACCCCCCCCCCCCATCACACCACACACACATATTTGTATTTTATTTATTTTATGAATTGTAATGGTATTGTACTATTTTCTGTTTTGTCTGCCTGCTTTGGCAATATGAGTACCATTGTCATGCCAATAAAGCAATCTGAATCTGAATC
Source organism: Sardina pilchardus (assembly GCF_963854185.1). Lineage (NCBI taxonomy): Eukaryota > Metazoa > Chordata > Actinopteri > Clupeiformes > Clupeidae > Sardina > Sardina pilchardus. The sequence goes on along the minus strand of NC_085011.1, from coordinate 26,650,595 downwards.
TGAATCTGAATCTAAATCTGAGAGAGAGAGAGAGAGAGAACCCATGGGATGGCCACTGGGCTGGTACTGGTTGAGAGGCCAGAGAGAACATCTGCTTTGGGTTACAGAGACTGACAGAAGGCTCAGAGCAGAGAAGACTGCACAGCAGACGACATGCTCACACACAAACACACACACACACGGCAGACACACACACACACGACAGACACAGACTCACACACACACACACACACACACACACACACACACACACACACACACACACACACACACACACACACACACACACACACACACAAACACACACACACACACACACACACACACGGCAGTCAGACACACTCAAACTCACACACACACACACTGCAGACACAGACACACTCAGACTCACACAAAAATGACAGACAGACAGACAGACAGACAGACAGACAGAAAGACACACAGACCCAGAGACCATACAAAGCCATAAAATCATAATGTGTGTGTGTGTGTGTGTGTGTGTGTATGTGTAGGGAGGTGGGATGTATGGCAAAGATTCATCCACCATGTGTCGATCCACACAGTGCACATGTATGAGTCTGTGTATTTGTACATGTGTATTGTATATTTGAGTACAAGTGTGTTTACAACTGTGGAGCAGCATCAGGGAATTTCTGTGAATGCTGAGTGGCAAATGTCTTTACTCGGTGTGTGTGTGTTTATGTATTTGTCAATGTCAAGAGGCCGTGAATGTGTGTGTGTGTGTGTGTGTGTGTGTGTGTGTGTGTGTGTGTGTGTGTGTGTGAATCAATGTCAGTGCAAACTGTGTATGTGTGTGTGTGAGCGGTTTATTGCCATTACTCAGCTTGTTTGAAAGTTTTGGCGATGGATGTATCAATACTTCACTGTGCTTCAATTCCACCTCACTAGTCTATTTTTACATCCACCCACACACAAATACACACACACACACACACACACACTTACTTCAGAGTGACCGATCACGGCACACAGCCTTCTCATTTCGCCATGTGTGTTTTAGCTGCAACTCTATATGGCTCTCACAAACTCTCACACACGCACACACATACACATACACAGACACAGACACACACACACACACACACACGCACACACACACCCACACACTCCCAGTGGAACGCTTGGGCATGGTGGTAAGCGATATGTCTGGCTATCTTAGATAGTGATGACCAGGGAGATTTTAAAAAGTTATCAAGGAGCCCGGAATGACACAGAGGCATATTCAGAGAGGTCATGGAACCTCTTTCATTCAGCCTGCTAAAGAGCGCCCTCGTTTTAAAGGGTCCTCTTGACTGTGAGTGTGTGTGTGTGTGTGTGTGTGTGTGTGTGTGTGTGTGTGTGTGTGTGTGTGTGTGTGTGTGTAGGAGCCCGGAATGACACAGAGGCATATTCAGAGAGGTCATGGAACCTCTTTCATTCACCCTCGTTTTAAAGGGTCCTCTTGACTAATGCTCTGCTCAATTAGACAAGATGGCTGACAAACGCCTACAGTAATGTCCTGTGTATTAGTTTTGTGTACTGTATAAGCCACAGGATAGTGTTTTATGCAAGTTAATAGAAAACAAAACCATATTAACCGCCAAGAGTGCCAATCACTTTTTTAATGAGTCAAACAAGTGTGAGATGTAGTCCTCAAGTGCTGAGCTGAGACTTCTCCAGCCACTTGGCTGTGTAGTGGTTCTGTGTAGTGCACAGAGAGAGAAATCAGAATCTTCAGATGAAAACTGCTGCTCTATTTGTTTTGCTTGACGTGGAGAATGTTCAAATGGCTGGGAGCTGACATAGGCAAACACACACACACACACACACACACACACACACACACACACACACACACACACACACACACACACACACACACACACACACACACACACACACACACACACACACACACACACACACACACACACACACACACACACACACACACACACACACACACACACACACACACACCTTCTGGTTTCTTGCAGCTCCAAGCCATTTGCCAGTCTCGCAGAAGCAATAAACTGTTTCTCCAGCAACCTAATCTGCATTTATTTTCACACGGGGGTCCCCCAGAGTTGAGACTAATGCTTTAGAGAACAACTCATACACTCAGAGAGGGAGGGGAGGAGTGAGGAGTAGAGGGAGGGAGAGAGAGGGGGAATATGAAAGGAGAAGGAGTGTGTGTTGTGTGTGTGTGTGTGTGTGTGTGAGAGAGAGAGAGAGAGACGGAGAGAGAGAGAGAGAGAGAGATGGCGGGAGAGAGAGGGGTAGAGGGAAGGGTAGTGGGAGAGAGAGAGAATATGCAAATAAAAAACAGCATCAGAAGTTGATTGATGAAGGCTGACCTTACATAACCCCCAACACACACACCATGTGACTGTTGGGGTGTGATTGGTCTAATTCTGGGAGAGATGAATTAGTAGAGGGGGCATCCTCCCCTACTGGCATCCACATAGCCACGCGCTCTATCTGTCTGTCTGTCTGTCTGTCTGTCTGTCTCACTCTCTGCCTGTCTCTCTCTGTCTGTCTCACTTTGTCTGTCTATCTCTGTCTCTCCCCCACCTTCACATAACCAACCTGTCTGTCTGTCTGTCTGTCTGTCTGTTTGTCTGTCTGTCTGTCTGTCTGTCTGTCTGAATTCAAATTCAAATTCAACGCTGTTTTATTAGCATGACTGTATGGGAACAGTGTTGCTAAAGCTATTGTTACAGACAACGAAACATACAAGAACATAAGACCATAAGAGAAAAACAAAAACAGAAACTACAGAAGGAGGAGTGGGTACATTGGTGTGGAGAGGACATGAAAGAGCTAGAGTGAACCGCAGTAAAGCACAGGAGCAATAACAGGGCAAGAGGGCCCTTCACCAAGACATACAGCCATTTGTTCTATTGTTGTCACAATCGTGAAAGTGTGGGATACCTATTTGGAATTTGGGGAAGAATGTCCGTCTTCCATTTTTTGTATTTTTCACAGCGAAGAAAGAAGTGCACCTCTGTCTCAACCATCTCTGCCTGACACTGGCCGCATATTCTTTGTTCTTTTGGCAGCCAGATTTTCCTGTGTCTGCCTGTTTCTGTTGCTGAATTGTGGTCACTGAGCCTGTATTGGTCTGGACTTTCCTCTCCGACAGAGATGAGATACTCTGCCAGTTCATATTCTCTTTTTAGGATCAGATAGGTATTCATTCTACTTTGGTTGGCAATTTGGTTTGTATAATATTCTAAATATTCCACTTTTGCTTGATTCATTATTTTGTTGATTGATGTTTGGGAAACATAACTGGACTGAGCCTGATTTGTATTAGTTGATGTTATTGAGGCTTAGGGAACTCTTTTCAGGTCTCAGCTCCTGGGGTTTCAGTGCTTCAAAGTGGAGGGAGTTCTTGGGACTGCTGTTTAAGTGCATCCAAAGTGTCACGATTCTTTTCTGAATAGGCAAAAAAAACAGCCCCAACTCTGCCCTGCCTGCATTATTGGGTGCTTTTGATTGAACTATGACAAGAGATCGCCATCGCCATCGAATTCTGCATGAAAGTTCTCTTTCCCCTCTCCTCTACTGACCTTCACTTAACCAACCTGTGTGTGTCTCTTTCTGTCTGTCTGTCTGTCTGTCCCTCTGTCTCTTTCTGTCTGTCTCTTTCTGTCTGTCTCTTTCTGTCTGTCTGTCTGTCTCTTTCTGTCTGTCTGTCTGTCTGTCTGTCTAAGAGTCAGGCTCAAGTATAGGATGAACTGCACACCATACAGCTCCCATTCAATTATTAATTTGCCAGTGTGATCTTTCGAGAATGGAGGATCTTCTTCAGACATCCAGATATCCAGAAAGTCCAGCATCCAAGCTTGAAACATCACACTGTCAAATAAATCATTCAACAAGAGCTACAGTATATGGTGTGTTGTTTTATGCATACTTCAACGTTACTAATTCAATAGAAGGTATATGGTACATTGTTCAACGCATACTTCAACCTTATGCCTTATGCCTTTACAGACTCGTTATGACTCTTCTAGTCCATCTCAGAGTTTCCTTCATGGGGACCTTCATTAGGTCAGATCAGCTTCAATCAGCTTCAAGACTGGAGCCGCTCAGAGTTTAAAATGCAACTACACTATACTAATGGCATTCTATCTGTCCTGCAGGCCATAGGCCATATATTAGGTCAGCAGAACACCTGAGCCTACCACAGACAGTGTCTGCAGAGTAAACACTAACAGGACAGTCAGTCAACATTTTACATGGTGTGAAAATATCCCCCGCTCTCGCTCTTTCATTGGTTATGGCGTCAGTCATGTGACCCACCTGGTAGGTTCCGATGCCAATGTGTTTGGGGTCGATTTTCACCAGCTCTGCCAGAGGGTCCTGCACCCGCCGCCCAATGGACACTGGGAACACACACACACACACACACACACAAGTGTAAAACACAGGAATACATATGGACACGTATAGTACATACACATAGACGCAAGAGACAGACCGCTTATTCAAAGATTGCAATCACTTAAATTACTTAATAAATACAGCAGACAAACACACACACACACACACACACACACACACACACACACACACACACACACACACACACACACACAAACACACAAACACACACACACACACACACACAAACACACACACACACAGAGTGCATATTAGATTAAATGGGAGGTTGGTGCTGCCTTGAGGCAAGCCCCTCCTGTCCAGCCAATATAAAAATATTTGTTAATTCATTATGCAAATGAGTCCCCAAACAATTACAACTTTGAGCACCTGCATCTGGGTTCCACACACACACACACACACACACACACACACACACACACACACACGTACGGAGGACACACAGTAACACATGTGCACACACACACAGGCCCACACTCTAACAAGTACACACACACACACACACACACACACACACACACACACACACACACACACAACATAACCATGCATCCATATGCATGCATGCACACACTGCATTGACACATTTAACATGTAGAGATGACACACATACACACGTTCTCAATATCAACACACAGAAATACACACAAACTAACGTATATGTGCAGTGCACGCACAAACAATATCAACACACACAAATAATCAAGATTGTTCACGTGTATGCAATACAATGTCTAAGCAGAGAAAGCAAACACAAGCTTTTTATACAGAAGCTATAAATGCCATCGACCCACAAATGGGTACATTTGACATTTTCCACACTTAAAAGAGCTCATGGACAAACACACACACATACACACACACAACCTGCCAGCAGGCTCTGTAGATAAAACTCCAGTAAAATCAACACACTGTAAACCCAGCACCATAGAAAACTAGAGGTTCACACACACACACACACACACACACACACACACACACACACACACACACACACACACACACACACACAGGGGAGGTGGCGAGGGGACCAGACTCCTGATTTAAAGCCTCTCCTCTCTCTGGACTCTTTAAAGGACCTCTTCAGAAGAGGGCAGGACCAACAAGGCCCATAAGAGAGAGGGGGAGGCTCGTCACACACACACATGTTTCACACACACACACACACACACGTTTCACACACACACACACACACACACACACACGACAAAGCGGAAAAAAACCAAAAAAAAACACTTACTCACCCAACCTTACATACATCTTTTAATTGTACAGTATGTACAGTAAGACTTTTTGTCCAAATGTACATAAATGAACAATCCACAGCTGTGCTTAAAGCTGAGCAACTACTGTTTTCTATACTGGACTGGATACAACAACTTGGACATTACATCACCGGACATTACATCACCGCAAAACAAAAACACCGCGACCATGGCAACACACAATAGAACTCAAACTCCAGTAGAACTTTGAGATGATATGATATCCAATCAGAGTATGTGATGATGTTTCAAATGTATCTTTTACGCAACAAGCTAACAGCCTAGCAGACACAAATATAGTCTCTTTATAACGTCCTATGTTATCAAGCGACACCTCTCGCCTAAACTCTAAACTGGCCTTCACTGAGTCAGAGGCTGCCGGAGCTGAAACATCATCCTTGACCAAGTGTTATTACAGACAGCAGCTTCCCACACACACACACCATTGCCTGGGATGCACACAGAGAGAGAGAGAGAGAGAGAGAGAGAGAGAGAGAGAGAGAGAGAGAGAAAGAGAGAAAGAAAGAAAGAGAGAAAGAAAGAAAGAAAGAATGGAGGGGACGGCAACCACCTGTTTTCACTGTATTCAATATTTACTAACCCCCCCCACCCCCCACTCCAAAATAAATAAATAAATACATTCATATTCTAAAACACCTTCACAAGTCTATCTCTTCACTGGCATTTTCCTGACGGCCGCCAGCCCACTACTAGCCGGAGGAGTGTCCCTGGCGGGCATCTGTGAGGAGAGCCGTGCCACTGGGCAGCACGGACGCAGAGGGATGTTTGTGTTTACACTGCGTGTTCTTCCCACGTGCTCAGTGCTCCACTATTGACGCCACTGGATCCCGGAAAGGCCCCTCTGGGCCTGGGACATAGATACATAAATAAAATGAGCTTTTATTCCTGCTGCTGCCTTTGCTGTTTAGATCTGCGAAGATTTGTCATCTTTGCGGCGGTGCTTTTACCAGGCAGGCCCCTTGGCTGCCACTCTGAGGCCGCTGAGCGTGCTGGAACTAAACTAAGACAGGAGCTCGAGGAGCATCTGCAATTACAATTTAGCATGATTAATTTCACCAGGAACCAGCACTGGGGCTTCCCCAAAGCCTCCCCGTCTATGGAGCCCATCTGAAGACCCCAGGAGCAGAGCTGCACAAGCTCCTCTGTTCTTCTCTAGCTCAAACACACTGACCTCTCGTTGATGGAGAATGTGTGCTTGACCAGACGCTGTTGGTGGACATCATGTTGAGCATCAGTGTGCAATCTAGGCTGGATATCACCAGACCAAGCTCAATCTTTTGAGATTGAACATTAGTGTGGGGAGTCTGCGCTTTATCTCTACTGCTCAAGAGGCGTGATCAATGGGCATAGTTCAAATGACTCTGTACGCTTTAGGATAGTCCTTCAACCAATCAGACTGACGATCCGGGTGCGCCTGGTGAATAAGCCAGTTTGTGATTGGTTCCAGCAAACGTGGGCAGGAAGCAGGAGCGACAATGTGCAAGTATGCATTGCAGGGCGAAATCCAATGGCCGGCAGATGGGACTGGGTTGAGCCAGTCTGTGTGTAATGTGTCTCCCCTGTGACTCCTGAGTGCTGTAGAGTGCACTAACCCTCCTCCAGCAGCAGGGAGCGCACCCACAGAGCAGCACACAGGCAGCCACACCAACAGCCTGCACCTGGGTCCTAAGGGCAGCTGCAGCGACACGCACTGGGCTTCATCTGACTTGATCTGTTTTAGATATTTATTATTATTATTACTATTATTATTATTTCTCTGAACACAAGAAAGGAAGCCACAAATATATCACCGCGCAATCACACTACAGCTTAAATCTGTCAAACACTAACCTCTTTCAGCAAACTATAGGGAACAAAAAAACAAAACAAAAAAACACTTCCTGTACCCAAAGGACACATGGACACACACACATTCACACACACAGTTACACAGACAAAAAGAAACACTTCAATTTCTCATGCCTCTTTGCTATGGCTAGATGCGGTGTGTGTCTCTCGGCGTGCTCTTGTTTGACCAGCAGGGAAATTTATGGAGCCTCTCTATCCTGATTTATTGTTTTTATAGAGGAAGTCTGGAATGATTCTCAGATCCTGTTTTTGAGCGCTTTTGAGCCCTTTCCAGACTTTTCCGGGCCGTTTTCAGGCAGTATGCTCTTGCGCTTGGGGAGCCCGCGGCCCGACGGTTCGAAGAGGAGGCGTGGAGGACGCAAGAGCTTGTGTGGTCTCGCCACGACAAGGGGAAAAAAAGAGGAAAAAAGCTGGACATAGACCGATTTCATAGTCCAATTTCACTAGAAATCTGATGACTACAACAGACATGACAACCCAAAAACAATTCACACATACTCAATAGAGAGCACATTTACCCATTTAGCATCACGTGCACGCACACACACACACACAGGCACACACACATACACACACAGATAGACACAGACACACACACGCGCACACACACACACACACACACACACACACACACACACACACACACACACACAGACACAGACAGATACAGAGACACAGACACACAGACACACAGACACACAGACACACAGACACACAGACACACACACACACACACACACACAGGGATAGTGGTTCTTGTCAGTACTACTTTAATGCCGTTCGGTAGCTGGTATTTGAGTGACCACAGACAGCACAGCAGAGGAGCTGGAGGGCCATTTCTAAAGGAGACTGATGTCTGGTTGAAGTTACTGACCTTAAAACAACAGCGACTTGTGATCTAGTGAAGGCCAGTGCAGTGCGGAGTGTGTGTGTGTGTGTATGTGTGTGTGTGTGTGTGTGTGTGTGTGTGTGTGTGGCGCTGAAGAGAAGCTGAACAAGAGCAGACAAACAGACAGACAGCCAGATGAGTGTAAGAAGTGAGGAGAGTGGACAGGATGACAGAGGAGGATGAGAGAGAGGCGTCTGGACAGACTGAAAGGGCAGAGCAGGAGCAGGAGCAGGAGCAGGAGCAGGAGCAGGAGCAGGGGAAGGAGCAGGAGCAGGAGCAGGAGAAGTGGAGAGAGACTGGAGTCTGGAGGAGAGGGATGCCCAGACAGCTCGAGTGGCCAGACAAGCACAACACCAGAGGGCTGCAGCTCACCCTCACTCTGTTTGCTTTCTCTCTTCAATGTGCACAGGAATTGACATTTGTGCGCGCACACACACACACACACACACACACACACACACACACACACACACACACACACACACACACACACACACACACACACACACACACACACACACACACACACACACACACACACACACACACACACACACACACACACACTAGGGTTGGGACTTTAGATTAATTTTCATGTTCGACTAATCATAATGTTATTGAAGAATTAATCGATTATTTGCTAAATCATGACGTCACATGGCATTCAGTGCCGTGTAAACATTTGCCCCCACCCATCACTCCCACATGTCCAACATGCACACAATTGATATTAACGATGTTATTAAAAAAAAATACCTGGCCCGATTCCCGATTCGATTCCCGCCCCGTGGTCCTTTCCGGATCCCACCCCTACTCTCTCTCCCGCTCGTTTCCTGTCATCTCTACTGTCCTGTCCAATTAAAGGCATAAAAAGCCCAGAAAAATAATCTTAAAAAAAAAAAAAAATACTTTTATCAAGAAATAAGTTGCTTACAACAAGTTGTAAACTTTATTTTACAGGGCATTATGCCATCCGACGTAGGTCCTATTTGAACATGTAGGCTAGCGATTGCAACGCTCACTGGTCATCTCCGGTGCTGGTTTCGTTTATGGTCGGATGAACATTTTGTTACCTTGCCGGTCGGCCCGTTATCTTATCACTTTTAACTTCACTTGCCGGCAGCTTGCGAGGTAATCGTTCAAACACGGGTTATCCTACTGGTATATTGGTGATGAAACAATTAAGAGGCTTGATGTCTCGGAATACCAGTTTAATAGGCTTCTTTTCGTTTAACATGGAGATGCTTCATAAAACAGTTCTCCGCATTCACTAACATAACACACACTTCTCTAACTCTCGCACTTCACGTTCTAACCACAACACATCCTGCTTACGTTTTACTACTGTTGGTACCCCGTTCCCATGAACCCCTAAATAATGTGTGGGTATTCATGGTAACGTTACCTGCACTCCTGATGTTGGGAAAGTGTGTGGGTAGTGGGTAGCCATGGTAAGGTTACCTGCACTCCTGATGTTGGGAAAGTGTGTGGGTAGTGGGTAGCCATGGTAAGGTTACCTGCACTCCTGATGTTGGGAAAGTGTGTGGGTAGCCATGTAACGTTACCTGCACTCCTGATGTTGGGAAAGTGTGTGGGTAGCCATGGTAAGGTTACCTGCACTCCTGATGTTGGGAAAGTGTGTGGGTAGCCATGGTAAGGTTACCTGCACTCCTGATGTTGGGAAAGTGTGTGGGTAGCCATGGTAAGGTTACCTGCACTCCTGATGTTGGGAAAGTGTGTGGGTAGCCATGGTAAGGTTACCTGCACTCCTGATGTTGGGAAAGTGTGTGGGTAGCTATGGTAAGGTTACCTGCACTCCTGATGTTGGGGTCCAGGTCTGGCATCTCCTTCACTGCCTCAGCACTCACACTGTAGATGGATGCTCCCGCCTCATCTGTGATACTGAGGGAGAGATGAGAGAAACAACAGACTGTGAGAGAGAGTGTGTGTGTGTGTGTGTGTGTGTGTCAGTGTGTACGTGTGTGTGTGTGTGTGTGTGTGTGTGTGTGTGTGTGAGAGACGTTACAGACGTAAGAGAGAGACGTTACACACGTCAAAGGAGAGAGAAGTTACACACGTAAGAGGAGAAAGATGTTACCCGCGTAAGAGAGAGAGACATTATATATGCAAGAGGAGAGAGATGTTACACACGTAAGAAAGAGACGTTACACACGTAAGAGGAGAGAGATGTTACACACATCAAAGGAGAGATATGTTACCTGAGTAAGAGGACAGAGACATTACACATGTAAGAGAGAGACGTTACACACGTAAGAAAGAGACGTTACACACGTAAGAGGAGAGAGATGTTACCCGAGTAAGAGGACAGAGACATTACACATGTAAGAGAGAGACATTACACACGTGAGAGAGACGTTACACACGTAAGAGAGAGACGTTACACACAGAGGAGGTGAGAGCCCTGCAGAGTGACCCATGGAGGAGCTGGCTCACATGGAGAGCCCCCTCACACCCCGCATCATGATTGGGTGTTTATGGCCAAAGGGCGCACAGCACACACGCACACACGCACACACGCACACACACACACACACACACACACACACACACACACACACACACACACACACACACACACACACACACACACACACACACACACACACACACACACACACACACACACACACACACACACACACACACACACACACACACACACACACACACACACACAGAAACATACAGTACACTTACAAAGATAGCCACTCAGGCCAAAAGAGAGACATACATAAAGAAACAAACACACACACACACACGCGCACACACGCACACACGCACACACGCACACGCACACAGACAAAGACATACTCAAAGAGATGAACACACACACACACACAGACACACACACACACTTCAGCCCTCTGTGAATGTGAACCAAGACCGGGCATTTAAAAAAAGACGAGTGGCCATCAAGAGGGAAAAGAATGAGGGCATGAGAGAGATGACGGGAAGGAGAGAGGGATGAGAGAGTGGATGAAGAAATGAGAGGAAGAAGAGAGGGATGAGAGAGGGCAGATGAATAGACGAGAGGGATGAGAGAGGAAGGGGACACCACACAGAGAGGAAGTGCCAGAAGTAATCAATACCCAAAGTTTAGTGTGTGTGTGTGTGTGTGTGTGTGTGTGTGTGTGTGTGTGTGTGTGTGTGTGTGCACGCGCATGTCCGTGCCTCTGTGTGTACCAGTTTGTGAGTCATATGTGCATATGTATCATTTGTGTGTATATATTCATATGTGTGTGTGTGTGTGTGTGTGTGTGTGCCCTGTTACCCCAGCCTGAGTCACTGTGTGCGATATGGAAATTAGTGAAACGATAGCACACTTAAAACACTTCCTATTCACGCCTACAGTACGTTGGATCTACTCTATAAATGTTTTACTTTAGTACTTTATCTGCTGGTGCACATATCAATCTTTTGAATTATCTGAATTCTTAAACACTTCACATTTTGCTTTCGCAGCATTTAAAGCAGGTTTAGACACACACTCTCACAGACATACACAAACACACAGGGCCAGATGTTCTAACGTGTTGCACCCATTTCAGGCGTAGCGGTATTAACAGGCCGCAATGAGGGAAACGCGCAGACTGCCTGCCGTGGGAGCTGAGAACGGCTATTTGCGCTAATAGGTGCTATGAGGTGCTAATAGCGATTGATTACGTATTCCGCAGTATGTATGAAAACAGCGCACGTCTATTTTGCGTTGAAAAACTTCCGCCTGCTAAAAGCAGGTGTAATATAAATTGCGGTTGACTGCGTCTCTTAGAAAAACTTTTAGAGACAGCTGAATCAGTATTCAGAGCATCAGTGTTCTTCATTGTACTATGTCAAAAGCAACCTTAACTTTCGTTTGCCTCTCTAATATCGTATTGTGTCTTTCACGACATAACCCTTCTCAATCTGTTAGACTAAGTATTAAGTCATAGCCCTACTCTACATGCAGTAAATAGTTCAAGTATTTTTTTTAAGTGGATTAGTAGAACTACTAGGCCTACTCTGTCTGTCGCTGCTCGACATCTTTGTGTCATGTAAGATCGCTAAACTTTGATTATTTTTTATTATATTATTTTTAATGTTGCAATATTCAACCGCGCTTGTAGCTCACCTATGCACGCGCAATTGGCGTTGTACAGGGGGCAGGGGCAGGGACAGGCGGTGTTAAACGCAGTTAATGTAATGAAGTGACAGCTTAGTAGATTCCACGCAATATAGTAAAGCACAGCGTTCGCATTCTGTGCATACTAAAACTCGGTATTAGCGCTGTCTTAGTACATCTGGCCCACAGTCTTCAACCAATGGAGAATCTTTTACACACTGTATCCCTGATTCTGAGCCTGTGTGTGTGTGTGTGTCTGACCTTGTCAACTGCAGTATCTGCCTCAGACTCTTAAGCCTGATACATGGGACAACACTGCCACCTAGAGGTAGTTGCTATGTACTGCAGAGTGGAGAGAGGAATCTGCACATTTCTGCCCAAATATAGCGAGCTGTCGGCTGTGGTATGATCCTTCTCCAATCCTATCCCACTGGTTTAGAAATCTCAATGTATGTTTTGAAGCAATCTTAATAAATGTTTTGTCACAAACATACTTGTTTTGAGCAGAGAGCTGGTCAATAACTAATAACTGTGTATGCATGATGTTGATGTAAACCATATGTAAGAGTAGGTCAGACGAACAGAAAAGCAATAAGCTGATCAAATACAAACAGCTTAACTCTTCTGGTCATGTGCAAAGAACAAACATTTTTCTCATGGGACCACTGAAGGAGGTTAATATATATATATATATATATATATATATATATATACACACTGTATATATATATATATATATATCAAGAAAATATTGCACAGTTTGCCACAAACATTATCTTTAGAAACTTTTTTTTCAATATCCCTTCAATTAATTCAATCAAATGATTATTTTTTTCATTCATTCCCCTCCTCCTCTCCACTCCTCCCTCCCTCTCTCTCTCAGTTTCTCTATCCGTGTGTCAGGTCAGAGGTGGAGGCCTGTAAGCCTCGAATCCCCTCCGCTTGACCTGCTGACCCCCAGGGTTCAAAGCCCGCTCTGCCACACACAGGAGTACATGCGCAGTCTGCAGTCTCCGCAGTTACTAGGAACCCTTCATTTGAGTAACCTCATTACCACGGCGACCGCCGCTCGTGTCGTGGCAACCTTGCCAATTAGTGGCATGTTGCCTTGGTGACAGGCGGCAGAAGCCTTCTGACAGGAAGCGAGCGCCCCACTGTAAATGAACTGCTGCTCTCCCTCCCCTCCTCCTCCTCCTCCATCTCCTCCCTCTCTTCTTCTCCTCCTCTGTCTGTTCATCAGCACTACTCCCCGGCCCCCCCCTCCCTGCTCCCCTCCCCACTCACACACTTTACACACGACACACGACCCCTCTTCTGACAGCTGACATGTCGGCATGGCGACAGCGCTAACGAGTGCTGGCACCTGACCTTCAGCAGGGTCAGAGAAGATGAGGGAACGAGGCTTGGGCATTCCGACACACACACACCCACCAACACACACACAAGCAAAACCCCTCGTTTAAAGCCACAGCTAAAGATCACACACATACACAAAAACATAACCCAAAACATCCGTGGGGGCTATTAAAAAAGCTTTTAAAAGTACTGATGATAATTGAGCTGACTCATCAATGCTTCTAGTTAAAGTCTTATCCATGGAGCTAAATTAGCAAACTGAATTTGCCTAGTGATTGAGCTAGTTTTAACTACAGACTTTACACTTTGTCTATCATTCAAATTAGGGCATATAGATAAAAATCCACACACAGACACACTTTGGTAAATATATAAGCTCAATAAAGGAAGATGTTGTGTAATTAAATTAGGACATTATTTATAGTGCCTATCAACAGTATTCACCTCCTTTGGATTACAGCTTTTATAAATGAAATCTTGATCAATTAAATTTGGCCTTTTTTACAATAATTTACCAAAATCCCCTCTTTAATGTCATAGTGAATGAAATTGAGCAATTAATTCCTCATACAGTATATAATGCAAAATAAGCGATTGCATAAATACCCCCCCTCCCCCACCATTGAAGTGAATGACCTAAATCAACAGCGGTCCAGCCAATTAGTGCTAACCGTCTCACAATGAGTGAAACGGAGATGGCCTGAGTGCAGTGCATGTGTATAGAGTAATATAAAGACACCACATCTGGAAGGGCCAGTCACTGGTCAATTCCTGGCAATAATTCCACCATGAACACTCCAAACAACTCAGTGAACTGGAGTTGGAAGTAAGGAATGTAAGGAATATGATAAACGTGCAAATCTACCTAAAGCAGGCCACACACCACACACTGAGTGACCATACAAGAAGAATAATGGTGGGGGAGGCAACCAAGGCACATATGACAGTTCTGACGAAGTTAAAAGCTTCAGCAGTTGAGATGCATAAAAAAAACATGTTTCGCCTGAGCTATTCACCAGTTTAAGTGCTATGGGTGACTGGCAAAGCTATTATTAAATATAGATATATACCGGTATATAAGAAGGTTCTTTGGTCTGATGAGATCAAAATTGAGCTTTTTGGCCATCACACTAGATGCTATGTCTGGCAGACACCAAACACTGCACATCACCAAGAGGGTATCTTCCCTAATTGAAGCATTACGGTAGAAGCATTGTGCTGTGGGGATACTTCTCGACAGCAGGCCCTGGAAGACTTTAAAGGTAAAATGAACTCAGCCAAAATATAAGGGAATCCTGGAGGACAATCTAATTCAGAAGAGAAGTACGACTTGGGACAAGGTCTACTTTCCAGCACGACAATGAGCCAAAGCATACAGCGGAAACCACACAGAAATGGTTTAAAGACAGCACGGTGAATGTTCTGGAGTGGCCAATCCTATAGAGCATTTGTGGATGGACTTGAACAACCGATCATCTTCCATCAGAGAGAGCTTGAGCAGTTTTGCTAAAACAAATGGAGTAAAATTGCAGTATCCATATGTGCAAGCTCAATTCAACACAGACCCCATGCTTTAATTGTGGCAAAAGGTGCATCTACAAAATGCTGCATTATATATGTTTAATTGAAATGAATTTGTAGACATCTACTTTCACTTTGGCATGAAGAGGGGATTTTGTACATTATTGTAAAAAAGGGCTAATTAAATTGATTAATATACCATTAATGAAAGCAGTCAAAAGGGAAATATCCAAGGGGAGTGAATATGTTTTAAACGAACTGTGTGCCTGTGAATGAGCGTGTGTGTGTGTGTGTGTGTGTGTGTGTGTGTCTGTGTCTG
Source organism: Sardina pilchardus (assembly GCF_963854185.1). Lineage (NCBI taxonomy): Eukaryota > Metazoa > Chordata > Actinopteri > Clupeiformes > Clupeidae > Sardina > Sardina pilchardus. Next base: position 26,634,843 of record NC_085011.1, on the reverse strand, counting down.
TGTGTGTGTGTGTGCATGATGCAAGTGTGTGCATACATGTATCAGACACTTAGATACATCAGACACACAGACAGACGATCCTAGCTAGTTGGATAAGCTCAAGCCGCCTCTGAATACAGAACACACACACATTCCATGCCGAGACATTGTTATCATTATTAATGATCTCCTTTGCAGGCCTACAGTCAACTCCACAAACTCTCTGTCTCTTGTGTGTGTGCACCAGCCTAAATGACCTGAACACACAAAGACATTGCCTTACCTCAGCTGATACAGAATTTGCTGACAATGTATATCTCTCACACACACACACACACACACACACACACACACACACACACACACACACACACACACACACACACACACACACACACACACACACACACACACACACACACACACACACACACACACACACACACACACACACACACACACACACACACACACAGATCAATCTGAGGTGACACAGCCCAAAAGATTTTGCTTACTCTCACAAACTATTGGATCTTACATGACTGCAAGAAGCACTCAAAGTGAATTGTGCACATATCCAAAAACATCTACCTTTTTGATCCAACATCCACCACCTCATGCTTTCAATCAGCAGACATGTCTGACACCTGCATGTGTGCTTACACTACACACTCAATGCAGAGACATCGTTATTATTATTAATGACCTCCCTTGCAGGCTTACAGTCAATTCTTCAAACTCTCTGTCTCACATTCATTCTCTCACACACACACACACAAACAACTAAACCAGGAAATATTGGCATGTAACTAATTTCACATAACAAATGAAAACGTTTTGAGACCAGCAGGGAGGTTTAACTTAAAACCCCACTAAAATTGACCACTGACTTCCTTCCAAGATGTCAAGTCAGAACACAACTTAATTAGGAAAAGCCACTCATAGAGTTGAGCTTGTTTTTAAAGATCTACAAGCGCACGCACGCGCACACGCACACACACACACACACACACACACACACACACACACACACACACACACACACACACACACACACACACACACACACACACACACACACACACACACACACACACACACACACACACACACACATTTCCAGAAGGGAGTTTTCTATAGGCTAGTCAGAGAGAAACCCACACTTGTTTCCCTCATTAAGTGATATATGACACTGCTGCCTGCTCTAGGTCATTTGAAAGAGAGACAGTGCCTGAATTTAAGGAGATAGTCACACCGGGGGGAAAGAGCCCACCAGATACAGGGATGGAGGGATGGATGGAGGGAGAGAGAGAGAGAGGGAAAGAGATGCTGCCCCATATCATGTCTGAATTAATTACAACAGCTGCAAGGGATGCTGGGTACGAGCCCTCGGTGACCCTGGCGACAGGGCCCTTGTTGCTGTGGAGAGAGGACATCAGCATGGCAGCCAGCAGAAGGTTGTCTATGCCCGCTCGGGTCTGAGTGGACATATGCACACACTCACACGCCCACAAACAAACAAACTCATACATACACACACACACACACACACACACACACACACACACACACACACATATATATAATGAGAGGGAGAGATGAAGACACAAACAAAAACCTGTCTTTGAGTGCAATAGCATGGTTGTGAATCCTTTAGGGGCCACACACACACACACACACACACACGGCCTCTCTGATGAAGCCGTCCCGGGGCAAAGTCACTCCTCTTCTCCATCTCAGTGGCCCCCTGTCTGCCCTTGTCACCCCTCTGGCCACAGCAGTCGTGACCAGGGCCTGAGTGACACTGGCATAGTGAGGTTCTGATACCCCCCACCTACCCTACTGCCCCCCTAACCATACCCCCCCCCCCCCCCCCCCCCGCTCCCACTCCCTCAGCTAATTAACGTCACTCATCAGATCTCCCACAGAGCGGCCTAGACGATCTCATCCCCGTCGTAACATGATCCACGGACACGTACATACCCGACGTGGACATCAGAAAAGAGACAACAAAGATTGAGGCTTGTTTTAAATCCAGAGCTTTGGTTTGTAGAGTGGAGTTACAAGGGGAAAAGCTTGAAGTTCATAGTCAAAAGGTCATGTTCACACCAAAAGCAGCTTTGGCCTTGACCAGCTCAAATCCCAGTGGAAGGCTCTAGTGAAATCATGGCTTTGGCTAGTGTTTTCCCTTATGACTTCAACAGAGGAAGAACAGAGAGCTCTCTGTGACCTGATGGTCCAAAGACAACATCTCTGCTATGACATCACAATGGATAGAACAGCTCTGACTGTGACATCAACTGGCAAGGAACACAAATCCCTAATGACATCACAATAGTAGAAAAATATTGACAATGAACCATTGTTTATAGTTCTCTGAGACATCATGGTTCTCTGTCACTTCTCTATATAAAAACAAGGCACTGTAGTATCTGTATCATACATATTACAATCCAACCAAACAGTATTATGTTGTGTTTTTCAAAAAGCACAATAGGATAATTAAACAAGGATTACATTTCAATTAAATCTGATTGATTATTTGCACAAATCTTTGCATTGGAGTGGAATGGCAAACTTAGGTGCACTTTCTAAAAATTAAGAGTGAATTAAGTCCACTGAAGACATGTTTCTACTACACTTAAGGTGACAATACACAGCAAGTAACTGGTATGTACCGATTGCTGCTACCTTAACTTAATTTCTACTTTCAAGGGCTTTTTATAAAATGTTCTCAGATATAGTAGATAGCATATTTTCTTTGATTATTGCCAGCCTAGTGTCTACATGGCACTACCAAGTAACTTACTGGAAACACATACAGTGCCTGGATAACAGACCTTGTTGTATACACACAATATTGTTGTACAATACTGAGATCTGAATCAGATAGACCATCAGCTTAGTCTCACAGCATTCAACACTTCAAGCTGCTAAAAAAGCAAGACATAGTCCTATAGTAAAAAGTCAATTGCACTGAGGGGCAAAGTACATGGGCTAGGTCCTTACATACCATGATCTCTCTCTCTCTCTCTTTCTCTCTCTCTCTCTTCTATTCTATCTGTATCCTACCATCATTCAACACAGAGCGACAAGGCGAGAGATACACGAAGAGAGAAAGAGAGAGTGTGTGTGTGTGTGTGTGAGAGAGAGAGAGAGAGAGAGAGAGAAAGGCTACAACACAAAGAGCTGAGGTCCATTGTTCAGCGTGTGCCTGAGGGGTCTGACTCTGGCCACAGGACAGACGATCACATATCGTGGCCGCTCCTCTCGTCCGCGGCGTCTGAAAACGCTGACATTTTTCGCCCGGAAAAGGGTCCAAATGGCAGGTGTCAGAGGCTGTCAGAGTGACGCACGTTGCTGGGGGGCACTCGCCACCCCCTCAGCCCCTCCCTGCCCCCCCACCAGCCCCCCCCCCCCCACACACACACACCCTCAGCGGGTGCCCCAGCTGCCACTGCAGCGCACGTCTGAAAAGAGCAAAGCCTTGCAGCCGTGTGCGCGTCAAACGGGTGGCAGGGCCATGTCACACACACACACACACGCGCGCACACACACACACACACACACACATACACACACAAATGTTCTGTACTCACACATAAACATGTATACACACTTAAAAATGCTAAGTGTTCACATTTACACACACACACACACACATGAATGTTCTGTGCATGCACACTTAAGTAAGTAAGTATTCTCTCACACACACACCAGAGCACCAAAGGGGGCAGGAATGCCCACTGCTGACCACTGCCCTGTGTGTGTTAACAGAACCCTATGAGGCCCACAATGCCCACACACACATCTCTGCTGTGGGCTCCGTTAGGAATACTTGCCATGAACACACACACACACAGACACACCTGCTCTGCACTGTTCATCTGATATCAATCTGGCACAGTTACTCTTGTCATTATTGATCTGTATTCCAGTCATTTCGTGTATTAGCCACATCGTGTAGAATCTGCAGGACCGTGTGCGTTTTATGCAAGTTAAAAGAAACGAAACCATATTAACTGTCCCCGTGTACTAACCTCATAGCTGCAGAAATATTGTAAAATCAATGTATACGCTGCGGCTAATAGTGTTTTTTTTAATAAAAATACAGTATTCATTTCCTTATTGGTCAACTGAGGATATATTGTCATTTCCGTGATTTTAGTCATTTTAGTGAACCCATATGAAGACTACAGGATTAACCACTGTAAATATGTAGCTGTTTTGTTGTGAATATATAGTTATCCATATACTGTAAGTATATCTTATTAAAGAGTGCAGTCCAAGTGGCATTTCCCAGACTGCTCCTTAGCCATATCTGTTGGGCCAATAGCCAGTCCTGTAGGAGAATACCATTGGCTGGGGCCTTGGGGAGTAGTCCTCCTAAATTCATATAAGGTTTCAATATGTCTGCTAATACCATGTTTCAGTGCTCTTGTTCCATCTCGTTAAAACACACACGCACAGAGACACACACAGAAACACACACACACACACACACACACACACAAACCTTGATCTGTGCTGTTAACGACATCTTGTTTCTTAATCGAGTGTCAGAAACCCCAAACCCCGAGCTCAAATTGAGCTTGAAAAAGAGAAGAGAGAAAAAGAAAAAACTTAAACTCAAACCCTCAAGCATAGCCACACATACTCTCAGTGGTCTGTTTGCCAACAACCTTTCAGTGTCTTTGTTTTTTCGCTCCTTTTCTTTTTTTCCCTTTCTTCATGTTCTTGTGCGTACCGAGCGTTTTCTTCTTTCCGCTGTCCAACGGCTATAAAGTGTGCCGGTCTTCCGACCGCGACGCACACTCTAATGACTCGTGAAACGAGCATCCCATTCCTGCTGACATCACCACAACGCCTGCCTCTCACACGGAAACGGAAAAACACTCATTCAAGGCAGGCCATATTTGTGTGTGTGTGTGTGTGTGTGTGTGTGTGTGTGTGTGTGTGAGAGAGAGTGAGAGAGAGAGAGAGAATAGAGAAGGAGTAATGAACGCATTAGGCAATGAAATGTTTCACCCATAAATGATTGCCTGGGTTTTGGAAATTAGGAGTCGACAGTTAGTTTAAGAGGGAACTGAATATAACACAGATGTGGTTTCGCATTTCAACGCAGGTGCCAAAGGACTCGAAAATAAAAGGAACCAATTATCGTTATCAATGCTACATAAATACACACACCACAATCACTTTAGAAAGCAGACAGCTCTTTGTATGTGTACAATGATTGCACACAGATTATATGCCTGTGTGTGTGTGTGTGTGTATGTGTGTGCATGTGTGTCAATAGGCCTATATACTTTCAAGTATTGTCATCTCCATCTGCCATCACAGAGCCTGTGCCTCTTCTCATGCTGCATTGCATTGCGGTATATTACACCTCATCATCTATGATGGGGCCTGTGAAATCAGAGCCAGCGCCACTGCTTTGTCGTTACGGCGAGTAACGAGCGTCCGCTTCACTGTGCCAATCTCTAGATGGCGGCTGGCGCTGCCGCCGGTGGCGAGTGTTTCGTTCTCGAGTGATAGAGCAGCGGTGGGGACGTTCGGCCATCTCTCCAGAGCTCATCTGTGCAGTGGTGGGGACGTTCGGCCATATCTTTACAGCTCATCTCCAGCTCATTAGCGGCAGGAAAGGGCCAGACAGCTCTGAGACATCCAACGTCTCGGAGGGAGGGGGACGTCGCCGAGGACCCAAGCCCCAAGGAACTTCGCTGCGAGATGAAGAAGCGGAGTGGGGGGGGGGAGGGCGGGGGGGGGGGCAGGAGACGATCAAGGATAAGGGGGTGAAAGCTTCCCAAGATGAGGGTCTCCTCCCTCAAGACATCGCTCCATCTTCCCCTGTCCTGTCCTTCCTCTGCCTCTCTCCCTTTCCTCCTCTCTCCCCTCCTCTTCCTCTGCCTCTCTCTCCCCTTCTCTGTCCTTGATGACTCAGGCTTCCAACCTTCAGCGGGGCCTGTGGCCGAGGGCCCGGTGCCTGTAATTATCCAGCCTCTAGTCCATCCTCCATCCTGCCGAGCCCACTAGACCTAATCACCCTTCCCAGATTACCCAGTGACTAGGACGCCAAATACCCCCAACTCCATATCCACTCACCACCACCACCAGCATCATCATCATCATCCCTGACCTCGACCACTACATGCCCCCCCCCTCTTAGCCCTCCGATCTACCACCCAAGGACCTGGCAGTGATCTCATCCACCAGCGGCTCATTGTCATCCAAGAGCATTTGCCACCTGAAGACAGAGACACTGGGAAGGACATGAGAGTGGAAGACAACACCACAGGAGAGAAGATACTGCGGTTGCTGAGGACACACTTGATGCACTCATTCTCATCTTTTTATTATTACTATTATTATTATCATTACTACTACTATTATTATTATTATTATTATCAATATCATTATTAAATATTATGTATTTAATGTATTCATTTATTATATGTATTTCATATGTATTATACGTTTGTCAATGTCAATTTATTTATAGAGCATATTAAAAAATGACAACAGTTGACCAAAGTGTGTCCTGTGCATTAGTCACATTGTGTATAAGCTGCAGGACAGTGTTTTATGCCAATTAAAATAAAATTAAAAAAAAATAATGCCATATTAACTGTTCCCCTGCATTAACCTCATAGCTGAAGAAATTTTGTGAAATCAATGTATAAGCCCCAGCTAATAGTTAGGAAATTACGGTGTTAGTGTTAATTAGTTATATTAAATTATGTTATATTTCATTCATGTATACATTCATTCGCTTACTAATTCATGTTTTTTTTTTTTTTTCTAATATACTGTTTTTGTTATCACCATCAGATTGTATTTTATTTATTCAAAGCAAACACAACATACTGTCTGTCTGCGACTAGACAAATGGACTACTTTCCCCTCTCAGAAAGTCAGCATGTGGGTTTTGATGGCCTTAAAGACATGCTAATTTATACTAGCATGGAACAGGATGAACTCTACTCAGAGCCTCAAAAGTCGATACGCTGGGCCTCAATCCATGTTCACATATAACTCTTACAAAACACATAATCAGCAAAACGGCTGAATCTCACTTACTCCCTACTTCTCTTTTGGAGAAGGTTACTGCGACCTACAGAGGCTTGAGTTCTCTACAAAAAAGAAGATATTCAAAAGACACTGTCAAGAAAATGTGTGTGCATTTTTTTGATGATGACAAGAGCTGTTTTCTCTTTCAGTTTTGCGGACGGCTCCTCCTCTCTCCCTCGTCTCTCTCTCTTTCACTCTGACATGGAGACAGCAAAAGCTGCAGCAAGCATCTCTCAATGGACACCATGTCCAGCCACGCGACAACGCTGACAAAACACACTCTGATGCTATCGCTTGCCCTGTCCAAAGCACCCACTGCAGCTGAAGACCAGAGGAGAGACGGAGAGAGAGACAGAGAGAGAGAGAGAGAGAGAGTGATGAATGCAGACAGTTAGAATGTGAGAAAGAGAGAGAGAGTGATGAACGCAGACAGAATGAGAGAGAGAGAGACAGAGAGAGAGAGAGAGGAACGCAGACAGTTAGAATGAGAGAGAGAGAGAGAGAGAGGGAGATGGAAAGTGAGAGAAAGAAAACAATAGGCATGGACAGGATGAATAGCGAGGGAGGGAAAGAGAGATGAATAAAGGGAGACAGATGAGAAGGGGTGAAAACAACAGAGAGAAATGGACACAGACAGACCTGAGCACATAGAATGGACAGAGAAAGAAGCGAGAACGCAGGAGGAGAGGAGAAAGAGAGAGAACAGAAAATAAAAGAAGAAACACAGATTTAGAGAAGACAGGAAGAAATAGAGAGTGGTAGAAACAGAAATAGCAGACAAGAGAAAGAGAGAGAGAAAGAGAGCAGGAGAAAGAAAGGGAGAGAAAAAAGAGAGTGAGCGACAGAGTAGAAAAGAGAAAGAGAGCGAGCGAAAACAGTGAGCGGCAGTGAAGAGAGAGATAGATTAAAAAAGAGTGAGCGACAGACTAGAAAATAGAAAGAGAGAAAAAAGAGAGTGAACGACAGAGACTAAAAGAGAGAAAGAGAGAAAAAAGAGTGAGCGACAGAGTTGAAGAAAGAGAGAGAGGAGGACAACAGGGGGGGCATGTGTGTACGAGGGTTCATGTGTCTGACTCGCCTCTGCCCCACTGCTGCTGACACTGGCGTCCTCAAGCCAAGGGGTGATGGCTGGCCAACTGATGGCACACACAGGGAGTGTCTGTGTGTGTGTGTGTGTGTGTGTGTGTGCAGCCGTATTTTGGTGTAGATATATTAATGTGCTTGCTCATGTGTATGTGTGTGTGCATCAGAGTGTCTGTATCTGCTTCGGTCTGCGCATCTGTATATGTCTGTGTTTGTGTCTCAATCTGTGTGTGTGTGTGTGTGTGTGTGTGTGTGTGTGTTTGTATGTGTATGTGTGTGCATCTGTATCTGTCTGCATCTGTGTGTGTGCGTGGGCGTGGGGGCGTGTGTATGTGTCTGTAACTGTGTGTGTGTGTGTATGTGTATGCATCTGTATCTGTCTGCATCTGTGTGTGTGTGTGGGCGTGCGGGGGTGTGTATGTGTCTGTGTAACTGTGTATGTGTGTGTGTGTGTGTGTGTGTCTGCTTGTGTGTGTGTGTGTGTGCATATGTGTGTGTGCGCATATGTGTGTGTGTGTGTGTGTGTGTGTGTGCCCTGGAGGGGGTGGCATGGTGCCCGCTGCTGAGGCCTGCTGCCCTGCAGAGTGACGGCTGGTGGCGGGCAGCAGCGCTGGGCAGCACGCCGAGACTTCGTGTCAGGATCCACAAGCAGAGTGAGCATGACATGAGCGAGCGAGCGCACACACACACACACAGGGTTGTGTCACTGCCATGAGCGCGCTCGCACACACACACACACACACACACACACACACACACACACACACACACACACACACACACACACACACACACACACACACACACACACACACACACACACACACACACACACACACACACAGAGAGTCGTGTCACTGCCATGAGCGTGCACACACACGCACACACACGCACACACAACACACACACACACACAGAACCGTGTCACTGCCAGTGCTCCTCGTTAAGAGGGATTCATGTCCGAGCGTCCTTGAGGGACAGAGCAGGACTCGGCCACTGTGAGATGGACACAATTAAAGGCTGCCGACCTCTCCTCTTCTCCTCTTTCTTACCATCTGTCCATCTCAGACAAGCTTTTCTTTTCCTCATTCTCTCGTTCTGTCTCTTCCTCCCTCCTCTTCTCTTTTCTTTCTTTCTTTCTTTCTCACTGTATAAAATACACTCTAACGCTATCTGCTTTTTTTTGTCTTTCATCCTCTTTCTCCTTATTTTCATTCTGTTTCACTTCATCATGTCATTTATGACTCTCTTCCTCTTTCCCTTCTTCTCTATTTCTTCTCTCTTGGCCCCCATGTCAGACTCTCTCCTGTCTCTCCTGTCTTTGTCTGCCTGCCATCTCTCTCTTTCCATCTCCTATTCTCATCTCTTGCTCTCTCCCTCCATTTCTTTCTGCTCTCTTCATCCCTCTCTCCTTCCATTCCTTTCTTTTCTCTTCATCTCTCTCCTTCCATTTCTCTCTGTTCTATTCATCCATCCATCTCTCTCTCTCTCTCTCTCTCTCTCTCTCTCTCTCTCTCTCTCTTCCTGACACAGGATTTGGGGGATTTCTGCTGTTGTTAATGGGTGACATTAGAGATGACAAGCAACATGACATTCAAATTACAGAGCACAAGACAAATTACAAAGCAGTCGTCATCTTTCCAAAGTTGTGGTCGCGAGACATCTGGGAAATAACTTCACCATTACACCGAATGTGTTTTCCACAGAATAATGATGTCAAGGGTGACTGACCAGGATGGCCAATGCATCTCAATCTCAAACTCACCTGCCACAACTTGGTATAAACCCATACGACAGCGCTCCTTTCCTCTACTCTGATGTAGCTGTTGTCCTTACACAAACACACATCTAATCTCTCATCTCCTACACACACCCTGTCCACTCATTCACTTGAGCCTAGCCGGCCTCAAGCAGATCCCCCAGAAGAGTTGGCCTTCTGCTAAAGGCATTCTCGCTCTGAAAGGGAGCTTTTTGCCACTGGCTGCCTTTGTGCTTGATCTAGGGAGTTCCAGTTCGAGCTCAAGTTGGGTTCCGTAAAGTGCTTTGAGAAATACTTGTATGCTGTGGGACTATAAACTTGAATCTGCATTGAGGTGACTCAAATGAATCTCAGGACATCACAGAGTGGACCTGACACTTCATCTCTCCCACACTAATCCTTCTTCCTCCCTCTCTCTCTCTCTCTGAACTGACAGGCGAAAGCACACGCGCCCGCACAAACACACACACACACAGCAGTTTCTCTCTGTCTGTCTCAGAGCATTGATTTTACGTTATGCTACCCCCCCAATCTAACACAAGGTCATGGTGACCAGTGCTTCAGCACATTGCTGCACCACTTGCTGCTGTCTGCAGAGGCAGCGTTTAACAGCAGGCTTTTCACAAGCGATCAAGGTGAGAACGGGCCAGCTGTCGGGGAGCATAAGCCACAGCTGACCATGACACTGATGACTGCAGCCAACGGGTGGCGCCATGGAGGCAAGCGGCGGGAGAGAGAGAGTGTGAGTGTGTGAGTGTGTGTGATCGTGCGTGCATGTGTGTGTGTGTGTGTGTGTGTGCGTGCGTGAGTATGTGTAACATGTCTAGACTAATGAAAAAACAAAACTAGCAGTAGGTATGCCATCATTATGGAGCCATCAAACTACTATAACCACAACCCTATGGAGGCTGCTAGTTAAGGGTGGCTGTGTGTGTGTGTGTGTGTGTGTGTGTGTGTGTGTGTGTGTGTGTGTGTGGGTGTGTGTGTGTGTTTGCATGTGTTTGCGTGTGTGTGCGCGTGTGGGGGGGGCAGTTAAAGTGTGTGAGGAGATGGAATGGCATAGCCACCAACTGAAACTCAACAGGCTCCACCGACTAATGCCCCCCTCTTGCCCCCCTCCTGCCCCCCTCCTCACCCCCATCACCAACGCCACAGCAGCGAGCGCACCAGACAGCTCCATGTGGTGGGGCTGCCATGGCGAGGTTGCCGTGGCGAGGTTACCGTGGCGAGGTTGCCCCGGAGGCTCATTACCACGTGCCGACTGCTGGCACCGACTGTCATTCCGTGGGAGAGGCGGAGCGGAAGGAGGGAGAGAGAAAGAGGCTGAGGGGGATGAGAGGAGGAAAGGAGGAAGAGGAGGGGGGTGAGGAGAAGAAGAGAAGAGGAAAGATGAGTGTTGAAGAAGGGGCGCTATGGGAGGCTGAGGAAGAAGAAAGGGGGAAGGGGACCTGTGTGAAGGTAGTCAGAAGGAGGAGAAGAAAGAAGGTTACAGGAGAGTAGAAGATGAGAAGAGAAGAGCTATGGAAGGATAGTGGAGGAGAGAGGGAGTCCTAGGAGGATGGAGGAGAAGAGGAAGAGAATAGAGGAGAGGAAGAAGAGGAAGGAGAGATGAGAAGAAGAGGAGCTACTAGAGACTAATGGTGGAGGAATGGAGAAGGAAGAAGGGGACTTATGGGAGGCAGAGAGAAGGAGTGTAGAGGAGTAACAGGAAGGAGGAGAGGGGTGGAGGACAGGAGGGAGATGAAGGGAAGAGTGAAGAGGAGGAAAGGGTCGAGATGAAGAGAAGAGTGAAGAGGAGGAAAGGGTCGAGATGAAGAGAAGAGTGAAGAGGAGGAAAGGGTTGGAAAATGGAATCAAGGGACTACGGACAGGGGCACAAGTGCAGAGGCTTCTATGTGTATGTCTATGCAACTGTATGGATCTCATGTCTATGCTTGCACTGCCGTAGCACTGCTTTTATGGGCTTCTGCGCTTTACACATCATGCCTCACATTCACCCACTCACACACCAATGGCGGAGGCTGCCATGCAAGGTGCCAACCTGCTCATCGGGAGCACTGGGTTGCTCAAGGACACTTTGCCAGGGTCAGGACGAGTTGGGCTCAAATCAGAAACCTTCCAGTTACTGGACAACTCTACCTCCTGAGCCACTGCCGCCCCAACTTCAAACAGCCAATCTCTTCGTCAGTGGTCAATGAGTTCATTGATTACACTCTCCAGCATCCAGAAATATATCCCATCCTCCAGCAATTCAGCCATTCAGCACAGGTTTTTTGGAACTTTTGATCATGTGGCGGCGACATCAAATTCAAAATGGGTCGCAACTCTCTCTTTCTATGACTCTGGGTACTACAGAGGAGCTGGTGTCAATATAAACAGGCTTTTAACAAGCTTGTGTTCCTGGATGACTGGGTCTGACAGATCTGATCTCTGATCAGACTTTGAGAGGCATGCTGCCGTTATGCATCACCAGGTCGAACCAGTTCAAATGCCACCATCCAACGGCGTGTTCGATATCCAGACCCTGGACTAGGGATGCACCGATCCGATATTTGGATCGGATATCGGCCCCGATATGAACAAAATAGCTGGATCGGGGATCGGAAAAAATGAGCCGATCCATGGGCCGATCCGAATTTAATATAGTCTCAAAAAAAGGCTGAGCCATGACGTGCAACCAGCCATTAGCGCCGTTGTAGCAGCAGCTCACTGCTGCAGGTTAGAGTGTGCCACACACCGTGTGCTCTGAGTGTCTAAATTCATGGATGGGATAAATAGGCTATACCAAATTTATGTCATAGGATCAAAAGAATATCTATACTAACCACCATTTGTCATAGATTAATTACGATCTTCATGCGTTTTGTTGCATTTAGGCAACACGTTTAATGTGTAACAGTCAAAATAGGCTACTCAAACTAAACACATTGTCATTTTCATCTCATCTGTATAAACTGTTCTTGGTATAAAGACATGCAAATGTTCAAATTGGCTGTTAAAAACGTATAATTTATTAGATAAAACGTACAACTCCTACCATTTACCACCATTCAAACTCCGTGTGAACTAATTAGTTTATCGTGGGGAAACTGCGGGACCGTACCACTATGAGTAAATAGAGGGGTTTCGCGGGTGACACCATTTTGGCAGGGGTGTTTCAATGTATGTCACTAATAATGGATTTTTATCTGCAAAATTGATTTTTGTTAGATTTATTATTTAGTAATAACCGTGAACTTGAATTTGAATGCTGTTCCAAGTTGCTGCTGGTGTACAACTGTTTATTTTTAATACTAGTAATATAATCAATAATGATGATAATGATAATAATAATGATAATAATAATAATAATAATACATTAGGCTACCTTTATATCTAAGTGTTATTTTGTTAGATTTTTTAAGGAAAGTAATGTTTAGTTAGGGAAAGAATGAAGAATGAAGTCAAGCCTGATGCCTTTAGTCTTTTCTACATGGTGAAGTATACAGTTTATTAATTAACAATGGTATCGGATCGGTATCGGATATCGACCGATACGCAGAGCCCAGGCATCGGTATCGGTATCGGGACTGAAAAAGTCGGATCGGTGCATCCCTACCCTGGACACGCCCTATGCCTGCTGGACAGTCCACCACGTCACCGCAGAGGGTGATGCTTGAGCTGGCACACTACTCTGACATTCATGGTTTGTGGGGACGTTGTCTTTCCAAGAACCTCTATCCAAGGGAAGGACTGCTCTCGAGGCCTCAGAGAGCAAACTTGAAGAGTCTATCCAGACAAGACACACTACTCTGACATTCATGGTTTGTGGTAGGGCTGGGCGATTATACGATCTCGATTTGTGATCGCGATCAAATTAAGTTCGATCACGGTGATCAGCTGTGGGTATACTTTCTCGATCACGTGCATAACATGCTGCAGCAAAGTGCACGACAACCATCACAACCCGCTTTCCTGGCACCGCACTGTCTGCATGCACCCAACATTTTCAACAGTGCGCCTGAAAACAATTCTAGGTCGCACTGGTGCGCCTGACGCGGCTCGGGTGAAAGCATATATTTCTTTCACGAGTTGCCATGTAAACGTGGCTAGACTATGCGTGCAACTTTACCAAACTGTATCAAGTAAACCCTCTCTCCTAGGACCGCTTTCTCTTTCTCTCGCTCTCCCTCTCTCTCTCTCTCTCTCTATCTCTCGTGCGCGGCGCGCTTAATGAACACCCCCCCTCGACATGTACTTTGACAATCGTGAAATCAATGACGTAGGCCTATAGAAGACGACTAGCGAAATCATAATTAAAATCCGGTTAGCATCATAGCATACTGCACAAATTTTATTAAAACTCTTGCATTCAAGTTGACTGATCATCTCAATGTTTTCCAGCTCCAAGACTCAAAAGGGCCTGTCCCAAGGAGAAAAAGTATTGGCCTACCTTGAAACTTAAACACACGTGGGGAAACTGAACAGTCCAACCAGTAGACCATAATAAGATAGCCAACTAATGCTATGCTACTTTGTTTACAATATTTTGAGGCTTCAAGCCGACAGCTGAATTAAAGAGGCGGAGTTGTAATATGAATAGTCATGAATGTCATGAATATCCGAAATTTCAGTAGGCCTATGTAGAAAGCATTATACAGTGTATGTGTGTATATATATACGTATATATATATATATATATATATGTATGTATATAATTCTTTATAAAGAATATGCATATTCCTTATATATTGTGTTTCAAGCTTTTTCTACGCCTTATTGTTAAAAAATCATTCACATTATATGAAAGGAGTGCGATAAAAGGTGTCCTTTAGGCGTTAAAGGCGATGCAATGAAAAATGTGGGTGCACCTAAATTTTGTGCTGGTGCACCTAAAAAAAAAAGCTAGGCGCACCGGTGCAACCAACGCAAAAAGTAAAAAAAAATTGTGATTAAAAATCGAGATCGTTCAATATGGGAAAAATAATCGTGATCAATTTTTTTGCCATATCGCCCAGCCCTAGTTTGTGGGGACGTTGTCTTTTCAAGAGCCTCTATCCAAGGGAAGGACTGCTCTCGAGGCCTCAGAGAGCAAACGTGAAGAGTCTATCCAGACATGACACACTATACTCTGACATTCATGCTTTGTGGGGACGTTGTCTTTCCAAGAGCCTCTATCATAGGGAAGGACTGCAGTGTGAGGTGTGCAATAAACAGGTAATAACAAGCAAGCTGGGCACAGTGGAAGAATGAGAAGTGTGCAATAAACAGGTAATAACAAGGGAGCTGGACGAACGATAGGTGTGCAATAAACAGGTTATAACAAGTGAGCTGGGCACAGTGGACGAATGAGAGGTGTGCAATAAACATGTTGTAAATAGCGAGCCTCCAGCGTGGGTGGAATGAGAGAACACTAGTGGCAGGTTTGACAGGCTAGATGTGTAAAACAGATTAAAGCAAGCAGAAAGGAGAAGGAATCAAGTGGAAATATTACGGATGGGTGGCTTTTATTGTGAAACAATAAAAAAGTCAAGTTGCTGTTTTGATCAAGCCAGCATGCTAGCAATTCATTTGGGTGTGCAGGCTAAGCCTTTGATCATGCAAAGCCTGTTTTTCCATCATTCTGTGCGCCTGATTTTTTTTTTTTTGTCCACGTCAACACTTTCTACACACAGGAATGGTTTAAAAGTAATGAATGAGGGAGAAAGAGAGAATGAGAAGATAAAAAGAAAGAGAGAAAGAGAAAGATAAAAGAGAGAGAGAGTGATTGAGTGGAGGGAAAGGATGAGGTATCGTAACAGAAAGACGGGCCATAACCTAGACTTTCTAGGGCCTGTGTTTCCCAGGGTGTGTGTGTGTTTGTGTGTGCGTTTGTGTTTGGAGGACGAGCGAGACTTTCTGGGTAGCCTTGACAGCTCTGCTCAATCGGGCAGACATGAGTGTTGGCTGTTGCTGAGAGGGTCATCTGAGGGTCAAACAGCAGGATCTGAAGGCCCCTGAGAGGACGACCATCCCCAGCAGTGAAAAGGTCATCACTCACGGATAATCATATGTCCAGAGGCTGTTCTAATTACAACACTGTGGTCACACACACACACACACACACACACACACACACACCAAACCAAACATATGAACATAATGAAACAGGAGGGCAAGAACCCCATGGAGTTGTGAGCCAAATGAAACTATTACCTACCTACTTCTGACACATTTATTTGATCAAGTCTTTGAAAGTAAAATACCCTAGAAAGTAGTGGTGGAAAAAAAATGACAGATTTTTTTCTTTCTCCCAAACGGCCAGGCGAGGTCTATTTCACACAGCTGAGCCCACAGAAGGTTCCAGAACCAGGTCTGGGACTGAGCCAAGCAGGTCAGCCACAGGTCAGGAAGCAGGGAAAAGTGGACCGAAGTGTGTCCAACTCCGAACGGGGACTCAGACTAAACTAAACGACTACAGACCAAGCGATCAGGGAGTGCCATGGAGAGGTGACCTGGGGAATTAGGAGAGGAATGTGACACGGAGAGAAACTAAATATTTGTCGTTCTTCAACAGAGGGAATATGTGTATGTGTGTGTGTGTGTGTGTGTGTGTGTGTGTGTGTGTGTGTGTGTGTGTGTGTGTGTGTGTGTGCACAAAGTCTCAGTTCAACCTGCTTTGTGCCTTGTGATGTAAAAGTAACCATTGAGTTGACAGGCTTATTGACAGCAGGCATATTATCCTTCATTAGAAAGCTGCATATTTCAGTGTGTTGACAGGAAAAGTGGGAAAGTAAAAGAATCAGAAATGTGAGTATTTCAGCTGATCCAAAACATAACCAATCTGGGCCACTCAGGGCCTTTGTTTTGCTTCATCAAGCAGGGCTAGACAGCTGACAACCTGACATTGTAAGTATATTTCCCATTCTTGCGCATCAGGCTAGAATAAGCTTTTTAAAACCCTGCCAATGTGAATCAGAGCGAGGATGGCCTGAGCACATTGATGACAAAAGTTGATCAATGCAGATAGCAGTGAACACAACAGCACACCACAAGGCCTCTACATACAACACCTACTCTACTCCCAACACTGGACAGTGAGGAGGTCAGAGTGGATGTGCAGGAAAAAAGAGAAATAGATAAAAGGAGAAAAGGAAAGGAGAGGAGAGGAGAGGAGAGGAGAGGAGAGGAGAAGAGAGGAGAGGAGGAGAGGGAGGACGAGGCGCTGGAGAGCTGCTGCCCCCTGACTGCTCCATAAACGGCCACTTTCCGAGCCTCCGTTCTGGGCTGCGGTTACCGGGCCCTGCCCAAAGTCAACAAACAGCCGTCAGGCAAAGAGAGAAAGAGAAGGAGAGGGAGTGATGGAGCGAAGGACAGAGAGAGAGAGAGAGAGAGAGAGAGAGAGAGAGAGAGAGAGAGAGATGGATTGAAGGACAGAGAGAAGGAGAGACTGAAAGGGGAGAGAGAAAAAGAAGGCGCAGAAGTGTGAGCAAGTTTCGGTGTATATATGTGTGTGTGTGTGTGTGTGTGTGTGTGTGTGTGTGTGTGTGTGTGTGTGTGTGTGTGTGTGAATGCTTCAGAGGGTGCCTGTCTGTGTGTGTGTGTGTGTGTGTGTGTGTGTGTGTGTGTGTGTGCATGTGCGTGAGAGCGTGTCTGTCTGTGTGTGTGACCAAAAGGGAGAAAGAAAGAGGATAAATCAAGTGCAAGAGAAAGCACAACAGAGAGAGAAAAGGAGTCGAGTTACTGTCAGTGTGTGTGTGTGTGTGTGTGTGTGTATGTGTGAGGGCATGAGAGATAGAGAGAGCAAGAGAGAGGGGAGGGATGAATCTGAAAAACAGGTTATTTGGGTTGGAAGGCGAGTGAGGAGCACAACCAGGCTTGGTTAGGAGCAACGTCAAGAAATATTTGTTTTTAATTAGATGGAGTCAAACAAGGTCCAGATGGCAAAAAGAGGAGAGTTTAAAAAGGCCGCAAGATGTTCACATTCCTCCCCTTCCCATTTTCCTCCCCTACGCTCCTCTCCTCTCCTCCTTGCTCCTCTCCTCTCCTCTCCCCTCCCCTCCCCTACGCTCCTCTCCTCTCCTCCCTGCTCCTCTCCTCTCCTCTCCCCTCCCCTCCCCTACGCTCCTCTCCTCTCCTCCTTGCTCCGCTCCTCTCCTCGTTGCTCCTCTCCCCTCCCCTCACCTCTCTGCTCCTCTCCTCTGAGTGCTTCTGCACTGTTTTCTTTTTCCTCCATCAGTTTATTGATCGAGTTCTCCTGAATCTGACGTTGGGTTTGGCTCGGCTGGGCCGGGCCACGGCGGTGGCGGCCGGTTCCCCCGTTCCCCGTTCTCCGTTCTCCTCTCAGTTTTGACAGCTGAAGCTGGATCAGCTCTTTCTGCGCCACACTCCCTGTCTCTCTGCCGTCTCCCAGACAAGGACACACACACACACACACACACACACACACACACACACACACACACACACACACACACACACACACACACACACACACACACACACACACACACACACACACACACACACACACACACTCTGCTCGCAGACAAGGTCACACGTCTCTCTGCGTGCAGACGCTGGGTTTTCACCCGTTCTGTTCAAATTCAAGTTCCCCATGAACAAAGCAGAACACTGCTGACACACAGATCTGGGTTTAGTGCTTGGCTGGCTTTGCTCGACCATTTGCATAATCTGTGATTATTTTGTAAGTTGCATGTCAAGCCCTTTATACAGTCTATGGCAAAGCTACTAATAACAAGTATTATTTAATAATTCTTATTCTTATTATTCTTATTAGTCTTATTATCATTATTATTATTATTATTATTATTATTATCATTATTATTATCATAATTTCCTCCATTTGAGCTCAAGTTTGGAAACTTGCACAATTCCGAATTTTAGAAATGGCCTCCATTCAATTCATGAATTGGAATTTAAATTGAATTAGCTCTGCCCCATAGGTTGAATTAAATTCATGGCAATTCAAAGCAATTTGAAAGGCTACTTTGGAAATGTAATGGTTACTGTTTTAAGTTATAAGTTATGTGTTTGATGCAGTCATATCTGACATACTGTTTACTGTGATTCCATTGAATTTCAATTCTACTTGTTTAATTCAATTTGAATTGTAATTCTACATCCTGTTTTTGACCTCAATTCAAATTCAAGAATTGAATTGGAATTAAGGAGACA
>NC_085011.1:26600795-26605795 GCF_963854185.1 Sardina pilchardus | reverse complement strand
AGGAGAGGAGAACCATGAGGGAGAGGGAGGGAAGTGGAACATTTCTGTACAGGCGCTGGGACGAAGATTGGAAATGTCTGATTTGATAAAGAGAATAAAGAAACAATTACCCCCTTTCATTTGCCATAAAACTGAAAGGGACAGAGAGACAGAGAGAGAGAGAGAGAGAGAAAGAGAGAGAGGAGGAGAGAGAGAGAGAGAGAAAGTAACTAAAGGGAAAGGGGGGGCGTTTTGCTTTGAAATGGGTCCTGGCATTTCATCAGATTTGGTCTTGAGGTCCATTTCCTACATTTCCTGAGGAAGTGCAGTATTTGTGAAATGCCAAACAAAATAAAGAGCTTCAGCACCGCTCGTCTCTGTTAAGGTGCAAGACACTTCACCTAGCTGACACACACACACACACACACACACACACATTCACCTAGCTGGCACACACACACACACACACACACACACTTCACCTAGCTGACACACACACACACACACACACACACACACACACACACACACATTCAGCTTGCTGACACACACACACACAAACACACACACACACACACTTCACCTAGCTGACACTGACACACACACACACACACACACACACACACACACACACACACACACACACACACACACACACACACACACACACACACACACACACACACACACACACACACACACACACACACACACACACACACACACACACACACACACTTCACCTAGCTGACACCAAAGCTGGCAAACTCAGACTGCACTGCACCACACTATACTTAACTGTCTATATATTTATCTCCTCACACACTATAAGGCTGTCAAGACTGTCACACACCTAACTCTAACACACACACACACACACACACAAACACTCTAACACGTCATAAATTCTCAAACATCATTCCCATCACCATCACCGTTGTCATCATCATCATCATCATCATCATCATCATCGTAATTTACCATTTATTAACTGAGGTTTATACAATGAGTTTGCTAAATGTCCTTCAGCCAAGAGGTTTCCTCTGTCACACGCATGCTATTTGTTTATCCAGCATTATGCAGCATATAACAATGTCCACAGACAAGGTAAAGTATGTTGCATGATTTTATTAAAGTATGATGTATTGCAACATCGAAGCCAAATTTTTAGTTTCTTAATTTATGTCTCATTCCATCAAACTACAGAACCGCTACCTGATCTGGTAAACTTACATAGAGCGGTTATAGCCGATAGAGGGCCGCGAAGCGACTGCAGAAGTGCAGTTCACACTGTTACGAGTTGATGAACCACTGAAATGATTTTGGAAACATTATTTTAAAGTACAAAAAACTCTTTAGTGTTGCTTTAATACACTAGCCTGGCTGGTAGTATGGAATCTTTCAGATTAAGGGTCTGGCCACGAATAATGAAAATGGCCCAATTCAAGGGGCGGCACCAAGCATGCGTTTGAAAATCTCACTGCGCGCGATTGAATAACACTACGACGACCAATGTTCACTCTAACTGATCCTGGACTTTGACGCAATTAACACTTAACCCTATTACCAATATTTACAGATTTCGAAAGTTGTAGCGCTGTCGTCATCAGTCTACCTCGCCCCTGGCCTACTGTATATCAGAAACTGGTATTGATTGGTTACCACACTCGCTGGGGTAAACGTAACGTAACGTAGCTACAGTAGGTGTTGGATTCAATTGGCCGGCTTCACGTGAGATCCTCACGAGACCTCACGTGTGAATCACGCTTATTTGATTGATTTTTCCCTAGTGAAGCTGCAATGATCCAAACAACCACCAAGTGGCACTTGTGAGCAGGGTCAGGAATGTCGGTGTTACGGATCTCGATGTTAACTCTATGTTAACTGAGGATAGATAGATAGATAGATACTTTATTGAAAATTCAAGGATAAACCATAGATAAACAAATAGCACGTCATCACGAGCAGGCAGTTTATCTAATTTACTGCAGATGTGACTCTGATTCGACAAATAGTCAATCATAAAACCACAAGCCTACCTCTGCACGATACAGAAGTCTGCGCGAACATAATATTAGGCTATATGGTATTGACGTGTCCATAATACAATTTACAAAAACGAAACTCATTTCTGCGATCAGTTGAAGACCAGTTATTGCTCCACAGCCCTAAGTTCGTGTGGATTTGGGAGAGTGCAGCCTGCAGCTCTTACTGATTTGGGGAAACA
This sequence comes from Sardina pilchardus, assembly GCF_963854185.1. Taxonomy (NCBI): domain Eukaryota; kingdom Metazoa; phylum Chordata; class Actinopteri; order Clupeiformes; family Clupeidae; genus Sardina; species Sardina pilchardus. The sequence goes on along the minus strand of NC_085011.1, from coordinate 26,603,589 downwards.
TAGTTCCCTTCGGTAGACCACGGAAACGAAAGCACAGTGGTTCAGCTGTTTCGCGTCAGTACATTGCGTGCGCGGCCAAGGTTCGCATCTCATCCTTTCATGTCACTTCTGAGTTTTGAGTAAAAGGAGGCATACCACACATAACAATGGATTAGACCCAAAATATATTTAATTACTTTACATCGAGTAGCCAGGAACGACATCTGTTATAATAAATAATAGCTCCACGGCATTACAAGGTTATTTCCACGTTTCACTGTAGTCAGAAACAAAATCATGTTGATTGCATAGGGTATTAGAACCTGCAAAGATTTGATAACAAGTCACCTGCTTTAACCACTGCACTAAGGACTGGTATGCATGAAATGTGGGTTCGTACATTCCATAATAGAAGCTCACCAAAACTCAAACCAACACGCAAATTAACGTAAGGTAACACAAGTAGCAAGAATGAGCCCAACAGGGGAGTCGGTCTTTTAATTTATAGGCATATTAGCCTGCAGTAAAGCGCAATCATTGAGTCACGAGAAAAACATCAACTTAGTGATTTTTGGTTAGGCGCGACACTGACGACATCACCAACCGCAACTCCCAAGGTAGCCTACGCCACAGGTGTGCCTGCCCAGTCCTTGTTTGCAATTGAGAGTTTGAGAGTTTGAACTACTTTTTCTAGAAACACCCAATCCAGGGAACTTTCAAGGTTGCGATGCAAGTTAGCATACGAGGCTTTCTAGAAACGCAGGCCAGAACAGTGAATGCTGAATGCTTAGACAGTGCTGTGCAGAGAATTAGACAAATAGGCTACATAAATTGGCTTTAATATTCCTCATTGGCGTTTTCTCTCCATGTTTGATGATGACAAATAAAGTTACGTTTCTCTTACATTGCACTACACGTGCAAGAGCGCTTCAAGTGAGACGCGAACCTCGAATCCTCATGTCAAAGAGTGCAACGCTACCCATTGAGCTACTCAATTGCAGACACGAAAACATGCAGTTTCTTTGCCAGATGCTTTGAATGAATCGGTATGAAAGCACGTAGCCTAAATTCGTAAAGAGCAGAAACAATTTAATTTAATTTAGGCCTACAATGAGACGTTACATTTAGTTTACATGCAGTGGTGGTTTTGATTGTCGGTGGCGTTATTGTATCCCTTAGTTGCATTGCAATTATTCCCTCGCATGACAGCTGTATCCGCACGTAGGCCTACATTTCACTACATCGCGACGTGAAAGGCCACTAAAAGTGGTTTGTAAATATGTCTTAGTGAGTTAGGAGTCTTCTCAAATTATTTTAAATCCTAAATTAGGAGTCCTAAAACGCTAAAGTGCTACCGCGGACTGTACTGCCACCTCTGCCACCTCGTAAGTTGTAATACAGTTGTAATACATTTCACGCAGGGCGTGGATCATGCAAAGCGTGAGAGAAACGGGCATCACATTTCAACGATACATGTTTAGCTATGAGGTTAATTCACCACAGTGCCCAATAACCCAGTGAACCAGAATCAGAGCATGTTTTAATCTAAAAGAAGAGTGAAGAAAAAAAAAGCGCATTCCCATGCACTTTGCAGTGCACTTAAGTTGAATAAAACTGCAGTTTATGCCCAATGTGGCTAATGTACGGGGCATTACTGTATTAGATATAATAGTCATAGTATTGCTGGGGGGCTCTACTTGTCTATGCAACTGATAGGCAGTGTTTAGTGGGCATGTGATATGCAAATGTCATGATTTGCATATCACACCATCAGACAAATCAAAGGGTGTGCTTTGACAAAAGGCCTAATTTACTAGAAGCTTTGCATAAATCTGAGTTGTCTCAAAATCACAAACAAATGTGATATTGAAAAAGTTTGTTTACCCGACTATTTTACTTAAAGATAATATGGTCTTATAAACAGGCTCAAAAGTTCAAGTGTCAAGTTCATGTCAAAACCGTTTCTTCGAGTCTGCAAAACACTGGGGGTGAACATGAAAATAAGTTAGTTTAGCACATGCACTGCTTTCTACCAGGTCTTAAAGCAATTTCAGAATATTGTGATTGCATTGTGAAACACTGCAAATGTTTGAGAGTAACTAATAACTTGTTTTAAGAAAATAACTTTTTTTGAGAAAACATTTAGGGGTAGGGGATGCATTTGTTTAATTCTCATTCACTAACCTTCATAATGCAAAAAAAAACAAAAAAAACACCTCGATCAAACACCAATTCATTGCTGACTATTAGATAAACCCACTAACATTCAGAGCATTTCCAGTGCTCAGAGCTCCACTCTGCAGCTTACCACATGGCCTGTCTGCTTCTTCCACTAACACCTCTAATTCCACCAGACACATGCTATTTTCTGCTCACAGTCAGTCTACTATTCATTCCAGACCATGACAGTGAGCCCAATAAAACTCACAAAATTCTCATTTAAGTACTGTGGCCATTGTTGTGGCCGTGCTCATTGTTAGCCGTGCAAAACATTCACCAACTAAACATGCAATGTGTCAGCAATTATTTAGGATCTCAGTGTATCAGGCCCTTACTCTGAACTTCAAGAAGCTCCAACACAAATGTGTCACGAAGGCTGCTCTGCTCGCGATGGCTTTGCTCCCTCAAAAGTTGCTTTGTTGGATGATTTGTTTCTGATGTTAAATATCATGAGGAAATGAACACCTGTCCTGTGAAGCATATCTGATATGAAAGAAATTTGAAAGAACTGTGCATTAAAGAGAAACTATGCAGGATTGGCGATTTCATCTCCGGTTTCGGTTTCGCTATTCGTTTTCGCTCGTTTTATGCTTGC
>NC_085011.1:26585795-26598295 GCF_963854185.1 Sardina pilchardus | reverse complement strand
GTGTGTGTGTGTGTGTGTGTGTGTGTGTGTGTGCGTGCGTGTGTGTGTGTGTGTGTGTGTCTGGAGGGCACTGATTTCAGGACGAGGGAAGTGGTAGGTTTGTTTGTGTGTGTGTGTGTGTGTGTGTGTGACGTGACGTGAAGCACTGTGACAAGTCTGCCCCCGACCAGCGCTGAGTAACGGCTTGCCAGTGGAGATGGGGGGTGAGGTCCGGCTGTGTACCCCCCTGCCTTACACATACACACACACACACACACACACACAAACATGCATGTACACACACAAACACACGCACGGACACACACACGCACAGAGACGGAGACGAGCACACACACACACACACACACACACACAAATGGAGGCGCGGACACACACATACACACACACGGATGCACAAACACAGATGTGCAAAAATTTACACATAGGCTAACATGCAGACCTCTGCACACAAACTGCATCCATTTTTGTTCATGCAGGTGCAGACATACGGACGATAAGGCACACATGTGAACATATGACAGTTACATAACACACATACTGTGTGTGTATATATATACAGTGCCTATAGAAAGTCATCATACCCTTTTGAAATAGTTACTTTTTGTCTTACAGCCTGAAATCAAGACCCATTTTAAAAACGATCTTTTTCAGTTTTATTCACAAATTTAGCTGTACAACATCAAAATAATGAAAAAAAAAGTCAACAGTTCTGAAAATTAATAAAAAATTAAAAACTAGAATAGCAGGGTTGGAAAAGTCATCATACCCCTGACTTAATACTTTGTATAGCTTCCTTTTGCTTTCATTACAGCCCTCAATCTGTTTGGATATGTCTCTATTATAGCTTTGCACACCTAGATTGGGGAATATTTGCCCAATCTTCCGTGCAGAGTTGTTAAAATTCAGTCAAATTCTGTAGGGAATGGCGATAGAGTGCTCTCTTCAAGTCAATCCACAGATTTTCTATAGGATTTAAGTCAGGGCTCTGACTTTGCCACTCAAGGATATTCACCATCCTATCCTTAAGCCACTACTTTGTTCTTTTGGCAGTATGTTTAGGATCATTGCCGTGTTGGAAGGCGAATGACCTGCCCATCTTCAGCTGTCTAGCAGAGGGACGCAGGTTTTCCTCAATCATTTCAATCATTTGGGTGTACTTGGCAGCATCCATTCTCCTATCCTGACCAATTTCCCAGTCCCCACTGAAGAGAAACATCCCCACAACATAATGTTGCCCCCACCATGCTTCACATTAGGTATGGTGTGTATGGTGTGTTACAATTGGATTTTAGCATCTTTTTATCAATGCAATTCTATTTAAAGGGGTTGTTCCTCCATAGACTGGGTAAGACTGTTTTTAGTGGCAGGCTGGCAAATACTGTTGACTTGCACTATAGCACCAGCGAACTCTGAAACTAGAAGGACTGGATGAAATGTGCAGATAACGGTCTCCACTGATAAATGCCTCACTGGCTAACCTGGAAATGAGGTCATATGTCCAAAATTCTGAACTACCCCTTTAATAGGAAATTATACATTTTGGTTAATTTTCATGGATTAAAAAAATTCAAATATTATAGGTTAAATAGGCACTGAACATTGACAGTGGAATCAGGTATGTTACACAGAGTTTGGTCTCCCCTGTCACCATGAAAGGACTATTTGGAATATTCTGTGCTGTTCCTTTTCTGAGAACAATTTAACTGACTGATAAAGTTTTCCTAGGCTATTGAATGCTTTAAATGTGGATGCTATTTCATCATTAACTAAGTAGCCTAAGCGTGGTTACACACAGTTGTCATCTTAATTCAGTGTTTTGTAGCCTATAAAATGCATTTCACGTTCATCACTCAGTTGTGGTATAGGCCTATGCCTTGAGTGATCCCTGCCACTTTAAATGCGTGGGACTTTAAATTACGTTTTAACTCCATGCTGATTTTGTTGATGAACAGTGCCGTCTTTGATTCAGTTTTCCTACCGTTTAAATAAACGACACACGCGCACTTGTGTGGTTGGTAAGGAATTGTTTTCAATAGTTTTCTTGCAATTCCCACACAACATTAGATAGCCTACTAAGCCAAGGTTCCATTAAAAATGTGTCTATGATTAGAACTCCGTTGCTAATCGTAGGTGGAATAATGTTATTATTGTAGGCTATACAGATGGCAGCGCCAGCATCAGCCGGACAGAAGCTTACACACTCATCAAATCTGCAGTTGCCTGTTAACATTTTCATCTGAATTAGATCTATTTGCGGAGGTGAGATAAGTAGCCTAGTGCAAAGTTGAACTGAGAGAGTTGCCATCTAGCAACTAGTAGCCTATATTTTCTTGCTTCTATTAGAACGATAGGCTATACATCTACCGCTCCTATGCTACATGATCAAATATTATCAGATGAGTGACAGAAGCACCGGATATGACCAACAGGCCCACACAAGAAACGCTGGTCCTCTGGTATCAGACCATGCAACCTGATGCGTCTCTGAAGTGAGACGCAGGAAACAGAAATACTGCAAAAATAATAACGCGACTAAACGGCACAAAATAATGTTATAACATTCCTGTCATTTTGGTCTTCGAAAATGAAGAGACATTTTAGCACGTTTCTTATTTTGCAAACCACATTTAGTCTCGTTTTTATTCGTCAACGCCTTATACATTTAATTATAGTCATCGTCACATGGCCAGCATTTACGTTGCGTCTTGTTTTCGTCTCGTGAAAAAAGTTTGTTGACGACGATATTCAGTCATAATTTTCGTTGACGACAGCAACACTACTGCCAGTATCTGTCTGTCTGTGTGTGTGTTGCTCTAAATGTGTTTGTGTGTGTACGGTATACCGTTAGTTCTCACAAAATGTTGACTGGATATCCAACATGAACATTTTCAAGTAATCTAAAGACAAATGTCCTTTTGATGATAGATAGTTTAAGGTCATGCACGCGCGTGTGTGTGTGTGTGTGTGTGTGTGTGTGTGTGTGTGTGTGTGTGTGTGTGTGTGTGTGTGTGTGTGTGTGTGTGTGTGTGTGTGTGTGTGTGTGTGTGTGTGTGTGTGTGTGTGTGTGTGTGTGTGTGTGTGTGTGTGTGTGTGTGTGCATGTGTGCATGTGTGCGTGTGTGTGTGTGTGTGTGTGCATGAGAGAGTGTGTCCGTGTGAGTGTGTGTTGTGTGTGTAGTGAATGAGTGAATGTGTGTGTGTGTGTGTGTGTGTGTGTGTGTGTGTGTGTGTGTGTGTGTGTGTGTGTGTGTGTGTGCATGTGTGTGTGTGTGTGTGTGTGTGTGTGTGTGTGTGTGTGCATGAGAGAGTGTGTCCGTGTGAGTGTGTGTTGTGAGTGTAGTGAATGAGTGAATGAATCAGTGCATGCATGTCTGTGTGTGTGAGAGTGTGTAGTGAATAAATGACAGTGTAAGTGTGTGTGTGTGTGTGTGTAAGTGTGTGTGTGAGTTGTGTGTGTAGTGAATGAGTGAATGAATGAGAGTGCATGTATGTGTGCGTGTGTGATAAAGTGTGTGTGTGTGAGTGTGCGTTGTGAGTGTAGTGAATGAATGACCGTGTGTGTGTGTGTGTGTGTGTGTGTGTGTGTGTGTGTGTGTGTGTGTGTGTGTGTGTGTGTGTGTGTGTGTGTGAGCAGTGAATGTGTGAATGAATGTGAGTGTATGTTCATACAGTATGTGTGTGTGTGTGTGACTAGTTCCCCACTCTCTCCCTCCTGAGTGGGACTTGACAGAGGTCTTTTCAGCGCTCCTCTGCCGCCGCCGCTGCCTCTAAATGCCAGATTGGCTCCCTGCCACTGAAAGCGCCTGTCAGGATGTCCCCCTCGCTGTCACCGCGGCAACAAAGAGAGCCCGCAACGCCGCCTGACAACGCCGTCTCCGAGTGCGGCGCGATTATCATTTAAATCCCGCTCAACACTTTGTCACGTCATGCATAACAAAACCGGTTAAATCAACGGACATTACCATCAGCGCGCATTAAAAGCTGGATTATGTCAGACCTGTGACAGCAGCATAAAGACAACATGACAGGCCACTTCAAATAAAGAGGGACTACAATTTAAAAAAAGACTGACAGAGAGAGAGAGAGAGAGAGAGAGAGAGAGAGAGAGGGAGAGAGAGAGGACCGCACATCATCATCACATTGAAAATGTGGAACACATATCTACACACACACACACACACACATCAGTCTGGGTTGCATCTGTCGCTGTCTGACCTTGGCTAAAGTGTGTGAAATGCATTCCGTCCTGATCTGGCACCAAAATAAGGGTGATATGGACGCTCTAAGTTGCACAGAGGGGAACTCAAAATAAATCTGGTCACACACACTGTACAGACACGGTACACAGACACAGCGCACACAACACCTCTGGCAGGACAGTGAAGGTGCATACTTTTGGGGTGCATGTGCATGTGTGCAGGTATGAATTTAGAGGTAAAGTGCTTATGCACAGCAATGGACAAGTATGTGTGTGTGTGTGTGTGTGTGTGTGTGTGTGTGTGTATTTGTTCACATGTTTATATGAAATCTGATAAGATTGAGAATGAGGTTCATTGATGCGTGAGTATAGCTCTGTGTGTGTGTGTGTGTGTGTGTGTGTGGCTCCCACCTGGTGTGGCTGCACTCTGTGGATGTTGCAGGAGAAGTCGCTGTAGAGCTGGAACTTGTCGATGTCTTTGGGCTTCCCCTTGGCTTGGCCCCCCTGCTGCTGCTGCTGCTGCTGCTCCTTCAGGGCCGTCTTAGACACACTGGACTGCAGCATCACCGGACTACACTCACACCTGACACACAGAGAGAGGGGCGGCTATCATTACTGTCCTTTATCTCATCATTTTACAATCTACTCTTTTGCTATTATTATCAGTGTTATTTTAATTTTCCTATCATTATTTCATTTGATCTCCTTACCGATATTAATGTAAAGTTCATTACTAACATTGTATACTTGTAGCTTTGGCAACAATGACTTTACCCATTCATGTCAATAAAGCATGAATGGGTAAAGTCCATTTGATTTGATTTGAGAGAGTGGGGGGGAGGGGTAGGCTTGATTAGATTCAACTTCACTGTCATTGTGCAGAGTACAAGTACAAAGAAAACAAAATGCAGTTTGCTTATGACCAGAAGTGCAAAAAAGCAGACAAGAGCAATGTGATACACAAAGTATAGCCAGGTGGTGAATAGACAGGAGCCCTGTTTATTGAGTCAATCAACTGCCCCTATAGACCCAACAGATGACGGCAGAATAAACATCCTGCCAGACGTTCATATACAACATCCACATAAATAATTACCAAGGAACAGAGGGAAGAATAGGAGCACACACAGGAGAGGAGAGGCAAACGGGAGAACAGTGTGTGCGTGTGTGTGTGTGTGTGTGTGTGTGTGTGTGTGTGTGTGTGTGTGTGTGTGTGTGTGTGTGTGTGTGTGTGCAATGCAACCAAGGTAGTGTACGTGTGAGTGTGTACAGTATGTGTAGAGTCAGAGTGTGGTGCAGGGTATGTGGGTGTGTTGTGGGTGTGTAGAGAGAATGGGTTGTGTTGTGTGTGCAAGATGACCAGGGTGTAAGTGTCTGTGTGTGTACGTGGAGAGAGCGTGTGTGTGTGTGATGGGTAGTTGGTGACAAATCAGACAGGAAGAGATCCTCACAGAGAGCGCACGTGGGTGAGTGTGTCCGGGTCCTTGGCAATCATGTCTGCTAATATCTGCTCCACACCTGTGGCTACCTCCTCATAGGTAGACAAGCCTGCAGGGAAACAAACACACACACACACAAATACATTCACACACACACACACACACACACACACACACACACACACACACACACACACACACACACACACACACACACACACACACACACACACACACACACACACACAAATCTGTGATGTTCTACTGCCCTCTACTGGCAATAGCTTACACTATATGACTAATAATGCAATATGTGTTGCTATTATAATCATTTGACATTATTGTTGTATATAACATTAACATTATGTCTATATATTGTTTATCTATGCATTTATATATTACATTATCAGAGCATCATATAAAAAAACAAGTACTCTCTCTCCGTCTCTGTGTAGGTTTGCATGGGAGTCGCGGCAGCCTGACTTATTCCCCCCGGGACAGTAAAAGTGAGAGGGGGGGGAATGTTTACTGATGCTATGTTGATATCTTGTGTGTCTGTGTCTTGTCATCGGGCAGATTATGTGAACCAAATTTCCGTTTTACGGACAAATAAAGTTTTATCTTATCTTATCTTATTTGTGTGCGTGAGTATAGCTGTGTGTGTGTGTGTGTGTGTGTGTGTGTGTGTGTGTGTGTGTGTGTGTGTGTGTGTGTGTGTGTGTGACGAAACAATGTGTATGTGCATTTGTTCACGTATATGAAATCTGATAGGATGAATGAGGTTCATTTGTGTGAGTATAGCTGTGTGTGTGTGTGTGAGTATATCTGTGTGTGTGTGTGTGTGTGTGTGTGTGTGTGTGTGTGTCTGTGATGCTCCTACCCTCAGTGTCAGGCCTGATGTTGGAGTGCAGGTTGAGAGTCTGGGGGTTCTGTAGGAGAGCTAGAACCGCTGGTTCTAAGCCCAGCTCTTTGGCCCGCCGGGCTTTGGACAGCTTGCTGCCTTTCTTATAGGGGGAGTACTGTGCCGAGAGGGGGGGGGGGGGGGGTAGGACAAGAGGGGAACATTAGAACATACAGTAGCATACGCTGGAAAACAGAGAAAGCATGTGGAGCAGTTGGGGAATCAGCTAGCAGATCACAAAGCACAGGTGTCAGGATGTGCTGTAAAAGGGTCATTCACACCAACAACGATAACTATAAACAAATATCGCTCTCGTGAACGCTCACACTCACAACCATCCACACACACACACACACACACACACTCTCAAATATCCACACACACTCACTCTCTCAAACATCCACACACAAACACTCTTAAACATCCACACACAAACACTCTCAAACATGCAAACACCCACACGCTCAAACATACACACACACACACACACACACACACACACACACACACACACACACACACACACACACACACACACACACACACACACACTTACACTCTCAAACATGCACATACCCACAGGCTCACACCTGCACACACTCACACACTCACCACGTGGTCAAGCTCATCCGGTGTTCTGCAGTTCTTAAAGGACACCTCCAGCTCGGAGGTCAAGACTCCATCTTTCTTCAACGTCTGCATTACAGACTGACACTTCTTAGCCAAAGCACTACAGTGTGCACATACACACACACACACACACACAAACAATTTGTTAGGTTACTTGGATACATTTCTGTTCAAAACATACCTAATCAACCTCAATCTAAACAACCAGAAGTCAACCCACAGTTTTGAATCACTGCTGAGTAAATTCATGGCCTATGCTGCCATCTAGTGGTAGAAAAGGGAAACTTAATTTCACTTCCAAAGGGATAAAACAGTTTAAAGAGACCCTATGCAACATTTTTATAGTCATAAAATCGCTTAGAAATCATTGTTTTGCTTGACTGACCAGTTTTATCGAAAACAGTAATATTTCCTCCCGCCCCCAGTGTCCCTATCCGCTATTGCAGCCTTGCAGTTTGTCCAGGGAGAAATCGCTCCTTGTTTACATCTGGAAGTCTGAGACACGTGAGGAATGAGAAGAATCACGTGTGCAATTTGTATAGATAGCCTATATATATAAATATACACGCTAAAGCTGTAGGGGAAGCTCTGCAGAGAAATATGCAAGCATAAAACGAGCGAAAACAAAAAGCGAAAGCGAAACCAGAGATGAAATCGCCAATCCTGCATAGTTTCTCTTTAATCTTCCAAAACACACATACAGTACACACTAAATTAGACCCCCATTCCCTTCAGATCTTCAGCGCGCACACACACACACACACACACACACACACACCCCTGCCTCTCACCATAGCTCCTCCAGTGCTAGCTGTACTTCTCTGAGAGCGTCAGCGTCCATATAGTTGATCATCTCCTTGCGGTAGCGCACCAGGAAAGGGATGGTGTTCTCCTCATGCAGAAGCTGTGCAATGTTGGCACACACCCACTGCTCCACACCTGATCTCTGAGCTAGCACCTGTTAGCGTGCACACGCGCACACACACGCACGCACAAAATACAAAAATTCACAAACAATATCACGTTATCACGTTTTTGCACTTCTGGTTTCGTTGTCTTTGTACTTGTACCTTGCAAGATAACATTGAATCTACTCTAATGTTACAGTCGAATCTAATTGAATGTTGCAGGTAACTTTTTTCCTGTCTTTGAGAAAATCTGTCAACTAATAGAGTCAGTCACTGGCTTTATTATTATTTCATTATTATTATTTCAACATGTACTAGTGCATTATTGTTATGAACATATAAATATAAGGGTAGACTTAGCAGCCCCTCCAGTGAGTATCTATGGCATGTAGAGCGCAATTGTTACTGCAGTTATTGAGGTCAGCCTTTTTTTGCACATTTCCATGTCTCCATATGTTGTACCCCCTGTGTAGTATTGCTTGTGTGTACTGTATGTTTGTGGGGCCAAAGATTAATTTCCACAGTAGTGGACAATAAAGACTTGTATTCTATTGATTGTGGGGGTGTGCCATGTCATAATGTCCATGATGATACCTGAATGGGGTCCCAGTTCATGTGAAGACCTTCCCCAAAAACATTCACAGACTTGGCCTGCCTGATGGGCCTTCCTTGAGGGGCGGCGGAAGTCTTCTGCTTCTTAGCAACTGGCTCTCCAAAAGTGAAGTCTTCCTCAGGCTCCTCCTTCTTCACCATCAGTGACTGCTGATTGGAGGAGGAGGTCAAACCACTCCCACTAGGTTGGCAGCTGTTGGGGTCCATGGCCATGGGGAAGGAGTGTCTCTATTAAAAGGAAGACACATACCGTACATACTAATTAACACAATCAAATAATTAATAACACATTTCTCAGGGCGTGAGAAAATGGTTTGAATAATAGACTATAATCACCTCAGAAATACAATACTTGTGTTATACTGTTTAGCTGTCTGATAGACCAGAAGTGGAACTCCATCCTATCATAGCAGGATGCCCACAGAGAAATCAGAGCCAACCTACATATTATCTAGTTTGTCATTTGAGTAATCTGAATTTCTAAAATACAATCATGATTGTACAATCATGGGTAGCCATGGCATACTGGTTAGGGCTTCGATCCCCGACCACGGCTGAAGTGTCCTTGAGCAAGGCACCTAACCCCTCACTGCTACCCGAGTGCAGCAGGTTGGGCACGCAGCTGCAGCTCACTGCTCTGGGTTAGTGTGTGATTCACCTCACTGTGTGCTGTGTGTGTTCACTAATTCGGTTACATTGGGTTAAATGCAGAAATTTAATTTCCCTCACAGGATCAAAAAAGTATATATTCTATTCTATTCTGATATAATCAAAGTGGTCATAGATAAAGGACCATACAGGATAACTTACCTCCTCCTTGACCCTTGCAGGCCCCTGTAGCTCTTCTTTGTCATGTATTCCTCCCGCCCTCTCCTCCATCATTGAACCAGGCTTTTCTGGTTCTGTTGTGGTTCTAGAATCCTCTGGACGTTCCACATTCTTGGCTTTAGGAGCCCTGGGAGCTCTAGGCTTCCTCTCTGCTTTAGGCTTAGGCTCCTTCTTGGGTTTGGGTTCTTTAGGAACTTTAGGTTTGGGTTCCTTCTTTGGTTTGGGTTCTTTAGGAACTTTAGGTTTGGGTTCCCTGGGTTTGGCTGGTCTCCTGGCGACGGATTTTGCCTTAGGCTCCGGTAGCCATGAATCATCTGCATTTTCATCACTACTGATCGCCGTAGCTTCAGCATTTCCTAGTCTATAGCAGATCGGGGATACAATCAATAAGCAGAGGGATGAAGTCACTGAGTCCTTTTTGTGTAACAACTTATTGTTAGAAGCAGGAATGTATGAATGAATTCACTTCCGAAATAGTAGTCTAGGCCTACAAACATAGGCCTACACACACAAACACACACACACACACACACACACACACACACACACAAATGATAGTGTTTACACGTCTGTCGGTCTGTCTGTCTGTATTCTGTCTGTACTCTGTATGTGTAAACAAACTCACGGGCTCTCGTCTTCATCTTCTGAAATCACCTCCGTGTACACCTTGGCTGTTTTTGCTCTTCGTAACATCTGTACGAAACAGTGAATTGTAGCATTATGGGTAAAGATCAGAATTAGCCTTGCCGACTGAATACAATGTAGCCTGCACCCTGCTAAAATATGGTTTCCAAGTGAACCCCCTGCTAACTGAACAACACCAAAAGGACAAGTTGGACAACGTGCCAAATAGCATTCTGATTACAGATCTGAAACCCTTCGCAAGAGTGAACATGAATGTTTGGCTATGTTTGGTTTCAATGCACTGGTCACATGAATGTCAGCAAATGCTACCACAGTGGCACGTCTGAGCATAATGTTTCACCCTGGGGAAAAACGTAACGTTTCCGATGTTACAAAACCTCAGCTGCGTGTCATGGTAGGAACTACAGAGAAATCCATGGCTCAGTTTACATTCCTAATCCGTTTGAATTTAGCGCCTTGACTACTCGACACAGTGAGGTTGCTGCTAGCAAGCTGGGTCTGACTGTTCGAACAGCTCAAAGTTCGCTATCTATCAGTGTCAACACCACAAAGAAAACGTAGGAATGAGACTTACGACGTTTCTCCGATATTTATTTAGTTGTGTGTTGGAAATTATTGTACACAAGCATCACTCTAAATTTGCTACAAGATAACTGTTTACTACACAAGTCATTCAGCTCCGTACAAGTGTATACAACGAAATCCAATATGGCCGTCATTACAGGAGGTATCATAATAAAAGTCCCACCGTTTTCACAGAAGGTGTGTGAAATAAAGTAGGCTACCTTTCTATCCATAGACCTCTGAAGTTCGCCTACAAAAAAGCTACCATCTTTGCCCATATAAGGAGTTACGGTATCTGACGATTTTTCCTATGGGAAATTAACATGGGGATTTGGAATTATCACACCTGTTAAACTCTCGCGGGCATGACAAAATCGGAAATTCAGGTGTTTTCCTGAACACACTTTTGGCAGCTGCCTTCGAGAGGATACTGTGATCTCCGGTGCGCGAAGGCGGCAGACTTTGATTTTTGCTACCCCAGAGCTAACTTGCGATGCAACTTGCCATTCAGTTAGTTAGCCAGTTAGCTCTGGGGTAGCAAAAATCAAAGTCTGCCGCCTTCGCGCACCGGAGATCACAGTATGCACAAGAAGGCAGAGGACAAAAGTGTGTTCAGGAAAACGTCTGCATTTAAGACTTTATCATCGTCCCCGCGAGAGTTTAACAGGTGCGATAATTCAAAACCCCCATGTTATTTTCCCATAGGAAAAATCGCCAGATACCGAATTTCAAAGATGGCAGCTTTTTTGTAGGCGAACTTCAGAGGTCTATTTAGAAGGTATTTTAAAAATCGATGCCCGAGTTGCCTCTTGAAAATAGCGTCATAGAGGCATGAAGTGATTATCATAAATTCATAAGCCACATACTGATACAGAATAACTAACCAACAACATTCCAAGCCATCATTCTTAATCTCAAATAGGCTACATATTCTTTCATTAGTTTGTGTAAAATCTTCTTGTTATTATGACCAGAAGTTTTAGCAGTTATTTATTTATTTATTTATTGGTGAACAAATTTCTATGAAGGATTCCCAGGACACTGAAAGACCGGGGTGCACGAAACGTGGTGGGCATGTAGCCCCATATGGAAAGCATGTTACACGGACCATTTGGAATCATTGTTTTTTTCGTTTTGATCCGTCGACCACCTTTTTTTCGTATGTTGGTCTCAAGGGGCCATGTCAACCTATCCCATAACCAACTCATTTCATTTATAGCGCCTCCTAGTTAAACATAAAATAAGCAAAAATTAGGTGTTGTAATTGCAGGTATCTCTGACCTGACATGGTAAAAACTGCACAAAATTGGCAGTCTAGGATCAATATGACAGGTCCTCTGAATGCACTTCAAGTTTTGTGGAATTCCATTCATGGGGGGCCATACAATAAAATAATGTATGTTACTATACACCAACTGGCCTGTACAGGTGGCCGGACACAGTTATCTGTGAATATCTTGAGAACCGTAGGACCTAGGAGGACCACCTTTTTTATGTTGGTCTTAAGGGGCCATGTCAAGTCAAGTCTAGTTTATTTCTAGCACATTTACAGACGGCTGATTTGCACCAAAGTGCTTCACAGTAAAGTTTAAAAAAGTACAGAGAATAAATAAAAAGACAAAAAGACACAAATAAAAAACATTTCAAACCATCCCACAACCATTCATTATTATGTATAGCGCCACCTAGTCAAAAATAAGAAAGCAAAAATTAATGATCATTATGACACCCTTTGAATATGCTAAGTTTTGTGTAATTACAGTAGGTTCACGGGAC
>NC_085011.1:26426018-26585595 GCF_963854185.1 Sardina pilchardus | reverse complement strand
TTGCCAGTAAGTTACTGTGAATACCTTTTACAGTTAAGGCACTGTATTTCCATTTACAGTAACTTACTGGCCAATTGTTGCCAGTAAGTTACTGTGAAAACCTTTTACAGTAAAGGTGCTGTATTTCCATTTACGGTAACTTACTGGCCAATTGTTGCCAGTAAGTTACTGTGAATACTTTTTACAGTAAAGGTACCGCATTTTCATTTACAGTATTTTATGTATTTGCTGTAAAGTGAAAAACAATTGATTTTAAATTAAGATTTTTTTTTTTTTTAGTTGTATTTACAGTATTGGTTGTTTCCCTGTAAAAGCTATGTCAGTTAAATACTGTGAATTCAATTGAACTTACATGAGCAATCATTAATAGAATAACTCATATTCCAAAATATTTCAGTTAACTGCAGACAATAAAACAATTTTAACTTTTGTTATTTATTTAAGACATTTCAAATGTATGACTGAAGTGGATGTTGACAGACAACAGTAGACATGGTTTGAACACAACCACAACCTTATCTGATTTGACACAGATAAGGGGGTTAAAAGCGCAGTGTGTGTAAGTGCAGTATGGCAACTGGCAAGTCTATGTAATGTAGTATAAGGAGTTGTGTGTGTACAGGATGCGGAGTAAAGAAACTCATCCCCAGTCTGTTTTGTGGGTGTTCCCTCAGTCTGCCACGTGGGAACAGAGACGTCTGCTTGACCTCAGTGGTTTAAACAGTCCGTGGTCAGAGCGTGAAATGTCTTTTGAAATACTTTTGGCCCGTTGTTGTACTCTTCTGGTATAGGTATCCTGCAGGGTAGGGAGAGGTGCTCTGATGGTACCTTTCGCAGTAAATGTCAAGTGTCTGAAAAAGAGAAAGAAAGCATACATTACAATTGACCCCGTTCATGAATATACAGTAATTAATGCAAACTACTCCGGTTGTGTGACAAATAAAAGCAAACCCACACTAGTCAGGTGCAATAGATAGAAGTAATGCAGATGTGTACAATACACCACCATAGCAAAGTTTGGGAGTTCACTTTGATATGTCCAGTGTTTTTTTTTTTGGAAAGGGGACATTTCGAAGTGACCCTACACTTCTGAACAGAAGTATGTCTATGTGATATCATACCTAATCTCATAATTGCCTGCGGCAACTCTGCCTTCATGCGAACACCAGTTTTCTGATGCCTAACATACTGTAGGCCATCTCCCATCTGACTTGCAATAGCAGCCTCTGGCTCCAGGCTGGGACTTCTGGATGGCTCCTAAAAAGAATAAACAGCAATTGCCATATAATTTGTTAATAAACAGCAATTGCCATACAAAACAAATCATAGCTTTAAAATAAGCAAGGAAATCAGATGTAGAAATAGAAATGATAATTACCTTGCCATGAGGCACCCTTGCCACCCTTGTCACCATCTATGTTACTTCTTGATATCAGTTTATTTATGAACATAAATAAAACACAAACACTTACACCATGTTGAGGGCAGCAGCCATGGCTAACAGACATCATCAGGGTAGTGCCATCAGGGTAGACCGACTTCGCCCTGGACAGTTGTTGACAGTTGAGCCCACAAAGTCATAACAGACACATGAAAGGAGGGGATAAACTAAACAGTTACAGACACAAATACAGTACATGCACACATATTAAATGCTATATGCGTGTCTCTCTATTTGGTGAGTGAACTCACTTGCAGGCTTGGAACTTCTTCCTTATGGAAGTGACACACATTTGGAACATTCCAAAATGCACACAGCCTAAGTGTCTCTGACACAGCGTTCTCAGGGCAGCAGTCCTCACACCACCTACTAACAGAGGGAACAGAAAGAGGCTTACATTAATTAATACATTGCAAAACACACAGAACATGAAAAGACCATCACTGAAGCACTACTACACTCACATGCATCTTAAATAAACACATGCCTCAATTTAAGTCACCAAACATTGGGCAAATAAAGGCTATAAAATGAATACCATTTAGCCAAACACTACCCTTCACAAACTAAAGATCCCTTTACTTATCGGCATGATATTTCTGGTAATTGAAATTCCCCAAATGCTCCCCTTTCACATCCACTATATGACGGATCTATGAGCATGACTATGCAAAACTACAGTTCCTAAATTAGGGGTGAGATAACTTACACATCAGCCTACTTCATTAATTTGTTTTACTGGTCCTCTTTCCAGTTATAGCAACACTACATATTATGCATCAACACTACATGTATTAAGTTTAATGTTAACTACCCATGCCCCATGGAGTTCGCAAAGTAATGTTACTAACTAGCTGCTAACGTTAACAACTTTCACCTGTGTCTGTCTGCTAGCTAACTTCAGCCTTCAGCCTGCATGGTAACAGCCACTTTAAGCTAAGCTACTTGCGTCTGATATTTCATTCAAACTAAAACTCTACATTCATAACGACATATCAGACTGAATTATTGCTAGATATGATATTGACTATCATTCGAAAAATCCCACATGATGGTTAAGTTAGTTACTGGAAAAGTTAACATTAACAGCTAACATCGCTAACGCTAGCGACGTTAGCTCGCTAGTTCTAGCTATCGATATGTGCTATGCTGATTCTAACATGGCAATAATGGCTTTGGTTAACATTTCATTGTGAAAACAATACATTTCTAATAAATTCCCGTTTTCAATTGGCATAAAAAAGTACTGTAATTCTTACCTTGAATATGATGTTTGTACAGAGTTGAAAAATGCAGTCAGATTCATGATTGAAAAGTGACGGTTGAAGTGAAGTCACTCTGGCTGGAGTTGAAAAGTCAGGGGTGGGGGATGGGAATTACTGCGTGTGCGCATGCGCTTATCAAGAGGCGATAAGCAGCCGTTAAAATTAAACAATCGTGGAAAATTATTAGGCTGAAATGTGTTATGCTTGCTCAATAGTGTGATCAAAGCCTTAATTCTTGACATCAAATTGACTTTCTCAACCGTCTCTGGTATGTCATTATGAGTTAAAAGAAAGATAAGATTAAAAAAGGGAAAACACAGTAGGCTAGTTTACTTAACTATTTACAGTAGCCTAGGCTACTAGTGGCTATATTGTGATTGGTTTACAGTAGTGTTTTGACTACTGTAATTTCTACGGTAACACTTACTACTGTAATTGTAGTTTACAGTAGAGGTACCGCATTTCCATTTACAGTATTTTATGTATTCACTGTGAAATGAAAACCAATTAAATACTGTGATTTCAGTAGTTTTACAGTAACTTACTGCCCAATTGTTGCCAGCAAGTTACTGTGAATACTTTTTACAGTAAAGGTACCGCATTTCCATTTACAGTATTTTATGCATTCACTGTAAAATGAAAACCAATTAAATACTGTGATTTCAGTTGTATTTACAGTAACTTACTGGCCAATTGTTGAAAAGAAAAAATACAGTAGTTTACTTTACTATTTACAGTACTATAGTGGCTATACTGTGTTTGTTTTACAGTAGTGCTTTGACTACTGTAATGTTTACAGTAACACTTGGACTACTGTAATTGTAGGGGCGTTACTGTAAATTTTACAACATTCTACTGTAAAAAGCATATACAGTAGTGCTACTGTGAAATTTCCTGTAAATAACTGTGAATTTCACAGCCATTTTTTACAGTGAAGTTACAAAAGGTTGTGCAAATGATCCTGTCAAACTAACTTTCAGCATATATGTTAGTATGATTCCAGTTTTTTATTATTAATATTATTAGTTATTTTATTCTTTAATCATATCCTTATGACAATGTTATTTTGTCCTTGATAATTTCAGGAGAATGACACAGGGACTAAAACATAATTTCTTGAAAACATTGCAGAGAAAATTAATTACCACCCTGAGAGTTGGCCAGGATAGGAGTTGTTTTCCAGTCTGGCTGGAAGAAAATGTTAAGTAGTCCCATTCTGACAGTTCAAGCAGCGCAAGGCTTAGTGCAAGGTATCTTTCACCAAAAAAACCCCTAATGAAACATTTCTATTGAAACAATTATGTGAAACATTTTAACAACGTTTTCGTCAGACTGTCAAAACTAGAAGTTTAAGATAATAAGGCTACAATAGTATACAGTAGAATACAATAGAAACGTTTTACAAAGACAAAAAATAAATGCTCATCAAATGGTACAACAACAGATGAAAGCTGAAAGAGTCGACTGCAGATGCAAATTACCCTTGGCTAACTCTGGTACAATGCATCAGATGGCAACTTTGATGTTGAAATTGTATATGGTCCGTAACAAATAATACAAATAAACAATAATGAAAAATAACTTTACATTTCTGTTATTAGGATAATTTCTTCAGATTTCTTTAAATAATAATGCTGATGGCTGACTCTCTGTCCTTAACAAAGTCACTGTAACGTTGTTAGACTTTTGGAATGGCTTAGAATGTAGGGCATGAGTGAGAGTCTGACTGTGTGTGGCTGTTCCAGCTATCAGCAGGGGAAAGACCAGCAGGGAGGCAAACATGAGGGGAAATGAGGGGGAAAGAGAGCAGGTGCAAAGCCTGTAGAAGTGAGTTTGGCAGTGAGTGAGTACGCAGGACGCCACTGTTGTCAGTGCTGCTGCAGATTAAAGGTGCAGTCCTTGGTTTTGGTTAAAGGTACAGTCTGTGCTTCTGATCCAATATTTTGTTTTGTTTTGTTTTTGTCAGATTCAGCAAACTATCCTTCATGGTGGACAAGCTTTCTGTTTGATCTGTACAGTGGAAAAACATTCCAGTGACCTCCAGTTCTGCTTTGCTTTGGAAGGGTCCAGTCCTTCCTGAGCTTCACATACGCTGAACATTATTATAAAGGCCTCTTCCTGGGGCGTCACTTCCTGGTGAACAACTTCCTAGTGGGTATCCTACCCCACCACTGTGTTTGTGCCTAGCAGAGCCCCTCAGGTAGACACTGTGGAGAAAAAGAGTTGTGTCCGAAAAGAGTTAGTTTTGATGCGCCAGGTCAAGGGCCTCTGAATGTCTGAGTGAGGTTTGACAGAAACTTCACAGGATATTGAGGAGTCCTTTGAGACTGTAGTGAATATTAAAACATGAAAAGTGTTCTTCAGTCACAGACGCAGACTCAACCTAATAAGAGTCTCCAATGAAAACAATAGAATTACAAGGCATTTGAAATATTTGTGTTTTTGATATTACCAATAAAAGGACCATAATCTGACTAATTTTGTGACACAGGCCACTAATTTGTGTGTCTGAATGGATTGGTGTGTTTCTGTACGGGTTGGTGTCCTGAAAGGAGAAATCTGCCCATTTCTCACATAGATCTCTGTTTCTCAAAGTCATCAAGTACTGTCAGTATAGTCAGTGGATAGAGCTCAAGAAACAATGATTTATATGAAAAATGGCCAGAGTTCTCCTTTAACAAAAAACAACAGGAAGAAAGAAAAAACAATACTTACAGCCTGATGCACATCCATGGAGCTGATTGGACAATGAAGCCAAGCTTTAGTAGTTTGGTCCTATTATTGTACAGTACCTATGCTGACAAGCACTGCATTAAATTGTAGATCCCAGAAATTTCCTGCACAGCTAGTTTCCCAGAAACTACAATGAGATCTAATTCAATGTAGTGAGATTCCATTTCACACGGCTTGTCCTACATTGCGACAAAAAAAATCCCTGTGTCTTTCTGAAATCAAATTGATCCTAATCTTACGTAATATGAAGTTGACATTGCCCCATTTTGGAGTAAGTGGACCAACACATTCAAGGTAAAGATCCTGTTAAAAAGAAACAGGAAAGAAATCAGCTGTGATTTTACTTTAGTATTGGTACATCTACCACCCCAGACATCTTCTGAAGAAGAGGTTGTAATGGTTTACAAAAGTCAAAGATTGGTGGAAAATCTATGCATATTCATTTCATTCTCAACCTTTGGAATGTTCAGTCTTGAACAATGGTGTCAACTTAAATTAACATTGAGAGAGTTGGACAAGGAGAGGGCAACCAAGAGTGAGTGAGTGTGTGTGTGTGTGTGTGTGTGTGTGTGTGTGTGTGTGTGTGTTTGTGTGTGTGTGTGAGAGAGAGAGAGAGAGAGAGAGAGAGAGAGAGAGAGAGAGAGAGAGAGAGAGTGAGAGAGAGAGAGGTGTGTCTTGCACAAACCAATGTCAAAACAGAGAGAGTTAGAGAGAAACAGCACCACTGTGTCCCGTAATGAGAGGGTAGAGGTTTAGGGGAGAGATTTACTTTGAGGCAGTATTGCAACACAAAACTGTGGAGTGCTTTGTTTAGCATTTTTGTCACAATGAAGTTTGAAGACCTTCTTTCAGACATCGATGGCTTTGGAAGGTTCCAGAAGATGGTTGTTTGCCTTAGTTTCTTGGGACGTGTCACCTTGCCATGTCACTTCTTGGTGAACAACTTCATAGCGGGTATCCCACCCCACCATTGTGACATCAGCGGTCTGGATGCTGTGGGCGACTTTGGGAATCTGTCGGCGGAGGAGAGACGGACGGTCAGTATCCCGGAGCAGGCGGACGGGACCCTGTCTTCCTGTCTCATGTTCCCAGAGCCCCAGTTCCACTTGCTGCACAACTCCTCCAGGAACACTGGGCATCCTGCAGAGCCATGTAGGAATGGATGGGTGTACGACAACAGCACCTTCACAAGTACACTGGCCACTGAGGTAAAGGACTTCTCTTCTCAGTGCCGTATTGTCAGTCATGAGTCCAAATATACAAATATAAATATACAAATATAAAAACAACATTAAAATGATTAAAAGTAATTTTTGCAGCTGTAGAACTGTACAGAATGATATGGAGTCAATTATTATACAGTGTGTAAACAACCTCAGAAAAACTTGGTGAAGTTTGTTTTAGTGCCTGCAGTGAGAGGCTATTCCAAATGTCTGCCAATAGGGGGCACTCTATTACATAAGAAGAGAGTTATATCACTTGAATGTTTTGGAGATGACCCAAACATCTTTACTTCGTGTGTGCTTCTAATTCTCCCCTCATTTCCTCATTCTCTTGTATTTCCTGGACAAACAGTCTACTGGGTCATCTGTTACTACTTCAGAATAATTTAACCCCCTTTCTGTGGCCCTATGATTTCAAAACACAGCTAGAAACATCATACATCTTACTAGAAATTATTTGTTCCACCAATTTTACCTTTGTTTCCTTCCTCTCCTCCTCAAAGTGGGATTTGGTGTGCGATAAGAGGGGGCTGAATAAAGCCACTGCCACCATCTTCTTTGTAGGGGTCATGTTTGGAGCCATGACCTTTGGTGGTCTGAGTGACAGGTATGACACACTTCAAACAACACCAAGCATTCTACTGTCCAGAGGGAAGTCATTACAGTATACAGTATTGTTGCAGTGGAATGATTTGCTGTAGCGGTCCTTGTTACCATGGAGTTGAGTGGGATGAGCCTCCAACTGAACACTCTCAGCTGTCTCACCAGTAGGCTGTGTAGGCCATGTGATGTATTGGCCATTATGTTTAGCAGTCCATGCAGTAGCCTTCTCTCAGGTATCAACTCCTGGGGTTTGTAGAACTGTCCTGGGGTTTTAGAGCAGCCCTTGGGTTCTAGAGAAGTCCTGGGGTTCTTGAGCAGTTATGGGTTCTAGAGTAGTACTGGGGGTTTAGAGCAGTCCATGGGTTCTAGAGCAGTCCTTGGGTTCTAGAGCAGTCCCCAGCACAGAGGAGTGTGTACTATCCACCTTCAACCCCCATCTATGTTTGAGTCTTGAGGCTAAGGTTAGGGGTTGAGATTTTTTAAAGGGATATTCAATGAACTATCTAATCTAATATCTTAATAAAAGATTTAAAAAAAAACCATCATCATTTTATAACCCTCCTCATCCACACAGGTATGGACGCAGGATAATGCTTCTGGTGTCCTATGTGTCGGGGATGGCGTTTGCGCTGCTTAGCGTTTTCTCCACCTCCTACATCATGTTCGCTGTGCTCAGGTTCCTGAGTGGCTTCTGCATCACGGGCATCGTCATCGTCACCTCCGTGCTCAGTGAGAACACACCCCTCTCTTTTCTCCCTTCCTTTCTGTGCTCATGGGATTACAGCAGCTCAAAGAAGAGTGAACCAGAGCAAACCCAGTCCCTGTTCACATTACTTAAGCATTTAGAAGAGATGTGTTTCTAGTGACTGCAGCCATTATCAGTAGCTGTT
Source organism: Sardina pilchardus (assembly GCF_963854185.1). Classification (NCBI taxonomy): domain Eukaryota; kingdom Metazoa; phylum Chordata; class Actinopteri; order Clupeiformes; family Clupeidae; genus Sardina; species Sardina pilchardus. The sequence continues at coordinate 26,577,440 of NC_085011.1, read as the reverse complement.
TATGGTGGTGTAAATCTTACTTTAACTATTGTGTGTGTGTGTGTGTGTGTGTGTGTGTGTGTGTGTGTGTGTGTGTGTGCATTTACATTTGCTTCTGTCAACAGTTGTGGAATGGGTGGACATTGAGAGCAGGAAGTTAGTGGGGGTGATTGACAGCTTGTCATGGACATTTGGATTCATGACACTGTCCACACTTGCGTTCCTCATCAGAGACTGGAGGTGGCTGATTGTGGCCATCACAGCACCAGTTCTCATAGCCATAATATCATGGAGGTAACTCATAGATAACTCATAGCCATAATATCATGGAGGTAACTCATAGCCATTATATCATGGAAGCAACTCATAGATAGCTCATAGCCATAATACTGTATCATGGAGGTAACTATCAAAAAGTGTTTCTATTGAAAGTCTACATTTTCATCACCATGCGGACTGAATATCTCTCATATATCTCCTGGATTTGGAATTATTTAAATTAATCAGCTGTCATCTCAAAACAGATGGGTTCCAGAATCAGCTAGATGGCTGATAGCAAACGGGCGGCTAGATGAAGCTCACTACTACTTGAATAAGTGTGTTCAGATGAACCGTCGGCAGGGAATGGCCTCCTCCATCAAACCAGAGGTGAGCTTAATGTGTTGTTATCGTCATCATTGATTTATCAGGACCTCTGTTTATATTTATTTGTGTGCTTATCTGTTTGTTTGCTTGCTTGTTCTCGTTCTCTTTAGAATCTGTCTAATATTGTGGTGACCAATCGGGGGAACCGGAAATACTCCTATCTCGATCTGCTGAGGACTCCCAAGATGAGAAAGCTGGCACTACTTACAGGTCTTACTTGGTATGAGGGGATCTAACCCAGTTATGCCTCATACAGTATCCTACTTGCACACTAGGCTTTTAGTACAGTGTTTGTGAAACTGTGTATTGTCCTAGGTTGTCATACATTTGAACCTAAACTATTCAGATCGCCACCACGTGGCCATACCATGCCATTACACCGCCACACGAAAAACAGAACCGCCTCCTGAATACAGACGGAGATACGGATCACTCCCAAAATGTATTAGTTTCTACCATGGGTCATTTCAGACCTTCCCTGAAAATTTCATCGAAATCTATCCATCACTTTTTGAGTTATCTTGCTAACAAACAGACAAACAGACAGACAAACCCTGATGAAAACATAACCTCCTTGGCGGAGGTAACTAGAAAAGCACTCAGAGAGTGCAGACCTCCACCTGTATTGTTCTTCCTATAGGTTGTCATACATTTCAACCTAAACTCAGATCGCCACCACGTGGCCACCATGCCATTAGCCCGCTAAGCGAAAAACATAACCACCTCCTGAATCAGACAAACAGACAGACAAACAAACCCTGATGAAAACAGTAACTTCCTTGGCAGAGGTAATAATAAAGCACATTGATTTGTTTACAAGCTAGCAAAACAGTTCAGCAGAACAATGCGGATGTTACAAGGTAAGAAACGATTTAAAAGGAGTTTCCTAAAAGGAGTTTCCTGTTTCTCACTTTTCTTCCCGGGACGGTAAGTGCCAAAGTTGCAACGTTGGTTTTCGGCCTGGGGACGCTAGAGGGAGAGGGGAAAGTCACCATTTTCGCCAGATCATTTAATCATCCAAATGATTTATAAATGGGTGTATTAAGTTGAGATAGTTGCCAAGTTCCCCTTAAACAATAAATAACTCATATAGTGATTGCTGCCACCATAACAATTGACAGAGGGGTTCAACTGGATTGCACATATTTTTACATTTTTTATATTTGGGTCTAATGTCTTTTTCTTTATTCATAATCATGTGTGTCTAACATCTTTATTTTTTTCATAATCATTTGTGTCTAATGTCTTGCAGGTATGGAGTTGCCTCCACATTTTACGGCATCAGTTTTAACATAACAGGGTTTGGAGTAAATATTTACCTCACACAGTTTATAATGGCTGCTGTTGAGATTCCAGCTAAAGTGGCTATTTTCTACCTTCTGGACAAGATTGGGCGCCGTAAGACTGAGTGTGGTGCTCTCTTTCTGGCTGGGATATGTCTCGCTATCACTGTAGTTGTTCCCAGAGGTAAAGAACTGCATATTAGGCCAAAGATAAGGCAGTCTATATGTTGATTTAGAGATTTGTACCCACTGGCTTTATTGGCATGACTTTAAAATTCAAATTTTAAAATGGAAAGGAAATAGTGCTGCCAGAGCATCAACATATCACACACATACACACATACTGTACACATAAACATGCACACACACACACACACACACACACACACACATTTGAACAGATACAAGATATCAGTTAAGATAAGATACCAACACATCACGGTGCAATGTGATTATGTAATTGTGTGTGTGTGTCTCTTCTTCAGAGCAGCGGGTGGTGAGAACAGTGGTAGCGGTGCTTGGTAAGGGGTTTTCCGCGACAGCCTTTGGCACTCTGATTCTATACAGCTCAGAACTCTACCCAACGGTGATCAGGTAAGGGCTGGAAAAGAGAAGGGAAACCTGGCTTCATAAAGTAATTTTTTAGCATGGGAAATTATCGAATTGGTGTGGTAGAACCAATTAGTCAGATTTTTTTTCTTTTTTTTCCTGAAACTGGGTTTCCCGTCTCTGTCTGTCTAATTCTGTAACTAACGCCTACTTATCTATCTCTGGAGACGTGCCGTAAAATGCCAGAAAGATGTGGTAAATGTATCACCGATGCCAAGAAAATGAATTTGCAATATGAATCACTGATACCAAGAAACAAAGATATGGTACAGCAAACTCATTTGCAATATCTATCACTGATGCCAGTGGTTTCTCGTTCAGTGTGTATGTGTTCTCCATCATCATGACAGGAAATATAGATACATTACAAAAGCGAAATGAGTTTGCAGAGGCACTCTGAGATTTTAGACAATAAAACGCCTTTAATAGTACATGGCAAGCACTGGGTTTTAAAAGCACATGAGCCTACACGCTGCTGCCAATATGGGCGCAACGCATAGGCCCATGTGCTTTTAAAACCCAGTGCTTGCCATGTATTAAATGCTTTTTATTGTCTAAAATCTCAGAGTGCCTCTGCAAACTCATTTTGCTTTTGGATTCTCACCTCACCTGTAGCAGAAGAGCACCTGAGTACAAATCTATAGACTCCTGAGCGCCCTAAGCCCTTTTGTGTCTTCATTGATACATTACATTTTTAACAGGATAACTTGTGATCTGTTTCTTACATTTCAAAAGTAACGTTCCCAACCATTCTTATCCATTTGGACAGGCAGAATGGCATGGGCTATAACTCCTTCATGGGTCGTGTGGGGGTGGCTGTGGCCCCCCTGATCCTGCTGTTGGATGACGTGTGGTTGGGCCTTCCTCAGGTCATCCTGTGCTGCATTGCAGTGGGGTCCAGTTTAGTGGCCAGCCGACTGCCTGAAACACGAGACCAATGCCTGCCTGAGACCATCGAAGACATCGAGGGAACAAGGTGCCTCCTTCCCAACTAAATCTCACACAATGGCATAATGCAAATAACTGTCTCAAAACTACTCAGATTAACATAATTTGGCTCAAAAACAAAAGTTTTAACTCCTTATCATCCAGAAATAGACCTTAGGTTGTTCTTACACAACTGTTCCTTATAGGCCTATTAGGGCTGGGCAACGATTAAAACTTTTAATCGCGATTAATTGCATGATTTCCCTGATTAATCATGATTAATGTATGCATTATTATACCAAAGTCTTTTCAAAGCAAGTCACGTCACTCAGCAGCCATATTGGCCATGGGGTCAGGCAGCGAGTTTGACCGTAACAAGGCCATATCTAAATGAATGGGGAGAGAGCTGGATGTTCAGAGGTGTAAGGGACATAAAATCACATGTTTGAAATCACGATCAAAATCAGACTAAAATCGCTGAAAAGGTTTGGTGGTTTTGTATCAAATTAATGCTTAAAAAGCCTTTATCTTACTGGTAATCTTGGACTGTGCATGTGTGACCGCCAAGGATCGGCAAAATGGTTGGAGCAACGGCACTGGAGGAGGCGGGACATGTGCAAACCGGTGTAAACACCCGCCATCTTTGCATTACGAAGTTACCCCATGCATTTCAATGGGCGATTTTTCCAGTGCAGTGTGTCCTCATATATAAGTGTCTCTGATTATACGCAAAACTCAATAATGAATTCAAAAGTAGTATAGCACATTTTTATTTTAAATGTGCTGCCATATGAATGAAAGTGCCATAGCATTTAACATCAGCATTTTGTTTATACTGTAGCAGTTAAATGATTTAGTGTAAATCTCAACTTAAACAATGTAATCAAAACAAATACAAATGTAAAGCTATAGAGATCGCTAAGACATGTGACCAAAGTCATCAAAACACAAAGAATTATGGGTAGGTTTGGCTCGCCTGATGCCAGCCCATGTAAACTAGTGTTCTGGGTCTATGATCTGGCATGATAATAATGAAAACTAAGCGTGAAAAAATTGTGTGAAAAACAGAACATAATCTCGCGCTTCCTTAGTGCTGCTATCCAAGCCATTCCTCGCCTTTTTGTCACCTCTGAAACATGACGTATACTATTATTTTTCCACGCTGGAAAACTATAAAAGATAAACTTCATGTTACTCTATTGAATTTTATAACACAGCAGGAAAACGGTATTTCGACAAATGCACTTCGTTGTTCCCGCACGTCAGTAAAACAACTTAATTTTGGGACACCTATTCCCAAAATGCGTTGCGTTTTACGTCACGTTCTCAATCTCTATTGTACACACACTTTTTTGGTAAAGCCTTTAATAGTGCGTGTAGTCAGACCTTTCCATAATTGGTGTAATAAGCCTGGTAGTATAATGTTGAAATATTTTTTTTTATTTAGGCCTATAGGTCATTAAGAAAACACAACAAATGAGTTGTTGTTTGTGTAACCCAGACATCAGCAACTTTCATTTTTACGACCAATCACTTCTCGTGGCTAATCCCTGTCCTCCCGGCTGCAGCTTGTGCCCTCATTCGTGCTTTTTAGCGGCATGTTCATCAGGCCCCGGAGCTACCTGAGCCTCCATGTCAACAATGAATGAAAAGTAGCTTATTATCAATTCACGCGAGTAGGCTATGCTACACACATTTCCCCCCCTAAACATACAGGCAATGAGCAGCCTTGAATGAATTGTTTTTAATGTATCAGACAATAACTAGGCTACTTGAGACTCTGCAGTAGAATATAATATTCGGGACTATTAGGGCAGGATTTGGGATTCGGTACAACTGCTTGTCATGACTGTTCAGATTTTTTCGGGACGTCTGGTCACCCTACTCCGGTGATAAGAAAATTCAAGTTTGCAGTGATTACAAATAACTTTTCTTCTGTCGATTGCGCCGTCTGAAAGAACTTTAAAATGAAAATGGGCATGTAAAAGTTCCGTTGGTCTACCCTGCTCCATGTTCAACGCGTTAACTTGCCCAGCCCTAATATATATATTTCAGTGGCACAGTATGGTAAGTGTTCTGCATCAGTGTGATTTGTTTGAGTAAAAATATATACTTGTATGACAAGCGTAACAATTCAATGTTTTGTGGTTGAATTGCAGAGCAGCACAAGTGGAATCCCCTGTCCTCTCTCATGGGAATGCAGACAGTGAAGTTGGAGGATGAAAACAACTGATTATTGGTGGTGTTTCAACACCACAAACCTGACTATTCCTTTTAACAAATGCTAATAAAATGCCATACATTTTCAAAAAATGTAGTCCTGCGGCCTGTGGCTCTATTGGATATAAAGTGTCACTCTTCCATGGCACATGGTTGTTATTGTCTATAAGCTGCTTAAAGACCTGACAGCACACATCAAATCACCCCTTCTCTCTACAAGAACTACAACTATCTCTGACCAGCATTTTGTCTTTCCATGTTTGCAAACACACACAATAATACTTCCATAATGTTAGTAACATAATCTTGAGAAAGGATGGGTTGTTGTCCCTATTTACAAAACTAAACATTCTCAAAATTTGTCAGATCAGAGGTAAGATGTTTGAGGTGCAGTTCAATCTCAAATGAAAAGTAACATTTGCAAAGAACAACTTCAGAGAATACTGTGTTTATTTTTAAAGTTCAATCTAAACTTCCACTCGATTACAGCTGTAACAACAACTTTAGAGAACAGTGTATTTTTTCTATAATATAAGAAAAAAAATGACATGATAATTACTTCTAGTAGATGTCCTTAACTTTGTACTGCCCAAAGGCTATGTGACTAAGGAGAATCCACACTTTCATCCATCTGAAATCTGTTCTTACTAATCCCAGCAGACTTATACGCGAAAAATTTTGTTTGGTCCCCAGGGGCCATTTCACCACTGCGCTAGCCCCCGAAACCCAAAAAAATCAGTTTTTCCTAAATAACTTCCTGAACCGTGGCACCAAGGATGACAAAATGTTTTTGGTATGTTGGTCTCAAGAGCCCGCATCAACTTAGCTTAAATCCAGTCATTTGTGATTTGCACCCCCATGGTAAAAAAAATTATAAAGGTCCGCACACTGATAGCAGCTTATTTAGCACAACGTTTCGGACCAAGGTCCTTCATCAAGGTGCAACACAGAACAGGTGCAGGGGGAGGGTATATGAGGGGGGTGTGTCACCCAATTAGTAATTGCAATATACAGATGATGTAACAAGGGCCATCTTGCCCCCAAAAAACAACAATCAAGAGTCACTATATCAAAAATGACAGTATATACATTTTTCAATATTTCAACATTGCTGGATAAAAAAATCCTATGGACTGTATAGGTTAATAGTCGTGAAGAAACAAGAGCTCTTAAAGTCTTTGATAATATCAGTACAAATACATAAAACCAGAGAAATCAAAGAACAGACCCCTAGCGTAACTATAAATAAGGTTTGATGTCGAATTCTTCGTTCGGACCTGCTGGAGACATAGTGTTCAGCATATGTACTGTATATAGTAGGTCTCCCGTTGAAGTAGCAACCGTCTATGGTCTCCACCTCTAGGTGGCTTGTCCACTTTTTCTACGCCAGTGTACTGAAAAAAAACAGAGGTTGTGGCCGACTTTTTTGAAATTCGCCGCCACGGGGTTTCGTTTATCTCCGCATCTGATGTTACTACTATGTTCACTATTGCGTGTGTGCGTAGAGATCTAGAGTATGAAGGTAAATCAGGTGCAAAAGTCTTGTGTACTCGTGAAAATTAGTTGTGCACTTGTGTCATAGAATTTGAAGTCGCAGATTTTTTTTTCCTGCCTTGCAAATACAACACAGAGGTTACAAGTTCACAGATTTCTAATTACAGGTACACAAATACACTTCTCAGATTAAAAGTTCCCTACTCCCATGGTTTTGCTACCTTCACCACAGTAAATCAGGTGCAAAAGTCTGTGTGCGCGTGAAAATGAGTTGTGCACTTATGTCATGGAATTTGAAGTCACCGATTTGTTTTCTTCTGCCTTGCAAATACAACACAGAGGTTGCAAGTTCACAGATTTCTTATTGCAGGTACACAAATTCCATGCTACACTTCACAAATGAAAAGTTTCTGTAGGCCTACGTAAAAAAGGGGGAAACTGTGGACTATTTTCTTTTGAATCTGCTTGAATCTGCAGCTACGAGTCTGAAGTTGTATTTTCTGCTCTCACATTTGCACCTCGTCAACTGGGATATTAGGCTCACTCGACATGACAAGTCGGCTGCAGACGCATGCAGCCGAATGCAAATAGAAACGTAATTTGTGTCATATGCAGTGCGTGCTGGTTAGACCAAGGGGGCAGCGAACGTTCTGAGAGTGTAGACAGTATGGCGGCCGCCATGCTAAAAGTAGACCAGTGCTAGCTGGCCATTCCATTGAATCCTATGGGGCGTAAGCGCCACTTTTGACATCAAATAACGTTACAGCTGAGGCGTTTTAAGCCTTTATATGAACATTTTCTATTGTCGGAGTACATACTACATTGTGAAATTGGCGTCATAATCTCGTAACTGTTTTATCGGCAGAGTAATAAACGTTTTCCGAAATCAATGCTAACATGGTAATGCGCATGCCTCCATAGAGAGTAAAGCGTCGCCATAGGTCAGACTCGGTCAGACTACGTGCCTACGTCACATATACGACACCTGAGCCTGCGCAGGAGACCTATGACGGAAATAGAAGACCAAAAAAAAAAAGTTGAAATTTGCTTCCTCGGTCTCTGCTGACGTCTACGTGATAGCTCTGTCCATATCTTTTACTGTCTATGGGTTAGACGTGTTGTTCGACTTGAAGAAATGTTGTGATCATGTCACAAAAATGCGACCATGTCACGTCACTCAAAACTCGCGGGATGAACACACCTGCAGTCAAACTCTGCACACCAGGGGGTCAGGATTTGACTGATTAGCTTCGCCAATTAGCAAGGCACTTCCTCGTCGCCATTTTCCAGAAATACATCATGTCCGGTGCCATTTCTCCCGATTTCTCCTCATGCTGATTGGTGACTGTTCCACTCTCAGCTCATGCACGAGCTAAGAGTGGGCACGAGCTCTCCTTCTGTACCTTACGTCAATCAGTAACCTGGCACTTAATTGGCTAAGTAAAACGGCACCGGAAACAAGCCCCTTGAAACGCCATGTTGAAGCCTGAAAAAATCGTTCAATTTTGGCACTTTTTACTTGCCCATTATTCCCATTGAAATGAATGGGGGCGGGACTTGTTCACTTTCTCCAGTTCCTATATTAGGCTCACTCGACATGACAAGTCGGCTGCAGACGCATGCAGCCGAATGCAAACAGAAACGTAATTTGCGTCATATGCAGTGCGTGCTGGTTAGACGTGTTGTTCGACTTGAAGAAATGGGATGAAGACACCTGCAGTCAAACTCTGCACACAGTTCTGCCCGCATGCAACCGGCTGGATCCCGCCCCATGACGTCAGTTCAAGTACGTGATAGGCCGTTTGGAACAGGTTTGGAAGGAATCTCCCCATGACGATTATGACAGGGGTCTCGTTCTGCCTCCTTACCAAAGATTCTATAGCGGAGCAAGATGGATCCGTTAACATTTTAGGATCAGCACTAGGCAGCGTCTGGGACGACACCTGAGCTTGTCAAAAGTGATCCATCTTGCTCTGTTGTAGAATTTTTGCTCCTTATGTTAGAATGTACTAAAATGAACAGATATGGAAGGGAAACCTTCTTATTTGTGATTTCTGGAACAGCGGTAGGCTAGCCTACTGAAAAGGTTTTGATATTCTGCTATTTTATGCTGTTGGTTACATGTACACACGGAAAACACTTGATATTTAATTAATGTGCTACAATGCAGGCCTGTTAACACTAGAAGCGCCGCGCCGTTCTGACCCACTTATACCTAGAAGCGCCGCGCCCCGGTCATTTGACCGCTTTGACGACCTACTAGAAGCGCCGTGCTGTTGTGAACTACTTAAAGCGCGGCGAGGCGGTCAAAAGACCGCTGAGTCCTTAGACTGGGAGGCTGTTACTTACACAAAATGATCGCTAGATGGCGCTTCGTGCACGAATCAAATCGTTTGGTCATAAATTCAGTTTGCAATAGTATCATTCGTGTCAGACCGTGTTGTTGATAGTCTGTGGTTGTTTCATTATGACATACAGCACGTTCGAGTTATCTGTTCATTTAGTTGTGTTGATTTGTGTTGTTTGAGGTAAAAACTCTGGAAGAGTTCTTGAACAAACCTTAAGCAAACTTGACTTTCAACTAAAATGCTCTAAAAGTGAATGGGTAAAAGTCAATTCACTCCCCAAATGCACTTCTATTCATTTAATAGGTAGCCTATCTGTTTGCGCCGCCGAAAATGAACAGTCTGCCGACAATGAACAGTCTGGTTTCAATTAGCCTACACAGTAGCCAGGATTTCAGGCCGCATTTTACAGGCTACCGTGGCTACTTTCTAAAACATTTTTTATTCATTTAGGGAGAAGCATCTTATAGGGTCTAGCTACATCGGAGGGAGAGAGATAGAGAGCTATGCTGAGCAGAAAGATATTCTCCGTTTTGTGAATGTGTATGATATGTTTGCGATGTCTGCTGAAAAAAGGCTATGGGCTTATTGTTTCTAGCTAACGTCTACGTGAATTCGAGATCCAGCATTGAGATACACATTTTAACTAATCTGCGGAAGAAAATTGTAGCCCACTGGTTAGAGCTCTGGGGTGCGTTTCCCGATAACGATGGATAGACACTCTTACGAGGGTTTTCTACGATTCATCTTAAGATCGATCGTTAGGATTTGCCGACTGTTTCCCGAACATGCTCGTAGCGTGAACGCGCGTGCATTGATCTTACGATGCTCTTAAGGGAGCTGTCCACGAGAAAAGTTCTGAAATATCCCCTAATTTGAGTGATGGTGATGTCAGGTGACTGCACGTCACAGCTAAGCCTACCGTCTGAACTTCGGATCTATACATTAATTCACATCAATACGAGAATAGAAAACCTTTGACATCTGCATGTAAGCATTCCAAGTAGCCTAGGCCATATACCACACACAGGCATACATACTTTTTATTATTTAACATTAGATTGTTGCCCCGTTTTTATGTTTGTTATAGGATATGTAGCATATTAGGCTTCGGCTAGCCTATTCCTACATCGTTCATGCCAGTTCTTTGCTAACCTACTTGTGAGAGCACGGTGTGCTGCCTGTGCAATAATGTTTTGAGGTGTGACGTTTGAATAAAGAGGTTGATAAGAAAATGAGGAAATGTATAGGCTTAAATAACATAGCCTAGGCTTAGATTTTGACCCAGCACAGACTATAGCCACATATTCCTTTCTCTGTTTTTACCTCATAAGCCTAATAAAACATAAAAAATAAAAGGCTACACAAAAAGATAATGGCAAACCTTTCTGGCGACGTCTCGTTTCCTAACTTGTTTGTAGGCTATTTCTGTCCGGTTTTGATAGCATCCTTATGTCCATTGAATGAATGCTATTTTGCATGCTAAAATCTGAATCATCACAAGTAAATACAATAAAGAATGGTAACGTAAGTTGGATCATTATAATCTTAGTTGTAATCCCCCTGCATATCCTGCTGGTGACTCCACTGAGGCATAGCGTTACGACGCTCTTAGTCAGTAACGAGCACTCTGGATCACTCGTAGATCTACGAGTGTTTTCACGATGCTCTTAAGCTACGATGGTTTCGGGAAACAGTCGGCAAATCTTAAGACGGTCGTAAGAGGGACTTTACGATCATCGTAGGCTTACGATGCTTTCGGGAAACGCACCCCTGGCCTCACATACAAAGGACTGCTGGTTCGATTCCCGACTTGTTCGTGGCGGAAGTTATTTTGAGCAAAGCATCAATAAATATAGGCTATGTTCTGTTTTTTCTATTCACACAACTACACGCACGCTGGCGAATTCGAACATTCTGAAACGCGCATATGCGATGAAACATGATTGCGCATTCTTCCACGAGTTGCCTAAATAGCCATGCCTACAGCCTATGCACAGAGAGAGGCGGTGGGGGTGGGGAGGCAGTTAATTGTCCTCGATGCGCGGTGATGTCTGTAGTAGCCTAGCCTAGACGAGTGTATGGGGGAGGGGGAATGATCGGTTTCAAATAGGCTGTGTTGCAATGGATAGTGTGTTATGTATAGACCCCGAAGCCATTTGCTTTGAGAATAACGGCTGGCTGATGAAGTAGTTGGCTGGCTAGCTGGCCCAGCCAAAACCTAAATGAGGCTGCAGCCGCCAACGTTTTCATGACTGATCATGGCTTTAGTTGCCACTTCATGTACAGATGTCTATGTAGGCTACTAGATCTCAACACACAATGTTATTGTATTGTTTTGGACAACGTTCTGCACGTTTCACTTCAATGTAGACTGCATGCGTTGTGAACAGGAAAGGAAACGGTGGAAGTCGCATCACGGACTTCTGTTTTGTTCTGTAATACCTCTATAATATCCTCTAGCCGCTATAGTATTTCTATAGCAATCTTGTAGTACTTCTGTAGTATGTCCCAATTTACTATAGTATTCCTATAAGATTCCTACAATATTTAGTCCCAAAATACTATAAGATTCCTATAGTACTTTTTCGTAAGGGTTATATAGCCTAATAACCTATCGCGTTCAATGTTGTAAATCCGTCTGTTCCAGAATATTTGGTTCATATCATCTATCTTTGGTTTTGGTGTTTGTGCAACCTGGCCCTGGAGATTTAACAAAAGTCTGACTAGCCCTACGTAGGAATTAGGAAAGTATGTAAGGCGAGATCAAGATTAGGCTACGTTGCTTGCTTCTTTCCCCCCATGTCAACTCACTGTGAGTTCTGTATAGTAGCAACGAGCACAATACTGATGTGGTGTGTCCAGTGGGAAAATCTCATGTAGCCTAATTTCTAGGCTCGTTTATTTTTCGCGTGTCTCTATGATATAATTATTTTTAGATGCAAAAAGTCTAACTGGCTTAGTCAAAGTTTGTCAGATGGCGGCTCAATTTGGCTAGTATTGTGATTCATCCGTTTATTTCAGATAGTTTGTTATGAGAAACCATTAACAAAAAATAATTGTTTGTCGACGTTGAAAAACAGTCTGCGAATTCAGTCGATATAAGCTACATTTTTTCGCTTCTGCCAAGCTGCGAACCTAGGTCTCCTGCATAGCAGTCGAGAGGTTTAACGTTGCGCCACTGAATGAATGCACCACAATCTTTTGGAAATATATTTCTTTGTCTAGCAAATAGGCTATGTAAGCAAATGCTTATTAGTCTGAGCTTTAAAAGATAGCCTACAAATAGAAGATAAGATACAACTATGAATGTACGTAGGCATACGCGCTCTACGTACATAAATAGGCTTCGACGAATTTCAGCTGAAAATATTTTTTACACACGTAGGTAGTGTTGTTTTTGGCGGCCTGTTTTGGTTTTAGTTTTAGTCTAGTCTTTGTGTCAAGCTGTCATTTTAGTTTTTATCAGTTTTAGTCACGTTCATACTCTTTTAGTCTAGTCAAGTTTTAGTCGACTAAAAGTATGAGCATTTTAGTCTTATTTTCGTCTAGTTTTAGTTGACGAAAACTAATGACTTTTAGTCTTGTTTTAGTCAATGAAAATTGGATTTTAGCATCTTTTTATTAATGCAATTCTATTTTAAGGGGTTGTTCCTCCATAGACTGGGTAAGACTGTTTTTAGTGGCAGGCACTATAGCACCAGCGAACTCTGAAACTATAGGACTGGATGAAATGTGCAGATAACGGTCTCCACTGATAAATATCACACTGGCTAACCTGGAAATGAGGTCATATGTCCAAAATTCTGAACTACCCCTTTAATAGGAAATGATACATTTTGGTTAATTTTCATGGATTAAAAAATTACAAATATTACAGGTTACATAGGCACTGAACATTGACAGTGGAATCAGGTATGTTACACAGAGTTTGGTCTCCCCCTGTCACCATGAAAGGACTATTTGGAATATTCTGTAGACCTGCTGTTCCTTTTCTGAGAACAATTTAACTTAAGATCAAGTTGTCTTTAGGTTATTGAATGCTGTAAATGTGGATGGTATTTCACCATTAACTAGGTAGCCTAAGCGTGGTTACACACAGTTGTCATCTTAATGCAGTGTTTTGTAGCCTATAAAACGCATTTCACGTTCATCACTCAGTTTTGGTAGGCTACAGGCCTATGCCTTGAGTGGTCGCTGCCCCTTTAAATGCGTGGGACTTTAAATTACGTTTTAACTCCATGCTGATTTTGTTGATGAACAGCACCGTCTTTGATTCAGTTTTTCTACCGTTTAAATAAACGACACACGCGCACTTGTATGGTTGGTAAGGAATTGTTTTCAATAGTTGTCTTGCAATTAATTCCCACACAACATTAGATAGCCTACTAAGCCAAGGTTCCATTAAAAATGTGTCTATGATTAGAACTTCGTTGCTGATCGGTGGAATAATGTTATTATTGTAGCCTAGGCTATATGACAGCGCCAGCATCAGCTGGACAGAAGCTTAGGCTACACAGTACACACTAATCAAATCTGCAGTTGCCTGTTAACATTTTCATCTGAATTAGATCTACATGCGGAGGTGAGATAAGTAGCCTAGTGCAAAGTTGAACTGAGAGAGTTGCCAATCTAACGGACTGAACGTAGCCTATATTTCTTAGCTTCTATTAGCGATAACGATAGGCTATTCTACCGCTCCTTTGCTACATGATCAAATATGATCAGATGAGTGACAGAAGCACCGGATATGACCAACAGGCCCACAGAAACGCTGGTCCTCTGGTATGATAATCAGACCATGCAACCTGATGCGCCCCTGAAGTGAGACGCAGGAAACAGAAATACTGCAAAATAATAACACGACTAAACGACACAAAATAATGTTATAACATTCCTGTCCTTCTGGTCTTCGAAAATGAAGAGAGATGTTAGCATGGTTTTTATTTTGTAAACCACATTTAGTCTCGTTTTTATTCGTCAACGATATTCCCTTATAAATTTAATTATAGTCATCGTCACATGGCCAGAATTTACGTTGCGTCTCGTCTCGTTATAGTCACGTGAAAAAAGTTCGTTGACGACGATATTTAGTCATAATTTTCGTTGACGAAAGCAACACTACACGTAGGCCTGCCTAATAGAACAACGTCGCAGAACAACGTTTTCAAAACAAACTCACATTTTACCACTGTAAATCGCCTCCATAGACTATGCCATGTAAATGAAAAATAGTTATTAAAATAAATCACATATATAATACATATTGCACATATATAAACTATATGTTTTATGGTAAAACATTATTCTCATGCCCGACTGACAGGAAACCCTTGCGACATCTGCTGTGAGAAAAGAGAATAGCAGCCTGGACAAACATGGCCGAACGCGAGACAACATAGTGTTGTCACATAAGTGAGCGCAAAATAGCTCTAAACTAGCTGGTACCGGTGTGCTTTTGGTCATGTAAAAATTCTGGGTGACAAAACACGCATATTTAGGAAAAGTCGTGAACGTAGGGTCCTGGAATTGAATCGAGTGAAAAGATTTTTTTTTTTTTGTAATCACTGCGGTCAAATGACCGCAGCCCGGCCGTTCTAGGTATATCTAGGTCAAACCTACACGGCGCTTCTAGTAATACGCGTCAGCGGTCAAATGACCGGTGCTTGGCGCTTCTAGTGTTAACTGTATGACAACAGTGGTTTATTTAAACCAGTGTTTTTCAACCTTTTTCGAGCCAAGGCACACTTTTGTCATTGAAAAAATCCCGAGGCACACCACCAGCCGAAAATTTTAAATAAAATGAAATTTTATGGAAAATGAAATTAAATAAAAATCTGTAGCCCGCATTAACGATATCAAGTCATTCTTGTCAAAGTGTCTTGAATAGGAATCAAATGAACACAAAGAAAATGATGTCTATTCACTCTTTTTTAGACCACTTATAATAATATGATAAACTTATGATAATTTCCCACGGCACACCTAACAATGTGTCACGGCACACTAGTGTGCCACGGCACAGTGGTTGAAAAACACTGATTTAAACTACATCATATCAATTTATTTCGTCAGTCATCATGCTCATTTTAATGAGTAAGAATGAAAGTTAAATACAGTATAAATAAATAAATAAATCCTGCGATATCTCCCGTGAGGTCTCGCGCAAATCACGTCTGTCATTTGCAAAATCGTGTTCGGGACGATCTGCGTCTAAAACTTTCGCCCCTCCTGGTGAGACTCAAGCTCACGTTGACGTATGCAGCCAGCCGAAGTCAGCCATTTCCAACTCGAATGCGCCTATCAGGTGCAAAAGTCACGTGTGTAGTTGAACGAATCACCACAGGTCTTTGGACGGGATCTGTGGGAATTCTGGCCAATCAACGTTTAGCTTGCGGTAAGCATTCCTTTTCCGTTGCCTTCTTGTTTCTACATTTGACGCCAAAGGATTTAGGGGAGCGCCGGGTCAATATGTACACAAACATTTGATACACAACGACTTTGTGTCAATTTTCAACTGCGCAGCTTTTAATATCATAATAATGGGTGTGAAATATTCCTTAACCACTAGATGGCGGCATGGCACAGCGCACTTTGATGACACAGCAACCATGAAACAGGAAGTAAAGTGCTGTGACGTGGTTGCTGTGTCATGCAAAGTGCGCTGTGCCATGCCGCCATCTAGTGGTTAAGGAATATTTCACACCCATTATTATGATATTAAAAGCTGCGCGGTTGAAAATTGACACAAAGTCGTTTGGGTGATCCATGTGATGAATTGTGTTTTTCTTTTCATACTTTACTTTATGAATGGTGTTGTATTATTAAGGTACCATTTTGAATGTCATTACTCTGACATTCAAGAAATAACGGCTGCCATTTTTCGTGACCGAGGGTCAATGGGGAATTGCATTGAACATGGGTCACGGATGTAATGTTTTTGTTCTCCCTTAAGTTTCTCCACGTTGCGTCGACAACATTTCGAAATTCTTGTTGTATTATGTCGGACAAAAATGTAGGTTATTATCAAAGTGAAATGGTTACTATCATATGTCAGCGGCGTTTGTTTCAGCACATAATTGACGTTTTCCTTCGAAATGGTCAGTCAGAATCAATGGGAGTCAATGGGGAACCGTAATGCTTGTGATAGCAGTGTACCAAGGAAGCTTGTGCCGGATGACGTGACGGCGGTTTCGTTTACCTGGATTGGATTAGACTCTTGTGCGCGTGGCAAATACTTGTGTGCCTGGCAAACAGGACATCTTTCGTTTAGTTTAGACTTTTAGGTTTATTTTCGGGACTGAATGAGAGGGGGAATTACAACGCTTGGGATTGTTTGGGACATTTAATTGTGTGTGAATATAAAGCGCCGCTGTGCACGACCTGGGTTATTGTTAGGTGTGTGTCTTCCTTTACTGTTAAACCGAAGAAAGCGACATTGTTTCATTGTTATAATCAAGAGACGCACTCAGATGTGTCTACGTTGTAGCCTACTTCATTCTCAGAATGATCTGTTTATTGCCATTCATATTTAGCCATTAAAAAAACCCTTGTGCGTTTAATTAACACAGCCAAAGGTAAAAGGTTGATTGTTACAACAGGCTCTTCCTTTCCGCGAATTTTGCATCTTTCAGTTTCAAGTCATCCATGCATCTCTATGTGTATGGTCGGACTAATGGGACGTCGGACCAATGGTTCTCTTTTTTTCGGACTAATGAGATGTCGGACTAATGGGATCTCTATTGAATGGTTCATTTTCTGACGAATGGGATGTCGGACCAATGGGATGTCGGACCAATGGTTCGTCCCCAAATTGTTTACCCCTTGCTGCAGTGATGGAAATGTTGATGAAAGAGTAAACACAAATGAAGGGTATTATTTTCTCGTAATGCCTTTACGCCAACAACTGATGGAGCTCTTCAAAAACACTACTTTCTACCAGTTTTTGAATGACAACAAAACAAATATGGGCATTGGGGAAGTATGTACTCCTCAAAACTTAAAACCTTTGTTGATACCCTTGACAACATTTCACTTTCATTTAATATTGATGGGGCTTCAGTTTTTAAATCATCCAATTACTCAATTTGGCCAATTATCTGCACAGTCAATGGACTTCCATCTACCATCTGTGGAAAGTATGCTATTCTACATTCTCTTTGGTTTCCCAGACAGCAATTTCCTTTGGGCCGGATCCGCATGAAAGCCTTTAGATCCGTATGTAGCGGACCTACGGTATCTGACTGTGGGCCAGATGTGGCCCACACACAATAAGCGGACCCGAATTGCAGATCCTGTAGAAAGTGGCAGAAAATGTGAACCGTGGAAAAGACAAAAGATTATATGAGATAGTTCATTAGATAGAAGTCTTAATATAACTGCTTGATTCCAGCTTGCTCTAAACCAAATAAAAATGTGCAAATGCAGCAATGATAGATAACTGGTATGAAAAGAATATTTAATTAGAGTAGAAGTGTGTTTTTACTAGAAGTTTAAAGTGTGGTTTTGTTTAGCTTTAGAATGTGTTTTGCTTAATCCTTTAGACACAAATGTTTAGCTCTTAAAGTGTTTTAGTCAGGCTTATAGAGTAATGCTGTGTTAAGAGATTTAGGTTTGGTAGTTCCTGCTTAGGCCCATATATGGGTTACATCCGAATGCTGTGTTAGAGTTTTAAGTTTAATAGTTCCAGCGTAGAGCCATGTACAGTGAGGAGAAAATGTATTTGATACCATGCTAAAGTTGCCTAAAAAGAGGAATATAAAATCGTCATTTGACAATTGATCTTAATGTCTTAATTCAAAAATTGAGTAAAAATAAAACCGCTAAGTACGCCAATTTTCTTTGTGATGGAAGAATGTTTCGTAAATAAATAAATGTTCTTCCTAAATGCTAGGGGGAAGTAAGTATTTGACCCCCAATGTAACCCTATGGGAATTCAACACATAGGGTTAACATAGGGGCGGGCAGATTTTTATTTTTTAAGGCCAGCTATTTTATGGATTCAGGATATTATGCATCCTGATAAAGTTCCCTTGGCCGTTGGAATTAAGATAGCCCCACATCATTACATACCTTTCACCATAGCTAGAGATTGGCATGGTGCTTTTTCCAGTAGGCCTATTAGCCTGTTTGATGCTCATTGAGCTCAATGCAAATCAAACAGGCTAATAGGCCTACTGGAAAAAGCACCATGCCAATCTCTAGCTATGGTGAAGGGTATGTGATGATGTGGGGCTATTTTAATTTCAAAGGCCAAGGGAAATTTATCGGGATGCATAATATCCTAGATCCATGAAATAGCTGGCCTTTAAAAATAAAAATCTGCCTGCCCCTATGTTAACCCTATGTGTTAAATTCCCATAGGGTTACATAGGGGGTCAAATACTTCCTTCCCCTAGCATTTAAGGAAAACATTTATCTATTTACGATACATTCTTCAATCACAAAGAAAATTGGTGTCCTTGGCGGTTTGATTTGTACTAATTTTTTGAGTTAAGGCATTAAGATCAATTGTCAAATGATGATTTTATATTCCTGTTTTAGCAGGGTATCAAATACATGTGCTCCTCACTGTATGGGCAACATCAGTGTGCTGTGTCAGTATTTTAAGTATGAAGAGTTGAGGGTAGCTACCAGAAAGAGGAACAACAAATAGCCAATCAGCTGACTGTAATAACAGTGATAGATTCAGGTTCAGCTGGGCAAATATAAAAAAGATCCCGGGACCGGGACTGAGCGCGCTCTCCATCACCTCTTCTGGACTTCCTCAACTGAGCGCAAGAAGATTTTTTAATTATTTCAATAAAGTCAGAGCCCTAACCCTAGGTTAGGGATTCTGTTAAAAGGCAGCAGAGTCCTTCTTCGAGTTTTCTTTTGCCTCCCCTGTGTCAACGAGAATATTGATCTCCTTGCAAGAATACTTTTTTCTTGCGAGAGGCGCACGCCTGCAAGGAGACCCGGCTGGAAAGGGGTGAGTTGTCCGTTTGAAGGGCTTACTTTCTAGACACTGTTAATGGGCAAACACTTATTACACAATATATTGACATACACTGGAGTAGCGAACTCAGCTGTGTATTTAGGAAGGAAAGTCCTAGACACTAACGCGGTCACAAAACCAACCGGACTGTATTTCGCCGACATGGTCCTGTAATTAAATGACACCAGATTGTATTTAGCAGACATGTATCTGTAGAAAAATTACACTGGATTGCATTTAGCAGGCATGGTTCCGTAAAAAAATTAATGTTCGGGGGCCTTTGTAAGGTCCGAAACCTGCACCATACAAGCAAAGATAAGGAAATCTGTTTTTAGTAACTAACGTATGTAAAAACGGAGTACAAATTATCATTTAGATCTGTTATATGCCAATGAGTGCTATACAGATTTGTCCTAGGAAACCCCATAGTTGATCACCTGGCCAAGACTTTAGAATTAGATTAATTTTGTTGTATGTTTACGGTGGGATGAGAGAAACTGTTTTCCCCCAGCCGTGTTACACAACTTATAATTAGGAACCTAGAACCCCTTTAACCCCAACCATTCACCCTCATCACAAATGGGAGAATATATCTGAATTCCCAATCCCAAATTAGATTTAATAGTTGTCTTCTATGTCATAGAAATCTGTCACTAGAACAGTTATTTATGAATCTTTCTGTGACCACTAAGAATAGGTCCCCATTGTCCCTACACTGACAGGCATCAGCCTTTATAATAGAAAGAAGACTTTTAGAATCATTGTCCCAGATTAGTTTATGCAGTAAATGGCCAAGTCCCCCTATAAGAAGAGAATTACATAATTAAGCACGTTTGCAGGTAATAAGGATTCTGATTCATGTATCAGTCCTTTCGTGCATCCTAAACCCATTGAAAAGGGGCCTTTGCCACAGACACGACACTGATATATACTTCCCCTTTTTCGCTGAGCAGTCGCCTCAAAGAGTCAGAAAGGGGGAAACAAACTATCTTTAGCAAGGCAGAAATCCCATGCAGAGTCTAAAGATAGTATACACACACACAACCAGGTTAGTAGAGTGAGGGATTCACGGTAGTCTAACCGGTTTATACAGTATATGCACACACCCTGAGTAGCGGTCTCAGCTGAGACATTATAGGAGCGGAGCCCTGTAATTATCAGATACGATACAAAACGCAACAATCCGTACAACACAGAATAAGCGGACCCGTGTCACACACAATAAACAGAACCATATTGCAGATCCGTACCACACACAAGAAGCGGACCCGTACCACACACAAGAGGCGGACCCGTATTGCAGATCCGTACAACACAGAATAAGAGGACCCGTGCCACACACACACAATAAAAGGACCCGTATTGCAGATCCATACCACACACAAGAAGCAGACCCGTACCACACACAAGAGGCAGACCCGTATTCATGGGTTTCATCAGGTCCCTTTGAACAGGTGTATCAATCACCATGCAGTCTGCATTGATAATCAAGGTGCTTCATTTTATACACCTGTGGAAAGGGACCTGATGAAACCCATGAATTGCAGATCCGTATACCACACACCAGAGCGGTAGATAAAACAGAGTGGCGACACTCCCATAGACCTCCGTAGGAAAAAATGTCAGTGCTTTTTCCAGGCTATTTCCTCGTTATGGGACTTTTGGAACTATTTACAGCCAATCTCTTGGTCAGTAGTTAATGAGTTAATTTATTACACCTTCCAGCACCTAGAAGTACGTCCCACCCTCCTGGAATTCAGCCATTCAGCGCAGGTTTTTTGGAACTTTTGATTGCGTGGCGGCTACATCAAAGCGTGTCGCAACTCTCTCTGCTCTCTCTATGGCTCTGCCACACACAAGAAGCAGACCCGTACCACACACAATAAGCGGACCCGTATTGCAGATCCGTACCACACACAAGAAGCAGACCTGTACGGGTTCGCTTACTGTGTGTGGTACGGATCTGCAATACAGTTCCGCCTCTTATGTGTGGTACGGGTCCGCTTATAGGGCTCGGGATCATGACGTGAAAACTTTGCGGGCACAGCACAGCTAATACTATATTTCTGCTTCTTGTCTTCTGCATCTGAATGAATGGACATCACGTTCAGTGCGCTACCAACATGGCGGCAATATTCCTGGAATGCAAGTCGTGTGCCCGAGCCCTATTGTGTGTGGTACGGATCTGCAATGCGGTTCCGCCTCTTATGTGTGGTACGGGTCCGCTTCTTGTGTGTGGTACGGATCTGCAATGCAGGTCCCATATCACATATGACTTTAAGCAGACATTCACAACATCCCCAACTGGTCACCACTATAAAAAACTTTGCAGAAGAATTAAGGATGCTTATCACAATTTTATGACTTTATAAACCTCATGGTTTAGATATAAAATATAACCTAGACATTCTCTGATAACTTTAATTATATTTTGTGTAGGCCTACTTTGTTTGCTTGTTTGTTTGCTTTGTTTGCTTCCCAGCATGCATTGCAAATATTAGTTTTGAATTTTGAAACAATGTGGTTGGGACATTTTAGCTTATAGGCTAACCTACTCCACTGATGTTTTGAACAACAACATTACCAGATATGACCATTGACTTAGTAATTTATTAGGGGGGAAATAGCCTACACCGTAGTCGTGAAAGTATTAGACCTAACCGGGTATAAATATCCAGCTAACTTAACCAATTATTATTCATCTGGACGTGATCATCAATCTCCAAGCCGCATCCATAGGTAAGATAAATAAGTATGTAAAATGAAATGCTAGACGGAATTTCAAATCATTACTGCATACCAATTACTGCTTAACAATGTTGACAGGTGTTTCACTCACATACACAGTATCTTGACGCCACACACTTCGTGACAAACTGACTTGGGTACTCTACATTGCTCAAACGCTAAACGGTGAACAGGTAGTTGAGTGAAATTCGATTTTTTCTCTTTTTACGTCGCAGTGACAAAATACATTTTTTAAAATGCTCTGAATCATCGCCGGGACGTTATCTTGTTTGTTGGTAGCAGTCTTAGCCCTTATTGCCACCAGATCAGTTAAACGGATCCAAAACAATTTTGGACCGATGTGCGTTTGGATGCCGGATCAGGTCCACTATTCAGATCCATGCCGGATGTCGTGGTAGGTGTGTTTTGCTATCTGGGACGGACCTGGACGAGTGCAAGTTCATATCTGCCGCAAATCCGTCAAACAGATCCAAAACAATTTTGGACCGATGTGCGTTTGGACGCCGGATCAGGTCCATTATAAAGATCCGTGCCGAATGTTGTGGTACATGTGGCCCAGTTCCGTCCCAGTGCAGTTTTGCTATGTGGGTTGGTTCTAAACCCGAAATGCCAATACTGTTAAGGCCATTTGTCAAGGAATTACAAGGTCTATTCACAGAAGGTATCTGTTTCGACCTCACTCTGACCGTCACTACGGTCTAAAAAGGAATGATCACCTTCGTTCTGCCTATCACCGAGACCATATGTCAAAATAGTCATGTCCATGACCTCCGGAAGCAGAACGACTTGCGTTAATAAATAGCAGAGAATGCTCCCGGGTCAGTCTCTTTCTCCTTCTCGCCTCAGAGACCTGTGTTGTGAGTATTGAAGAGACTCCGAAAGGTAAGACTTTACACTACTAACGTAATTCGCTACCTACGTGGTACGGGTACATATTTTGCCCCCGAGGATTGGAGTAGTGTGTTTTTCCTTTCAGCTAAGCTAGCTCTTTGTTTAGCTTAGATTGTTGTTTTGAGCGCTAGTTTCCGGGCTATTTTGTGTTGTTTATACTGTGCCTAGACGCCTGTTCGCAGCCGTGGGCTTTGTGCGAGCCCACTAGGTGCGTGCGCGCACTGGTGTGGGCCGCCGTGCGGTCTTCTGTGCTTTGTTGTCGTTGCAGCCGAAGTTTTTCGTAAGTCTGCCTGTTATCTATTGTGTTACTGCATTGGGCAGCCGGATTTTGTGTTGGCCTGTCAGTTTGCTGCAGGCCACCTAGCGCTGTAGTTTATTGTTTGTTTATTATTACACGGTAAGTAGTTACGTTGTTGTAATATTGTGTCACTCTAGCCTGCTTGTGCAGTGAGAGGTTTATTGTTTACATTGTTGCACGGTAAGTAATTACGTTGCTGTGCTATTTTGTGTTCCTCTAGCCTGCTTGTGCAGTGAGAGGTTTAGTGTTTATATTGTTGCACGGTTAGTAATACCGTTGCTGTCATATTTTGTGTTACTCTAGCCTGCTTAGTGCAGTGAGAGGTTTATTGTTGGTTGCACGGTAAGTAAATTCCGTTGCTGTCATATTGTGTTACTCTAGCCTGCTTGTGCAGGGAGGAGTTTATTATTTATTGTAGCACGGTAAGTAATCACGTTGCTGTAATATTTTCTGTTACTATAGCCTGCTTGTGCAGTGGTTTATTATTTGGGTGTACCTGGATTTATTTCTGGGGTGTTCTCTGTTGTTGTATAGCCTGTTTTTTGGCTTTATTTTGTGCTGTTACTGTGTGCTTCTTGTTTGATCGCTGCAGTGCTCCTCTGTGTCGCCTCCCCTGCCACGCCCTATACCCCTCTTCGCAGCTGGTGGGGCTAGTGTGCGCCTGCTAGGTGCATTCGTGCGCTGGTGCGGGCCACCTCTCTGGTTCTGTGGCACCCTAGACCGCTGTTCGCAGACGGTGGGGCTAGTGTACGCCTGCTAGGTGCATTCGTGCGCTGGTGCGGGCCACCGGAATACCCTGGTGGACTAATCGAGGAGGGCTCCAGGCATCAACACCGCCTAGGCTTCTTGGGCCTGCGATGGCTTCACACTGCTGCAGGATCTGCAGCGCCTCCATGAGTGCCAGTGATGGACACAGGGAGTGCCCCATGTGTCTTGGGGCTGCACACGTCCTGGAGGACGTCGACCACCCCTGCAGCGCCGCCTGCGACCTCTCCAGGGGTGAGAGACAACGCCGGGCCGCCCTGATATGCGGCCACGTGCATGAGGGCCGGCGAGAGAGGCGACGTTCCCCTGTCCAGCCACTCCCTTTCAGCGGGCATGGCCGTAAGCACACTCACAAGCGGGACCGACGACGTGGGTCCCCCCACAGGCCGTCCCAGGGAGCTGCACCCACTCCGGCTGAGCGTCCGGCTGAGCGTCCGGCTGAGCGTCCTGCTGAGCATCTGGCGACGGCTGCAGTGACCGAGGGTGGTAGCGCGGAGTCGCTCCAGATCCTCTCTGCTCTCCAGGCTCTGGCACAGAAGATGGACCGGCTGGTAGATCGCCAGGCCTCTTCTCAAGACACCCTGCCCCCTGGCCAGGAGGGCACCTTCTCATCCAGGCCTGAGAGCCATGGTGAGGAGGAGGAACGGGGCGATGCGGATGTGCTATCCCTCTATGCTCCCCGAACAGAGTCAGACCACACAGGAGACGACCTCATGGGCGATCTGCAGACGGGCTCTGCAGTGCTGGGTGACAGCCCCGTGGGGCGGGGGAGGTCCCCGTCAGCTCCCTGATGGCACGGGTGCTGAGCGCTGCGAACATCATGGGCCTTGAGGCGCCCACACCTGCTCCGGCTCCCATGGTAGGTGTCTGGGAGGGCATCCCTTGTGCTACCCCACCACCCCCCGTGCCGGTGCCGCCTGACTACACGGCAATGCTGAGGTCGTCATGGGGTAAGTTGACGCAGCGCCCGCAGTTCAATGCAGGCTGCCGCCAGCTAGCAACGGCCACGTACCCCGTGAAGACTGGACTCGGGGACATGCCACCGGTCGAGCAGTCAATGGCCGCGTTGACATCTCTGGGCCTCACTGGTGTGTCACCCAATCCACGCTGCCCCCGTAAGGAGTGCGCGAAGACGGACCGCCTGGCCACTCGTACTTTTAATGCAGCAGCACGAGCGGCCCGGATGGGTAACGCTCTGGCCATTACGCTGGCGTCGCTTCGCAAGACGCTGAGTCGGGACGACCAGGACGCCAGGGCCCTGCTGGATGCAGCTCTGTCATCCCACGCCCAGCTGACACGTGATGTGGGAGATGCTATGGGTTCCGCAGTGTTGTGCCGCAGGCAGGTTTGGCTGGCACAGACCTCCCTGCCAGAGCCTATCAAGCAGGAGCTGCTGAATCTCCCAGTTGTCCCTGGGCATGTTTTCCACCCAGGATCCCAGGAGGTGTTCAACCGCGCTGAACGTGCTGCAGCGTCGAGGGAAGCTGTCCAGCATGTGTGCCGTAGGCCTGCCTCAACGGTCAGCGTTGATCAACCGTCTGTAGGCGGTTATAGGCCGCGGCTGCCGGCCTGGCCTTCGCCGAGGGGTTACAGTGGGTACGGGTTGAGAATGCACCTTCTCCCGCGGGACTCCCGAAGAGATCCCGCAGTGCGTCAAGCCGATTTTTTTCGAGGCTAAGGCAATGTACCCAAACAACCACCAGGTGGCAGAAAGTTTCAACTGCATTTAATGATGAAGACCGCATATCCGTCAATAGTCGACTCCTTAATCTCACTGAATCATTAAAATGAAGGTGATGACTGGCGAAATTATTCAAACGACACTTCAATGAACCATTGTTGAAATGAATGAAAATGGTTATAGAAATCGCCTACAGCCAGCGTTATAAGAAATATATAAGTAATAGTTAAAGTCTTCTTCCGTATTAAACAGATAGCCTACGGGACGCTCTTTGTTCCGTAGGCTATTTTAAGGAACTACTCAATGCACACACACTGGGTAAACTGGCGCGCTACAAACATTAAAATGTCAAATCATATTTATTTCTCTTTGTCGCCATGATATTGGGGGAAACGCGGAGAGGCGAGATGGTCAGTCCTCGTATTTGTTCTTCGCGTTTCGTTATAAGAAATATATAAGTAATAGTTAAAGTCTTCTTCTGTATTAAACAGATAGCCTACAGGACACTCTTTGTTCCGTATTTTAAGGAACTGCTCAATTCACACACACTGGGTAAACTGGTGCGCTACAAACATTAAAATGTCAAATCATATTTATTTCTCTTTGTCGCCATGATATTGGGGGAAATGCGGAGAGGCGAGATGGTCAGTCCTCGTATTTTTTCTTCGCGTTTCGTTATAAGAAATATATAAGTAATAGTTAAAGTCTTCTTCTGTATTAAACAGATAGCCTACGGGACGCTCTTTGTTCCGTATTTTAAGGAACTACTCAATGCACACACACTGGGTAAACTGGCGCGCTACAAACATTAAAATGTCAAATCATATGTATTTCTCTTTGTCGCCATGATATTGGGGGAAACGCGGAGAGGCGAGATGGTCAGTCCTCGTATTTTTTCTTCGCGTTTCGTTATAAGAAATATATAAGTAATAGTTAAAGTCTTCTTCTGTATTGAACAGATAGCCTACGGGACGCTCTTTGTTCCGTATTTTAAGGAACTACTCAATGCACACACACTGGGTAGCCTAAACTGGCGCGCTACAAACATTAAAATGTCAAATCATATTTATTTCTTTGTCGCCATGGTAGGCCTATTGGGGGAAACGCGGAGAGGCGAGATGGTCAGTCCTCGTATTTATTCTTCGCGTTTCGTCATAAGAATATATAAGTAATAGTTAAAGTCTTCTTCTGTATTCTCTGCCACATTCGACAACAGCATTCAAGTTCCTTCTCAGCACGATGACGTGACTTTGCTTGCTGTTGGCCCAGATTAGAACAACATGCTCGAATTCACCAACAGAGTCGCGGCAACGTTGGTAGATACCAGTGATGCGCGGGTACGTGTCTGAACGCCCCGCCCCGCCCCGCCGTTTACAACTAACCCGACCGCAACTCGGACCGCAAAAAAAAAATATTGAAATACAGGACCCGACCCGCTTATTGTAAAAAGTAGCCTAGTCTAACTTAGTCGTAGCGTCATTGAGCTATGCAAAATTATCTCATATGCATGTAAAACAATAATATAGCCTATATTGCCTAATTATATATAGCCTATAATTGCTCAGAATTTGGGAAACATGCATTTAGTCTACCTTTTTTTTGTTCCGTGTCAGCATTCATCCAAAAATGTGGCTGTTTGACTCAACATTGAACATAATTAGCCTAGGATTTTCCTATACAAATTCTGTTTCAGCCGTTCCTCACATGAATGCCTTGAAGCTCTCCCAAGCATGAAATGCAGGCATAGAATATTATTAAGAAACTCTTTATTAACGTCTTCATCAATGGACCAAAAGTCCATTGCTCCGCGATTATAAATTGCAGCGAGATGAAACCTTTATTGCACGACGTGGGGAAGAGCAGACGTGGGGCTTTCCAACGCGCCACTAGGCCTATCAGTTGCGCAAGGACGCACATATTGCATGCTCATACCAATTGTAGGCTATATGCCTTGATGACATTAAATTAAGAAATATTTCCTGATTTGGGAAACTTTTAGTTTATTTTTCTTTCCATAATACCATTCGATCTTGCTGGAAATTATCAGACTTGAGAAACACGCATTGCATCGGCAACTTCGCTGCTCAGTAGACGATTCTGCCACTTTCTGTAGAGGCCAGCAGTTCGAGATAAAAGCTGCAGATCATAGACAGAGAAAGCATATGCTCTGAGAACAGAACACAACTGCATGTCAAGTGTAGCCGAGGGTCTGTCTACGCAGAAACAACAAGTGCATTTCTACATGTTCGTGACAAAATGTGGGGGATAGAATCGCGTTTCAGTGGGAATGCTGCAACTTATGTCTTTTTCTTCTAAAGACAATTATGTACGATATAAATGACAATTTATTTTTTTTACCGACCCGACCAAACATGACCCGCATATCATTAAAAATATTTTTTCTTGACCCATAACCGCGGGTGCGCTCGATTTGGATCAGCCCGCGCATCACTGGTAGATACGGATGCCTGCTCTTCAGAGCCATCACCACAAAGGAGCACTAGAGCCTGGTGCAAAACCACCAACTGGGATGGATCGAAGGGCAAGCAAGCACTGCCACACAACGTCAAGACCTTTGTCAACACTAAGCAGAAAGTTTCCTACGATGGGGAGAAGTGGCCGCAAGGACTGCATCGATAAGATCAACGAATGCCTTCGCAAGCCCCGAAACCCTGGCGATACATTTTCTTTCCTTTAATTCAATAAAACATTGTTTATCTGAAGAACTTTTCCGAGGTTGTCTTGTCTACCAAATCCTAAACTTAAATAGAGTAAACATTTTATCTTATGAAAAAACTCTTAGGGGGAACAGTTAGGCAGCCCTTCCTCCATTATCGTAGTAGGACTATAGGCAATTTATTAGAGGGGTCAAAAAAAACTAATAAAGTAGGCTAGACTAAATGTGTCACTTTAGTGATTGGCTCTTTCAAATGCAAATTAGGTGGATGGGCTTTTGAATGGGCCTGCTGCAGGTGAGAGGACAAATCCTACGAATTTATTGTTTTTAGAAAGTGCCATTATCATTGCCATATTCTCTTAAAACATAGGCTATATATTTGAAAACGAGTTGATTAAAGGCTTCTAATGGTGTCTCTATAATATGATAAAAGCAGAGATTGAGATGTGTGTTTGGAACAGTTTTTCAAATCCCCCGGGGGTATTTAGACTCCAGGGTGTTAAGCACTCATTCACAACTGTCCCATCGCTAAATGCTCTCTTGTGTTGCGTGATCATACAAGTATACCTGTCGTAGTGTGCTTTTAATTTGATATGCCTAATTATTATCTCCGCCAAGGATATAGGATGAACAAAGTCTATGGATTTGCTATCCAGTAGCCTAATAATTAGGCTATGTGCCACGTCCGATTTCGCAAGTGGTGTAGTAGGCTACATTTAAAAACAGACAGCCGCCTGTGAGATCCATTTCATGAAGAGCATTATTGTCTTGTGCGATCATTCCCCCTCCCCCACACTCGTCTAACCAGTTCACTACACTATAGCCTATGCGGCACTGAGGACGACACTTGAGCCCGACACTATGTCAATGTAAAAATGTGTGTGAGCGCGCGCTGAACCACGAATTAACATATTAACTTTTCTTTTCAGCAGACATCGCAAACATAAAAAGAATCTCAAAACAGGAAATCTTTCATTTCTTTTAATAAACCGATTCATTTTGTTTTGACGGGTTCCGGAGAGGTTCTTCAACTGGGTTTCGAACCCCGGTCGCTGGCGTACGATACCTATGCTTCAACCACATGCGCCACAACTGGATGTGAATTTCGTAAGGCTTTATTCGTCATATGCACTTGAACGTCGCCGTAGCCTACTTGAACGTCGCCGGTTAAAATGAACAAGCCTCCGTTTTAAAATAGCTTAGGCCTACACATTTCTAAGTATTCCTAGCATGTAAATGTTGCCAAAATGTCCATCTTGTCCATCTCTTTCGTCTTCGCCTTGACGTTGACAATAATAGCCTATTCACGGAAATGCGGTCTTGTAACCGTAGCCTAATGAATTCATGAATTAATCTAAGGTTGCCTTTCGAGTAGCCTATTTCAGGTTGAATTGAAGGCTATTTCCTTCTGATAGGCCTATAGGTTTCTAAAACCATTTTCATTCATTTCAACAATGGTTTATTGAAACGTCGTTTGATTAATTTCGCCAGTCATCACTTTCATTTTAAGGATATAGGATGAACAAAGTCTATGGATTTGCTATCCAGTAGCCTAATAATTAGGCTATGTGCCACGTCCGATTTCGCAAGTGGTGTAGTAGGCTACATTTAAAAACAGACAGCCGCCTGTGAGATCCATTTCATGAAGAGCATTATTGTCTTGTGCGATCATTCCCCCTCCCCCACACTCGTCTAACCAGGTCACTACATTATAGCCTATATGCGGCACTGAGGACGACACGACACTTGAGCCCGACACTATGTCAATGTAAAAATGTGTGTGAGTGCGCGCTGAACCACGAATTAACATATTAACTTTTCTTTTCAGCAGACATCGCAAACATAAAAAGAATCTCAAAACAGGAAGTCTTTCGTTTCTTTTAATAAATCGATGCATTTTCTTTTGATGGGTTCCGGGGAGGTTCTTCGACTAAGTTTCGAACCCCGGTCGCTGGCATACGATACCTATGCATCAACCACTTGCGCCACAGCTGGATGTGAACTTCAATAGGCTTTATTCGGGAGATGTACTTGAAACGTCGCCGGTTAAAATGAACAAGCCTCCGTTTTAAAATAGCTTACACATTTCTAAGTATTCCTAGCATGTAAATGTTGCCAAAATGTCCATCTTGTCCATCTCTTTCGTCTTCGCCTTGACGTTGACAATAATAGCCTATTCACGGAAATGCGGTCTTGTAACCGTAATGAATTCATGAATTAATCTAAGGTTGCCTTTCGAGTAGCCTATTTCAGGTTGAATTGAAGGAAATAGTCCTTCTGATAGGCCTATAGGTTTCTAAAACCATTTTCATTCATTTCAACAATGGTTTATTGAAACGTCGTTTGATTAATTTCGCCAATCACTTTCATTTTAATGATTAAATGAGACGGATATGCGGAGCATTTCTCTCCCTCTCCGTTGACCAAAACGTTGCTCTGGCATCTCTGCTGGACTGACTGAGTTATAGGCTACGTCGAGTGAGAGAGCTGTGAGGTAGGCTGTAAACATTCGAAAACTCGGGCGGTCTATGTTGCCCCCTTGCGGTTGCAGTTTTCCCGATGCTTCGGGAGTCCCGATGTGCGGGAATGAAAGGAGCATTCTCAACCCGTACCATCTGTATATCCCACAGGCCTCTGGTGACTGGCAATTTCATCCACCTGACCAGAGATCGGCCCCATATTCCTATTCTAGGGGTAGAGGGGGTCAATGGCGAGGCACAGGTAGGGGTGCGGGCCGCGGTGGCGGTCCCGCATAGCATTCCGTGGGTGCCCGTCGATTGTCCTTCCCAGTTGTCACGGACCTCCTGGGAGGGGATTGTCCCAGACCCTTGGGTCGTAGCCACGGTGGCTCGTGGTTGCCGATTGCAATTTCAACGGCGCCCCCCTGTGTTTTCAGGGGTCGAGGTAACGTCCTACAAGACCCTTTTTTAATGTCAGTATTTGCCAAAGAGGTTCAAGAGTTGCTTCTGGGCTCTTTTATTCTTCCCGAGAGGGACGGCAGTCTTCGGCCCGTTCTCAACCTCGGGCCCTTGCATCGTTATCTCAAGGTGCTGCCCTTCAAGATGGCCCACATTTAATTCTTGGGCTTCAGTCAACCATATGAAGGCCGACCTGCAACCCCGCCAACAGGCGAAGTTCCTTGGTGTCCTTCTCGACTCAGTCGGCATGGCGGCGTCTCTCACTCCCTGGAGAGCAGACCGCTTGCTCGGCATGCTGGGTCATTTCAGTTTGGTCGGTCTTGTGACCGCTCACAGGGTCCAGAAGCTGCTGGGTTTGACGTCTGCAGCAGCAGCGGTAGTTCCTCTTGGCCTGCTGAGGGCATGCCCCCTGCAGTGCTGGTTCAATGCCTTCTGTCTTCACCCGAAGGGCAACAGGCAGGTGATGCTGCATGTGTCCCGGGCTTGCATTCGAGCCCTGCACCCCTTGAGGGACAGGGAGTTCTTTCTCAGAGGTGTCCCACTGGGGGGCCTTCCCCACAGGAGACCGGTCATTTCGACAGACGTGTCCCTGACGGTGAGGGGCATGTGGCAGCCCCCATGGACGTTGGAGCACATCAACGTCCTCGAACTGAAGGCCATCCATCTTGCCTTGCAGAGATTCCTGCCGGTGTTGCAACACCAACACCTTCTTGTGAGTACTGTGTCAGTCACCAAAGGGGAACAAGGTCCCAGAGGTGCCTCCAATCAACTCAACCCGTCGTTGGGCAGGTAGATGTTTCTGTTCAGGACACGCTAAATAACGCCAGGGCTCCATCCACTAGAGCTTGCTATGCTCACTCAGGTGGGGGATCTTTCAGCTTGGTGTGCTGGCATGGGCCTCGAGCCAGCGGCTTGCCCCGTGCCACACGTTTTGCGTTTCTTGCAGTCCGAATTGGATCAAGGCAAGGCGGCCAGTGCCGTGAAAGTCTATGCTTCGGCCATTTTGGCCTTTCACCAGGGTGTGGACAATGGTCCCCTTGGTAGGCATCCCTTGGTTTGCCAGTTCTTGAAGGGAGCCCGCCGGTTGCGTCCAGGTCGCATTTTGCGGGCACCGGGCTGGGATCTGCCCGCGGTTTTAACGTCACTTACTGTAGGCCCGTATGAGCCTATTTTAGGCGCAGATTTGCGTTCCTTGTCGCTTAAGACTGCCTTTCTCTTGGCGATCTGTTCTGCGAAACGTGTCAGTGAGCTGTGTGCTCTCTCCGTTAGTGACGACTGCCTTAGGTGGCAGGCAGGAGGTGCTAGCGTGTCACTTTGGCCGAATCCAGCTTTCCTGCCAAAGGTTCTTAACCCGCAGTCCATTAACCAGGTCCTGGAGGTGACTCAATTCCAGCCTTCTTCCACCTCACAGGCAGAGCAAGACAAGTTGCTGACCCTGTTCCCAGTCAGGGCCTTAAGGGCCTATCTGGCCCGTACTCAGTCCTTGCGGAAAGCGCACTCTCAGCTTTTATCTGTTACGGTGCAGCAAGGCAGGGGCTTCCACTCTCCAAGCAGAGACTCTCGCAATGGCTGGTGGAGGTTATTTCCCATGCTTACAGGGCGCAGGGAATATCTGTTCCTTCTGGTACGAGGGCTCACTCTACCAGGAGTATGGCTACGTCTTGGGCTGCCCTTAGGGCTGTAGCAGCAGACGATATCTGTGCAGCGGCCTCATGGTCGACGCCATGCACTTTTACCCGTTTTTACAGGGTGGATGTCACTCGCCCGCCTCCAGTCGGCGATGCCGCCCTCATGTCCGTGACCGAGCGAGGTTTTAATAATTGATTCTGGGTTCCTCGCGACCCTTTTGGTATGTGTCATCCCTTTTTAGACCGTAGTGACGGTCAGAGTGAGGTCGAAACAGATCGTAGGTTACGAATGTAACTATGGATCTGTGGGACCGAGGGATGACTGTCACTATCCTTGTCGCTCGGACCATTCTGAGGCGTTCAGGGATAGGAGACTGACCCGGGAGCATTCTCTGCTATTTATTAACGCAAGTCGTTCTGTTTCCGGAGGTCATGGACATGACTATTTTGACATATGGTCTCGGTGATAGGCAGAACGAAGGTGATCATTCCTTTTTAGACCGTAGTGACGGTCATCCCTCGGTCTCACAGATCCATAGTTACATTCGTAACCTACGTTTTCTTGGCATGACAACACTGGTCATAAACACACCACAAAAGTTGCCCCAGGTGTCTGCATATGTGATGCGCCTGCCCGTGCCATGGTACAGGAGATGAAACAATTTAACGGCAGATATGGGTGTGGGTTTTGTCTGCGTATGGGAGAAATCGTACCAAAGGGAAAAGGGTTTACACGTGTATATCCTCACTCTACTGAATATCCTCAACTAAGAACACATGATCAGACTACCGATCAGGCATCGGCTGCAATACAATCGGACACAGATGTTAATGGGGTTAAGGGACCTAGTCAACTGCTGCTACTTCCTAATTTCGACATTATCAAACATTTTGTCCCAGAATATATGCATGTTTGCCTTGGTGTAACAAAACAATTTGTCCGTATTTGGTGTGATTCTAAAAACTCTGCTTTGCCATTTTATTTACAACCGAAAGTTATCTGATAAAGAAATGCATATAACATATATTATCATTATTAACTTCACTTGTGTGCGTCAAAGTTCTAATCCACACTTTCATATATGTGTGTTCAAAGTTGTTATTCACAGAAACATAGAGGAGCCTCACAGGTACGCTATGCACCTGCAGATAAGAAACCGGGCATGAGCGAGAGGAAGAATTTAGGGAGGTTTCGACCGAAGGTCATGCTGACTTGTTTTGCTCTACTTTGTGCTTTTCTTTAATAAAAGAACCTTCTTGTGTCGAAGAGCTCAGAGACTGTTTTGGAGAGGGGAGACTTCTCCTCTCTGGTCACTCTCTCGTCTTGGCGCCAGAGTAGTTGCTGAAAACTATACTACTTGTTTGTGGTTCTTATATCTTATAATATTGGGAAGATTTTCCTGACATTATCCAACAGATTGACAGTTCTCTCCTCACCATACACCCACCACATGAAGTCAAAAGATGTCCAAGGTCATTGTCCGAGAGACACTTTTGGAAGGCATCTGAATGGAGGGCATTTCTTCTATTTCATTCCCCCATTCTTTTGAAAACAGTTTTACCCCAGCTTTATTACAATCACTGGCTATTACTTGTCTTCTCCATCTACACACTCCTCCAGGATCATATCCAAAAAGCTGATCTTTTGCATGCTTCGTCTTGTGTTACGCGTTTTGTTGTCGAGGTACAAGAGCTTTATGGAAAATGTTATGTTTCTTACAATGTTCACTGCTTAACCCATCTTAGCAACGGTGGGCCAACTCTTCATTTCTTTATGAAGACACAATTGGCACCCTTCTTGAAATGTTACACAGGCAGTCCCTGAACAAATGTTTAACCCTTCTATTGTGTTAGAAAGCTGTTTACACCTGTGGTGTTAGCGGGTCCATTTGGACCCATGATTTTAAAATGCTTGAAAATGCTTAAAATCACTAGTTTTCTTGAAATGTTGTTTTTCAGCTAATTGCTGGCTTAGTATGTATTCATATAAATGGAACCAGTGTGTGAATTGTTTTTTGTTGGCTCCACAGACACAGTATTTTAAAATATAGGCTACCACTCGTTTTTGATTTTGTGTGCGCGTGTGTGTGTGAGCGTGTTTGTGTGCGCGTGTGTGTGTGCGTGCGTGTTTGTGTGTGTTGATGATGTGGGCCATAACTGGGCACATTGGGCCATAATTGATCCTCAGAGCAATCTATAGATTTTAAGTGATGCATACAACAGCCAGTATTCTCTGCCGGGTCATTTTGGACCCGTAACACCACAGATGTAACTTTTGTTTTTTGAGACCTTTAGAATTGACTAAAATTGTGAAAATTGATTTTGCTGCATTTAGATAGGTGTGTCTGAGGATTAGATGAAGCCTCATTCCAGGACAAAAAAGGAAAGTGTACTTTTTACACAGTTAAACTTGAAAATGGGTCAATTTTGACCCTAACACAACAGAAGGGTTAAGAGATTTTTTTAACATAAAAACACTAATGCACCACACTGAATTATTCAACAATGCCAGTGATGATGTCTGTGATCTTTTCAACAAACTTGTTAACAAAGACAATATAGTGTCAAAATCATTTTTTGAAAAGTCGGTCTATGGGACTTAACATTGGAGCTGCTCTTCGATAGGAACGCAACCACTTGGGGCGCTGGTTTTCACTTTCCCTCCCTATAGGCCAGTCAATAGGCGTGTTTCCTTTACCCTGGCTCTGGGACTTTTTTGGGGGAAGGTACTTTTGACCGGGCCGCGACTGGCCTGGTCCTCTCAGACGTTGTGTCTCCATTACAGTGATGGCCCTGTATGTACCTCGCGACACCGTCATCAAATCACGTCCGTTTACTCGGTTCGATATAGCTGTCACTTAAGTCATTTCTATACCAACTAAGACTGCAGATTCGTAAAGAAACGCAAGCACCCACATCCTAAGTGTATCGAAGAGCAGCTCCAATGTTAAGTCCATATAGACCGACTTTTCAAATAAATACTACGCAGCTATACCAGCGATCTTATCCACCAAAAATATTTTTCAGTCTTCATACTGTAATAATCTACCAACTGTGAACATATCAGACCCTATTTCGCCTTAATAAAAAAAAAACGTAATTGCTCGTTTCATTTCATAAATGGACTACAACTACAAGTGACGTGACACCCTTCCACGACGTTACTCGCCTAGCATGGTTTGTTTATTAGCCTGTTAGCTAGTTGGTTAGTTAGTAGACAATCACACTTACTGCCAGCTCTTGTGTGAGTAGGAGCACAACACAAGTTATCCCAATATAAAGGTAATTACCACGCAGTTTACATCGCTCTCTGTTATTACAAAAATATGTAAAGCCAGCTTGTAGGCTTAGGTTGCGTGTACGAAACCGCTAGCTAGCTAGCGAACGTCACTCATTAGGCTACGGTGCAAAAGTTAGCTTGCCAGGTCAGTTAACAGGCTAAATTAAATGGTTTATTGTGTCCGAAAGTGTGTCTTATTGGTATCACACACAAGCAATGAGGTTAGTTTGTAACAACATACACGTTTAGCCACAGTCCTTAGCTTCCTAGCTAGCAAACCTTATTAGCCCTTGCCATTAACTTTATATGTACTGTGCTAGCTAGCTCAGTTTACAGGCAAAGTGTAAAAGTGAGTTTTATTGGCATCACACAAGCAACGACAACAGCGAAAAGCTCTGTTTTGACTAGGAGACTGGACGGACTAGAAGAGTTATTTTGACGAGTAGAGTCAAGTAGATCGTCTTCTGCTTCTCATGTTGTGAAAAAATCCTCTAGCAACTCCTCAATTAAAATTTCGAGGTTGTTTGTCTGATCTGCTGATGTCACTGCGACAACCAATCTGCGCGAGGTAGCCACTAGTACCGCCCAGCGACTCTACCGGGCCGTTTTTAGTACCTACCCTCCATCAGGTACTCCTTTAGTTCCTGTAAATGGCCCTGAAGACGGCCCTGTCGGAACTTCCCGGTCAGTGGAGACACGCGCACACGGCGAAGTCCCTGAAAAACGGCCCGATAGTTCCGATAGTGGAAACACGCCTAATCTAGCTCAAAAAAGGGCCAAAACTTAAAGGGATAGTTCGGTTTTTAAGACACGAAGTTATATGGGTTCCCCGTCAGCAACGTTGTGCATCAGCACTGACTTACCCCGCAACAGCGTCCTGTGAGCCGAGATCCAGCCGGTTTTTGATGCTGAAGAAAGTAGTCCGGCAAGTTTCTGGGGTCACGAAAGTAAAGTGTTTTTCTTCTCAAAACCATATGCGTTCAAAAGAGTGATATATTTGCACCACAAAAACGTTGTCCAGGAAAAATTCAAACCTCGTTATCACTTACTTTTTTTTCGCGATTCCTATCACTGCGCGCTACTGACAGCTGGACAACGTTTTTGTGGTGCAAATATATCACTCTGTTGAACGCATATGGTTTTGAGAAGAAAAACACTTTACTTTCGTGACCCCAGAAACTTGCTGAAGAAAATAGTCCGGCATCAAAAACGATCAAAAACCGGCTGGATCTCGGCTCACAGGACGCTGTCGGGGGGTAAGTCAGTGCTGATGCACAACGTTGCTGACAGGGAACCCATATAACTCCGTGTCTTAAAACCCGAACTATCCCTTAAAACTAATTGCAATAGTAATGGTTCATACTTTTTATTGATCCTTAAACCCTCCTGCATCACATATCCAAAATCTACCCATTTATATTTAGTGGAACATACGTTTATTCAAGGTCAAAGGTTAGCAATTTCCAATGCATTTTGCCATTGGGATTTACTACAGGTGAAATGGGTAAAATTTTAAACTATAGATATCAAATTGAAACTTTCACAGTTGTTTACTCACATTAAGGCAAATATTTTTTGTATTGCAAGTTTTCTGAAATGTGATGTTTAGATATGCAAATGAGACCAGTTTTACTTAAATATGCAATAATTTGCATATATTTCTAGAAAACTAAATCTGAACAAAAGGTACAGTCAGCTTCAAAATAATTGCTGCATTTTGCTTCTATATTGGATACCAAAAGCCTATGCAAAGGGAATATTAGATATCACTTCATATCACCTCAGAAATGAGGAAATCAAGTCAAGTCAAAATCAATGCGTTTCAATGGAAGTACATTGTAGAACAAATGATTGTCAATGATATGGTACGATGGAAGTATCTCAATGCATGCCAAGTCACATAAGGTAGATATTGACCTTTAGACAACATATCAAGTGAGTTGGCATGCACTGAGATACTTCCATCATACCATATCATTGACAATCATTTGTTCTATAATAGTATAAAAACTTGGAATGATTACTATTGCAATTAGTTATGGGTCAAACGCTAGATTGACTGGCCTACTAAGCCAACATGGTCTCACACCCATCTCGTTGAACGAGGACGCATGCAGCCGTGAACGTCACTGCTGTTCATTTGTCAATCATCACGTAAAGCCCGCCCTGTGAAATGTGATTGGTCCGAACAGATCTGTATCTCGAATAGTAGCAGCTGAACGGAGCAGTGCCAGACCGAAGTTCCCTGCAGAAAAAGAATGGAGGCGGGGCTGAACTTCGGTCTGGCATCCAGGCTAGGTATTCATCATGTCACGGGTAGAAAAAAAAGTTTGGGTCTCAGGCCTTGTCCAGACGGAGACGAATTTTGGGTTAAACGCAGCTGTTTTGCTTTGTTTTGGCCGTTCGTCCAAACGAATACTCCAAACGCATAGCCCTAAAACGAATCGATCTGAAACCGTGTCCCAGAGTGCATAAATTCGAATACGCAGCCCTCTAGCGTTCGTTTGGACGGGGGAAGACGCATCTGCATTTCGATGATGTCATCGCCACACTCCTCAACACTATGCTCGACCCCTATCCGTAGCTGTCAGCATTTAGCTTTCAAAATAACGGGATAACGTTACTGCATTTCGGTCGTTGTTTTTACCTTACCTAGAGCCTATATGCTAGGGTGACCAGACGTCCTCTTTTGCCCGGACATGTCCTCTTTTTGAAACCTAAAAATGTGTCCGGGCGGAATTTCAAAATCGTCCGGGATTTTGTTATTCTAGCCTAACGTGTTTTCACCAAATTTGCATTGCTCTCTCTTTCATTCACATAGTAGGCTAAT
This sequence comes from Sardina pilchardus, assembly GCF_963854185.1. Taxonomy (NCBI): domain Eukaryota; kingdom Metazoa; phylum Chordata; class Actinopteri; order Clupeiformes; family Clupeidae; genus Sardina; species Sardina pilchardus. The sequence continues at coordinate 26,538,246 of NC_085011.1, read as the reverse complement.
CACGCCCTCCCCCTACAGTTCGCTTTGCATTGAGTTGAAGTGTAGAGCCTGACCTTAGAGCTACCGTCATTGGTCGATATTCTCGGCCTAAACATTTAATTGGTTATTCACCTCATCAGCGCACAAATATCAGCCATTGGACAACTTTTCAACTTTAAAAATGTCTCATTTTGTGCAATTAGGTTTTATTTTTTATTATTTTTGTTTTACCATTGTTGTGACTATACTTTACATTGTATAACCTAATGTATAGTTTGTTTTTGCACATTTAAAACGTTCAAAATAGCCTTTTAAGGCAGTGTTTTTCTGTTAGTGTTGGGCCGGCCAATAAAGCCCATTATCATATATCACCATGTATGTTGACACAATTGTATGAATGCACATGTTCACAAGTCCCGTCCCCCCCGGGAGAAACAACAAAACGGGAAGGCGGCAGGAGATAGGAGAGAAACAAGGGGGAAACGGGAGTTTTTGGCAGGTGATCTAGCCTTCCACTCATAATCTGTAAAAATAGTTTTCACCTCGACGTCTCATCATTAGAACTTCTTCTTCCTCTCCGTTTTTGGTGGTTTTGGTGAACTGAAACAGCACCACGTAAAGGCCTGGAATATGAAGTAGCGTGTTGAGTCGTACTGAGATCGATTGAGATGGATCCATTTGGACGCAAATACTCTTGAAACGCTGCCAGGTAAAACGGAGGGGGGGAAGTTTGTTTTGCTGCGTGTGGACATGGCCTCAGTTAAAACAATTTCCCCCCTCTTAATCCCCCACAAATACCAGTAGGTCTAGTGAGAGAAATTAGCTTTAAACTATTTGTTATTAAAATATGATAAGAAGGACCCCATGAATTTTCTCCCTTTCCTTCTCAAACTACGTTGAAACTGCATCTTTAACAGCCCAATTTTCAAAATTTCACGGGGGAGAAACCCCCGGCCGAACCCCCGTAGGTTGGGGGGAAAAATTTTAAAAAATTGCACACCTGACGCCTCTGATTCTGTGAAATGAGTAGGAGCAGTATTACCATGAAAATATATGCCTAGTAATATTTGCGAGTGTACGGATGGAACTTACATATGTGAATGGCCACTGCCTACCCTGCCACAGACCTCACCGCACGCCACTGCCGACCAAATAATTCAAATTGAATTGCTCAAAGATAACATGTTCATCACGAGCGTTCGCCACTGTTTGCCAAATTTTAATGCACCACTGAGTTACACGTTCAGATTCAGAAGCGAAAACTCGCGAAAGCTAAAAAGTTGTAAAGAACGTGGAGTGCACTAGCCACATGTTTGCGACGCATGACACATAGTAGCCTATCAGATAGACAGATAGATAGATCTTCAGCATTAAAGAAAAGTCCAGTTGTAATGCAATTGTCAACGGGTTTCTTTTCAGGGACTCCAGAGAAGACCTTTGGCCTCATCCGCTTTAGGGCAGCAAATGACGCCAAATTTCTTAAAACTAAATTCGCCACCAAAAGCCTGTGGGAGTGAGTGACCAGACTGTACAAGTCATATCTGATAATGCTATTGACCCCAGCTATATGACCATAGTAATATCACTGTATTTTCACAGGCAAGCAGTGAAAGAGCTGGGCCTGGAGGGTCAAATTACCCACAAGCAGATCAGCAAGAAGTGGGAGAATTTAAAGCAGCGTTATAAGGTAATTATTTGCATATCTGTTTCATGTCTTTATCCTGTAACCTACAACTCCTTTTACATTAATACATTTCGCTCTCTGTCTTACACACATCCTCCTCTGTGTGTGTGTGTGTGTGTGTGTTTGGTTGTTGTTGTAGGACCTGAGGGATGGGATGAAGGACGGGCTCTGGCACAGACCATGGGGAAAAGACGCTGTCAAATTGGCCATATTATGCAGAGATGCATGCTGTTTTGGGGGGAAGGCCTGCAGTTGACCCCCCAGTCATTGTGGCTCCTTCAGGCCGGCTGAGGAGGACCCCACAGCCATATTAATGGTAAGGTGAATCGAGTAGGAGCTAGCCAATAACTTTGCAATATGACCTCAGAATTGTTATTGTCCCCAACAGGCCATTGTCACACCAACTTATGAGACCCTAAGGGAGGACTTACCTGAGTCAGCCTCGGCCTCAGTCTCTTTCACCAGTCCTCCCACTACACCTTCCACTACCCTAGCCGCCACTCCAGCCTCAGCCTCTTCCACCAATCATCCCACTACACCATCCACTACCTCTTCCACCAATTCAAATACGCCATCTAACACCCTCCCCGCTACTCCAACACCATCACCAAGGAAGAGGAAGGGGAGTGCCGTCCAGCAAATGCTGGACTTTTTGCAATCTGAATCAGCTAAAGAGCAGAGAAGGCACTGAATCAGGGGAGAAAACCGAAAGGTTATTGAAACTCTTTGAAAAACTTGTGGACAAAATCTGAGACGGGTGATACAGACAAGTAACCAGGCATTGCCATGTTGTTTTGACTGTTCGTTTGTCATTTAAATTGTTTGTTTGTTAATTATATTGATATATTTTTATGGTTCTGTTATTTATGTTCTGTTTTGTTCTTTTTAAAATAAACCTTTTCTAGCAAGTATGTGGCTATGGTTTTCACCAATCATACAATTACAGTAAAGTGTAGATCATAAAAGAAACCAACATGTTCTAGAAATAATATGAAAGAGTTTTGGAGAATTATTTCCAACTGGCCAAGAAGTAATGGATCCAGGGAAGTGGTATAAACAAACAAGGATATACTACACTGAGCTCAGTGCTTAATTTGAGCCGGAACAAGCCGGAACAAGATCCGGAACCTCCGACGTTGGATCCGGCAGCTATTCACGGCTTAATTTGAGATCCGGAACCTGGCCTTACTTTCCTTCTCAAACTATGTTGAAATCGCATCTTTCACAGCCCAATTTTAAAATTTTCCCGGGGGCAACACCCCCGGACCCCCGGGAAATGGAAGGGTCAGCCGAGGTATAGCCCCTTATCTTTTGAACACCTATAGCGACGCGCCTGGTGCTGTCGCATTTGTAGAACATTTGAATTTGTGGTTGCAAAGGACAGGCTATGAAACGTCTTGCCCTCAACCGTACACCGCGCTAATGACGTATTTAGCAGTCAAAATCCAAAACATGTATAGCAGGGAGAAATCGTTGGACATTCTTCATTATTTTGTTATTCAGCACCCCTGGTCAAAAAGAGGTTCCCGCGCGCCTGGTTCGTTCGGACCTTTTGGCCGCGGCCAACACTGTCCCCATCTCAAGTGCATGAGCGGGGTTTTTCGCAGATTAACTTGATTTGCGCAGCAAATAGAGCATCTCTTTTCCCCTCTACCATCTCCTCACAACTCTTTATTGGCCTTGTCGGCCCACTGCAAGCTACCCGGTTCAATCCCATTCCCTACATGAAATCATGGATTGCCAAAGGACATATCTGCACGGGATCTGAGGAGTAGGGAAATAGAGGCAGGTGTCTATCTATGGATACTGTATGGGCTGTTTTGGACAAATAAGATATATGTGTAAGTAAAATGAAGTCTTAATTATTCTCTGCTGGTAGGCCTACTCTCAATATATTGTGTTGCGTTAACGTTTGGAGAGTTAACGGACGAACTTTGAGTGAGTATTGTGTGCTTGTTTGGAGTTCATCCTTTTACTCTGAGCGTTGTCCGTTGTGGTTAAAATAACCTTGGCTAGCTTACTGTCTTGCAGTGTTGGCAAAATAAAGCCTTAAACATGCGAATCTGCACTCTGTCTCCGCACTCGGTAACTGGTTTAATTGTAGGCTAGTGCACACCGAATCCTTGTGCGTCGTCGTCCCGCCTACCCTTTATTTATTTAATTATTAATTTATTTATTTTTGAGTCGCCGGATCCACCCATCCTCTGCGTTCCGGCACCTCCCACTTTACAAATTAAGCACTGACTGAGCTTAACAATAGATTTACAAGGAAAAGTTAAGTCATGTAGTAGAAAAGTAGAGACTGCACTCAGGGGCTGAAATGTTTTCAAAACTGTATTCAAAGTGCAGAGAGAGCAGTAGGCCTACAGGCCATAACAAACAACACAAAATGAAATATATATCAAATGTACCGTATGTACAAAAAATAGCAAATAACAAATAGCACAAAAATAGCATAGATCTTTTATAATATATTCAATTTTCAATGGCTTGCACGTTGATCAATGCAGCAAGCCTGTCCCTTGTTGCATTCCCTGGTCTCTCGTGTACCTGAGGAGCTTCTTGGAGGGGAGGTTCCGGGTCCAGGATGTCCAGTGCTGCATCATTATCAGAGTAGGTCTTATTGTGCAAACATACATTCACATTCAAGCCCATAAATACACACACACACACACACACACACACACACACACACACACACACACACACACACATGCCCACACGCGCACGCACAATCGCACATCTCTCTCAAAATCAAATCAAATCAAATCAAATATTGCTATATTGTTATGAGTGTGTCGAGTCATTGTTGCCAAAGCTACAAGTAATAACATGTTAATAATCAACTTTATATTAGTTACACTAGTTAAAATATTTGTTTTGTCTGGTTCTCAGAAGAGATATATACGACGGAGTATTAGGGCCACACATGAAGAAAAATATATTTTGCCATGACGAGATTAAACTAGACATGCCGACTTTAATGTCAACACGTTGACATTAACTCGAAATGTCGAGAATAAAGTTGAAATGTCATGTCGACATTAATCTCGATGTGTCGACTTTAAAGTCGACATGCTGGCTTTAAACTCAACATTTTGAGAATGAAATGAAGTTGAAATATCATGTCGACTTTATTCTCGACATGTCATGATCAAAAGTAAACTTCATTAACGTTTTTGTCAATATTATTATTATGATTAGGGCCTATAGGCTATTATGATGATTATAATTAAATATTCTTAAATCATGTGTTTCATCTACAGGTTCGACTTCATGCTTGTTGAGTAGGCTAGACAAGCGAAGTGTCCTCCCCAATAACAGACTTTCACATTACACGTTTGTTTGTAATGCAAAACAGGCTTATTCTGAATGTCTATGGTGGGACGAATTAAGCTGTCGTCCCGACCAGGCAATAAACCCCATGCATTCTAAGTAAATTCACTCATATCTGTTACTATATTTAAATGCAGGTGAGACATTCAGCAGTTTTAGACAGATGTTAATTAATTGGGGCTATCAGGTAGGGTAGGCTATGGCTATAGCCTATACTTTTGTGATAACCTAGAAGACTGGCGGCCGTGGGTCACGAGGGGAACTGTAATTTGGATGTGCGGTGGCTTTACCCACGTAAAAACAGAGTGAAATATCATTTTGTATAATATAAACATTATATCTTTGGAAACATGTATTATACTAGCTAGCCTATATAAATGGCATTGTGCATGGTAGGCTACTTCCATAACCGCGATATAAGCGCTTATATGACTGCAATGAGTTAGACATTCCACGTAGCAGCAATCCATCAAAATAGCCCAACACCTTATCATTCATGACTGTCAAATAGGCTACTGAAGTTGTGGGAAGTGCAGGCCTACATAGCTTAAACTGTATGTTTAAACTGTATGTTTAAACTGTACGTTCGAGTTTAATGTTGTAATGCATGTTGACTTTAAAGTCGACACGTCGAGATAAAAGTCGACATGATATTTCAAATTTATTCTCGAAATGTTGAGTTTAATGTCAACATGTCGACTTTAAAGTCGACACGTCGAGATTAATGTCGAAATTACATTTCAACTTTATTCTCGACATTTCGAGTTTAATGTCGACATGTTGACATTAAAGTCGGCATGTCGAGTTTAATCTCGCCATGGCAAAAATATATTTTTTTTCTTCATGTGTGGCCCTAATACTCCGTCGTAGATATACATGTTATAGATTTTTACAAAGCATTTAAGTTTTTAATGATATGCAAATATGCATATAATGCTGCTATTTTTAGCTGTTTAATGTTTTGTTTTTGCCATTTTTTACTTTTTAATGGAAGTTCAAGAATTCATCTGACTTACTGTATGTATGCTTATGTGTAAACATGATATAAATACATAAAGCAAATGTGCATTTTTTAATTAATGAAATGATGTTGGGAGTGTGTGATGGGAAGAAAGAAAGGGCGACTGGGGAAACAAATCTAATAGGCTACTGTAAATATGCAGTTCAGCATTAATTTCACAAAATCCTATTGTAATTTCCAGAAACAGCATTTTACTGTAATTTTAAGTTGCTGTAACAGTACTGTACATATACAGTATCTTGCTAAAAAATACAGTAAAAGCCAAGCATAGCTGGCTGTTATTTCACAATACAATGCTGTATTTTTACAGTTAAATATTGTAATGCTGCATACAGTTACTTACTGTAATTACTTTTTACAGTATCAATACTGTACAAATACAGGCCTTTACTGGCATAATTGCTGCCAGTACTTTACTGTAATTTTACAGATTTTTTTTTTTACAGTGTGGGCGAGTCCATTCTCTTTGGAAATGATATACAGGCCAGTGTCAAAGAATTCAAGAGATGTTTCATCCACCACACTTTATACACAACTGAAATGTATGCAGCAAATTTTAAACGCAATAATTCTTGTGTGGCTCTAAAAAACGGAGAACATGGTAGTATTAAAGAGAAACTATGCAGGATTGGCGATTTTGTCTTAAGTTTCGGTTTCGTTTTTCATTTTCGCTCGTTTTATGCTTGCATATTTCTCTGCAGAGCTTCCCTGACAGCTTTAGCGTGTACATTTATACATATATAGGCTACAGGGTGGGAATTATACCAAGGCCATGAGGCCATGGCCGCCGTTGCCCTACACTTTGGCCTTGATGCCCTGTGAAAAAAAACCCATCATAAGGCCACAGTGGCCTTTATGCCCCTGACTTAGGGTTGCCAACCATTCAGTATAATACGGAATCGTCCCGTATTTGACACGTAAAAGTCTTGTTCCGTATTGAACTGATACGGAACGCTCTTTGCTCTTTGAGTGAAATTAGGTCCGGTGCTTCACCTGATAATTTGCTGTGCAATTGATCACGCAAGTCTGCCATGATTGGGCCTCAACTTAAAGAAGTTTGAGGCTGTGTTAGTGTTTCTCAAAGCCTACAGCGGCTAGCGGGTCTATGTATTTGTGTCGAAATAACCCTGAAATGTAAAACCATCGAATTTTACTCAGTGGCCTTTGTGCCCTATCATGTGGCCTTGGTGCCCCTAAAAAAAAAAAAGAAGGTGAAGGCCAAATGGCCTTGCCCCTAAAATGACGAAATTCCCACCCTGATAGGCTATATATAAATATATAAATTGCAAGCGTGATTCTTCTTGTTCTTTATACGTATCAGCCTTCCAGATGTAAACAGGGAATGATCGTCTCCTGAACAAACTGCAAGGTTGCAATAGCGGATAGGGACACTGGGGGCGGGAGGAAATATGACTGTTTTCGATAAAACTGGTCAGTCAAGCAAAACAACGATTTCTAAGCGATTTTATGACTATGAAAAAGTTGCATAGGGTCTCTTTAAATCCATACTACTTTGTAAGCCCAATTGTGGTTGCTTATCAGCATACAAGTGTGAAGAGATGTACACTCTAAAAAATGCTGGGTTATTTCAGCACCCAATTCCTGGGTTGAGGCAGTTTGACTATTTATTGGGTTATGTCAGCCCATCCTGGGTTATTTATCATAACCCAGCCACAGGTTTGGTGGTTTGGAACTCAATCTCCAACAGATGTAGGGCATTCTACCTACCGTCTGGGTCACTTAACTACATGGCAGCCCAAGGACTGGGTTAACTCACTGAGCATCAAGGAATTAACATGTAGGCTAACTCCTGTGTTGTATACAGTAGGGCAGGCCTTTCTAAAGACAAGCTTTCATTTGGTGATTGTTGCTGATAAAAAGACACTTTCAATAACAAATAGCAAATGTTGAGTTATTTATTGCTGTGTGATATTTGACCGCGATGTCTTTTCTGTTTGCGAATTTGTATGCCCACACAAGCACTGGCTGCTGACAAAGCATTGATTTGAAAAAACACAGCCAGCTCTGGTGTGTTGGTGTGTTACAGTATATAGCAGACTCAACCTCGCTAACTTTAAGACATTTTGATAACACAGAGATAAAGTTACTCACGTAGGCTACTGGCTGTATGGTATCGATCACATTCTTCACATCGTTCTCCATGCACTTGTTCCATTAAGTCCAACAGGCTTTTAAAAAACACTGTACAGGGTAAACCGGGTGGAAGAGGTAGCTAGCCATAGTCCCAGGCAGGCACACAACGATTTCATGCTAACTAATCTGACGAATAGTGTTGGATTAATCCATTATCGATTAGAGTGGCACCTGAAATGCATTCATGTTTTTAAAGCTTTATTTGTTATGAAAATATGATGATGAGGACTCCAATGAATTCTTTCTCAAACGTTGAGACTGCATCTTAAACAGCAATGTTCCCGGGGGAGAATTGTTTTATATTAACACGTAGTAGTCCAAGTTATAGCCTATGTTTACTGTGCTGTTCACTCAGCCTATCCCACAATTCCCATTCCCAATTTAAAACAAAATAAACCAAAATCCATCATAATTCTGAACCGAGGACTTTTAATGGCATACGATGCAATAAAAACAGCCAGTTTTGAATTTTGAAAACAGTGTGTTAGGCTAGCGCCTGCTCTGCTGATGTTTTGATCTGACTATTCGTTTATTATAGGAAAAAAGACACCGTAGACAAGAAAGTATTACCGCATTCAAATAATTAGCTGACACATATCCCAGCAAACACACTAACGTGGCCATCACGTGGCCGCAACGTGATTTTCCGACCAAGGTTTACGTTGCCGCCACGTTATTTACAAACATTACCACACCGTATCGGCAACCTTCCTGCAACATTGCCGCCACGTTATTTTCCGACGTGGCCGCCACCGGAAAAGTGAAAGACGCTATCATGTTGCCGCCACGTTATTTACAAACATTACCACACCGTATCGGCGACTTGGCGGCAACCTTCCTGCAACATTATCGCCACGTTATTGCCACATAACGGCAACATTGTAACAGCTACAGGCGGATCTGCAGATGCAGTCCTCATTTGCCCACTCAGTTGGTTTTAAAGGGAGACTGGCATCTATTTCAACTTAATAAACCCGTTTAGAAATCATTTGGATGAAGCAACCTACCTTTCCAACGTTGGGCCAACCATTTCATTACATGGCCAACAGACTTGCCAACCTAAAAAAATGCCATACCAACCTTTTGCCAACTTAAATAAATAAACTTAAAAAAAAAACTAAAAAAAAAAACACTTCTGTTTTCAACCACTTATACTGTCAGCAGACCTTCTAACAAATGTAAAAATATAGCCAACCATCTGCCAACTACCAATCCTCTGTGAAGTTAACTTAAATAGGCTTTACCTTACCAGAATTTTTAAGATTGTGACAATGCAATTCAACAATGAATAGGCCATAAGAGACGGCACAACAGACAAACTGAATTAGTTATAAAAATGAACCATTTATTGGTCATTAAATGATCAGTTCCAACTTCTGTATTGCAACTTAATGCAGTTATGTGTTGGGGTGCTGTTGTCTTCAAAAGAGTTGTTGTATTCTCCTGTATAAAAGCAAACAAACAACAAAACACAATGGAACTTTTTAGAACATTCAAGAAGTGTCGTTCTATTTTAATTACACAACCCTAAACAGGACAAGTTGGGTAAGGGAGGTGCTGGGGTTTTGTGTAAAATGCATATAAAAACAGCAAACAGAAAAAAACTGCAACTGCATCTGCAAAAAGGATATCAAATGTTGAAAATTACACATTTGACTATTGACTATTGACTATTTCATTGTACATTTTGATGTCCATTTTGAATTTGATGCCATCAATACATTTTTAAAAAATTCTCCATGCAGTGAAAATAAAGCTGTTTACCTAGTGAAGACGAAATATATCTCTGTTTAATTGTGGGTTAGACAGAGGAAGAAAAAACGTTACTGGAAGACACGTACATTCACTTTCACAACTGCTGAAGTCTGGAGAAGGGGGCGGCAATGGCATCAACTTTTCTGTGTTAAAATATATACAAGTTGTAATTATTAAAATGTAAATATTAATCAAAACTACCATTTGTAAAGATATTTAATCAAACATCACCATACTTGTTAAAAGCTGTGTACCTTTTTCTGCTCTTTTCTTTCTTCCCCCATCTCCACTACATTTAGGCAGTTCTTTATCTTTTCCTCTGCTCCCACCACTAGTTCCTTGTTTTTTGGCAGCATCTATCAGCATGAAATTAAACACAATCAAACAGAGAAAGACTTAGCAAACAGATCATTTGAGGTTTATTTTGTGGAACTCTGTATGATTAGTTGATTAACTGGCATTATTCCACTGACTTACATTGTATTTCATATTTGATAGAGCTGGAGTTCTCTTTCTGAATCAGACAAACATAAGAAGCAACATGTATGCATTATAACTGCACAGAATTAAACATATAAAAAGACAGATTATCTCTTCTTTTATTGTCTTTATCATGACATAACTCTTTAAGCCTTTTGTTGGATCCATTCCGACTTTTTTTTTTTTTTTTTAAATCTGTTGCTGGCATTAAATTCAAAATTTGCTTGAAATTAACATTTGACATTTTACTCATTTGATTGGTTGTCTATGTCCTCTTTGCAGCTAAATATGGGTTGACAAGATTTTAAAATTATTACATTCTGTTTTTATTTTGCATTTTACATTTCCCAAGTTCTTTGTATTATTATTATTTGATGGTTTTACGTCAAAGCACATTAGATATTAAGGCTAATTGGTAGAAGTTGTTGAGTTAATTCCTTTTATAGACTAAAAAGGTCATTACTAAAAGCTCGAAGTAAACAATTGTAAAAGATTTGGAATAGTTCTATGTACCATTTTCTCCAGGATCTGGGACTGTCACTGCAGGTGTTGATAATGGAAATGGGGGTGTGGCTGGCAAGGTCTGTTTTTTTGCTCCATTACTGCAGAATCTGTTTTTGGGTCTTTCCATTGTCTCTGAATATGGAACAGTAAGACACAGAATCAGTACACGATATTTCAAAGTCTTGATCACTCTATGTTTTCATCTGTGCTGTTTATCTGTGTGGAGCCTGCTTGTTGAGGCCTGCACTGGAGGTCTTCCTGAGACTGCAGATGTAGGGGCTGATGTAAGCCTAAATTCAACATATTTTGACGATAATCTGTTGGGACAAATGAAATGCAATCAAATTCTTAAAAGTGCAGTGAACGCCAGTTGCAAATAAGCCAAACACAGTACGCTATAAAAGGAGAACAGAGGAAACATAGCCTACTCTTTTCCGCACTGTCCTCGTCTGTCGACTCCAAACTGGAGCCTTTGCAGAACTTCACAAGCCTCCTTCAAGCCTTTTCATAGGAATCTAAATACAAAAACAAACAACATAATTAAACCTACTTTCTGAACATCTAAAAAGAACTGCTTAACTCACAAGGAGCATGTTTAATGTTGAGCATTATATTCACATAGACTTCTCTATAAGATATTTCTTCTTAATATTGTGGAACTTCCTTAATAACTTACCATACTCAGCCACCCATTCAGTTGAGCATCATGGGCTTTAATGGCAATTACATCCACACACATAAGTTAAGCTTACCATATTCATTCACAAATGTTTCCAGGAACAGATTGACATTCTCTGGGTTTTTTTATATCCAAGATATAAAGCGATAACGAATGGTTGCATGAGATTCAGCATGCGTTAACCTCACTGCCCTCCGCTATTCCTGACGTTTTGTGTTCTGTCTGAATAAGTGTTGTTTGCAGACATAGTGTTTTATGTATCCCAAGTAGGCAGCCAAACAAATAAATAACAGTTAACGTTAATTACAGTTACTACAGCTGATTTCGATTCTGCATCGTTTACTGCTACCTATGGCTATGTGAGATGGCTAACGTTAACTGTTAGCAGCTAGCAGGCTAGCTATGCTGGCTTGCCTAAATTATAACGCTAAATTTACATCAGAGTGCTAACGTGAAGCCATATAACAATGCCTTACTAGATAACAAATTGATTATATATACATTTGTATATATAATCAATATATATATCAGCAGCCATGTTATTGTATGGCAAAAACAGATATAAATACACCTTACATTTCTTTTAAAACATATGGACAGACTCTTATGTCTAGTATACCGTGGCCCAACTGAACCCCCCATCCACCATCTATTTAATTATTTTACTACTGTAGAATTCTGTAATGACATCCTCATAGAAGCACTGACCTGCCATAGGAGATAGCTCCCATGAACAGATAGTAACTAGATTTTAACTTCTTATGACATACCAAATACTTAAAAAAAATACAAGACCCAGTCCCAATTCTGTCTACAAATTGTCTTTTACTCTGTGAAAACACATTTTCCATTACATTAGCATTAGTTTTGCTGATCACAAAATTATTGCAATTGTGCTGAGGTGCAAATTCATGTTGAGTCATGAAATAACTTATATCAATATCAGCATGATATGAAATGTGACAAGCACCTCCTAAGGCTTTAGGTTATATATTGCATTATACCACCATTATACTGTAGCAGTCTTTGAATAAAACCCTCAGCCGACACCACTTGCAAAAATGACCACTATAACACTGATACAACATTACATTCATTATACAGTACATAGTTTATTAATTGTTTGTTTTACATTGTTTTTTCCCCTCTTCTACAGTCTTTTACATGTACCACAGATGGACAGCTTTGTACAAAATAAACTGACAGAATGGCAACTTTGTGAGCTGATAGAGAATTTTGCAGGTAAGCATTTTATTGGTGAACATTGTGACCGTGCAGAATACTTTTTGTTGAATTACTTTTACAACACATTAAACATGCAAGTAAAATAATATGATGCCCAGATAGCATATGCAAAGAATATAAAAATCATATGATCGTATTTTCCTGTTATCTGTTGCAGATGAGGTGATAGATGAGGAAAGTTTTCTTCTGCTAGATGAGGGCACCTCATCGCCAGACCCTTGTAGTTCCGCCATGCTCCACCAGAGGCTTTTCCCTGAGCTCCACACAAGGGTCTGGACGCGAGGGCAATCCAAACTCGTTGCAGTGATCAAAAAATGAGCAACCAATCAGGAGCGCCGAAGCGAGTGTTTGATTCACAACAATGGCGGCACGCAGCGAGGAGTCTTTTGCTGACATTGATTCTGCTATTTTTGTTTTGTCGAATCTATCGAGTATTCATTCTTTAAAAGATTAACAGAGAATAGTTTTGAAGACATTTTTTTGGTGGCAAGGATGTTTTTACTCTTCTTCCGACCGGGTTTGGCAAGAGCTTGAAGAAGCCTAGCACGTCATTCAAGATACAGTTTTTCTCAAATGCTAAAACACATTTCACAAACGTTTCCCCCATGTTCCCCAATGTCTAAACACAATACCCTTTTCTAAAGCTACATAAGCACAACCACACCTTCTCACTTCAAAACTCAAACTTTCACACCAAAAGAGCAGCTCGAAGCTTTCAAAAATGTAAACACTATACACATTAGTGATGCGCGGGTGGGCTTTTTTTTAAAACCCGCCCCAACCCGACTTTTCAGGAGATCCAAACCGCCCCGCCCAATCCGCAAAAATATGTTCGAATTGTGACCCAGATCCGACCCGACCCGCGGAAAGGAAAAAACGCATTTAACGTCTTTTCTAGCCTAATTAGCCCACATGAGGACAACAGCGGGTTACAATGATCGGTCATTTTGACAATCTGCGCTCCTCCACACCATTCATAATCTGCAGCCTAGACATAGCTAGTGTTAAATCTCATCTTCATAACAAGTTTCCATTCATATTTCCCCTTGCAACTTCATAGGCTAGCCTACTTTTGCGTTTAACACTGCCAAGCATTTAACAAGCACAGCTGTTTATTCGTGTAGCCTATGACAGAAGCGAGGTGTTCTCGCATTGTGCACAACCTTCGATATCCCAGATCATTAGGCTCCATGTCCATAAAGTAGCGAATGCGCGATTGACTTTTTCAGTCAGTCACGCATGGCGCAATTGGGTGCTGAATTTAGGAGAAATTATGTTTTGCGCTCGACCACACCTCCTGTATTGCAGGCGCATCGCCACCTAATATGTCGGAAGTTAACAAGTGAGAAATGTGCATTTTTACTTTTTTGACCCGACCCACCCGCAATATTTAGAAAAAACTATTAGGCCTACCCAAATCCGCCCGACCCGCGGGTAAACCCGCGGATATCCGCGGGTAATGGGCTGAACCGCGCATCACTAATACACATCATTACACACTTCAGCAAAACAATTGAAAACACAATGCTCAATTTGTGAGAAGGTTCTTTGTTTCATAACTGCCAATGCATAGAGTAACGGATCTTCTTAGATCTCTGCAGAGGATTAGGCATTTGAAGAGTTATTTTTCAAAACGCTATATCCACCATTTTACTAATGAATTTTCATAAATATATTTTTCACATTTTGTTTTTCAAGTAATCTCAGTGAAACTGTATTGGGTTATGTTTAGTTACAGTAATTTATCTTTACTCAATAAAAACAACAACTGCATTTTTATTACCTGAAACACACAATTACTGTAAATACAGTAACATGATTTGTTACAGTACAGTAATGTCTATAAAATGGATTTATAGCGTTTTGGAAAAGAGCTCTTCATTTAGAGTTGTGAGTTTCATATCAAGAGTACAAAAATTCTCCAAGTACTAGCCTGGCAAGCCAAACTACACAAAAAAGTATAGGCAAAAATATTTTTGGCCACTAGGGTGCGTCTAGATTTCTAGGCTATCCAAGTACACTACTGTAACACAACTCAATGCAAAAACCAGAATCTATTGCACACAACAGTACTCTTGAAAACGTGATCAGGGTGTGAAATTCTTTTATTTTCTTCGTTTCGTTTCGTTTCTTCAAGATTCTTTTACTTTCTTCACACACAGACACACACCACAGTCACTGTGCGCATTAGCAACAAGTGTCTTCATTTTTGAGTCGTTGTGTGTAATGAATGACGCCAGGTATGCTCATTGTGTTCAGTTATTGCTGACTGTGGCAAGCATTTTGCATCACATGAGCTTTCATTTGAGAATATGTTTTGCAACATGTGTTTTAGCAAGGAAAAATGTGCTTAGATTTATGAGAACGGAGGATTGTGTTTTGAGAATTGTGTCTTCATGTGAAATGTGTTTATGGTATTGAAAAATTGTGGCTAGATTTAGTAAATGTGTTTAGACAACTGGTCATTTGGTTTAGAGGATTGGCTTTTGTGTTTTAGCATTTGAGAAAAACTGTAACAGGCAAGTGGTTTATCAAATCACATGCGAGGATGTTTTACAAGGACCCGCCTTCATAAATACATCTCCTATCGAGAAGTCCCAGATCCTTGTGTGAAGCAGACAGCGAACCATTCAGGTTCAGGTTAACCATTGCAAGCCTTATCCCCAAAATTGGCATCAGACTTAAATTTCTGAAACATTACAGAGAATTTGTAAGTAACTAATGACAGAACAGAAAAAAAACCTTTACTGAGAAAAGGGCAAAATGGCATATGTCTGCTTTCGCTGCAAAAAAACAAACAAATTTCAGGTGGTGTAAGGGGTCTCTTTCGTCATTTACGTGGGATTCACGGTGTAAATGCTTCCTCTGAATATTTTCAGTGTTGTGAAATTGGCTGTGGAAGAACCTTTCCCCATATCAGATATTTTAGAAGGCACATCCTTACACATGATATTCCCCATACTAATGAGTGCCCTTGTGGGATAGCAGCTCCTAGTCCACATACTGATGAGTGCCCTAGTGGGATAGCATATGATGCACTACAACCACTGCATGATGGTGTAGATGAATCTACAGATAATGAAGACTGGGATGATAATGAGGCCATCAAAGAAAGGGTAGCTTTGTTTTTAGCCAGCCTCAAGTCAACATCTACCAATACCTTATCTACAGTAAACAAGCATATGCACCACACATCTGATTTAATCAGGGACCTTGTAGTCAGACTAGAGAGAAAAACAATGTCCCTGTTTAACAAACTTGGCCATGGCCAACACCCTGAAGTGGAGAAGGTTAGGCAGGACTTTGTGGATACAGCTGAGCCCTTTAGGGGTCATCATATGTCCAACAACTGGACTCTGGTGTGGTCAGGCAGGTGTCCGTACAAGACACCTACCAACGTATCCCTCTTAGGCCACTGTTGACAAAGATTCTTAGCACACCTGGAACGTTAGAGTCTATAATTGCTTGGCAACAGAGAACAAGTGATGCCCTACAGGACCTATATGATGGAGATTCGTGTAAAACCCATCCTCTCTTTTCAAGAGAGTTCTCCATCCCCCTAATGCTCTATGGAGATGACTGTGAAACAGTGAACCCATTAGGATCAAAGACGGGTATTCACAAATTGGGTTTACTATACAGTACTTCGCCGTCAAGAGTCTACCATCTGACCTGGGGCCTCATGTACAAAGCTTGCGTACGCACAAAAATGCTGCGTACGCTAAAGCCCAACGCCCACCAGGTGCGCCGTTCAGCGGCGAGCCAAAAAGTGTTCTTTAATGAACATTCTTAAAGTAAACATTCTACAGAAGACGAAGTCAGAGAAGTGAAGCAGGAACACTGACGATGGGTGAGTGAACAGACACTACATTTACCTTTTAAAATATCTATCTTGAGTAATCAGTTTTCAGTAAGTAATGACATACAAACGTTTCGTTTTTACCCAGTTTCAGAGTTATTCATGATTGTCTGGTAGCATAGTTTAAGCTATTTAAACTAGCTTACTAGCTGATTGACACTTACATATTAGCCTAGTCAATAGTTTTAACTCCGTCATCACACCTCATAAAAATCATCTGTACAGGCTAATTAACGCCATTTTTTGCAGAACCATTATTTGTGATAGCCTAGTCCTAAACTGTCCAGGAAGGACACATTTTGCGAAGTTAACGTTAACGTTACGGTTGGACCAAAATAACCTCAGCTCGAGCTTGGTTGGTAACGTTCGTTAGCAATCTTTATTTCTCACGTCGTTGGTCAAGGTAGGCTACTTAAAATCTAGGATGTGAAAAACACTTGGACACAATTAAAACAGTATGTAGATAATAAATAAACGTTTATTTTAACGTTTAATTTGATGTTTTTAGAACTGGATAGGAGGAGAGCTGCTGCCTTGCTGCTGCTAAGGCGGAGGGTCCAGCAGCCCCGACCACGACTATGGGTACACCCCATCAACAGAAGGAGAGAGGAGCAAGGGGCTTTTCAGAACCTGGTCCAGGAGCTCCGCTTGGATTCTGAAAGGCATAGGAAATACTTTCGTATGAGTGCAACGGAGATGGAGGAACTGCTGAACATTGTTGGGCCAGATCTAACAAGGATGACCACCAACTACAGGAAAGCTGTCTCCCCAAAAGAGATATTGGCTGTTACATTAAGGTAAAGGGTCAATATGTTTAACTACACTATGCATTATATAGGGTCATTACGTTTATTAACATTATAATACATGGTTATGATTATACCTTTCATTGCTCATTGAACGCTCGTCCATGACTGTCAGTCCATTGGGGTGTCACATAATTCTGATAGAAGTTAGGCCACATGTGTGATGTAGGTGGTGGAAGTTCACTGTAGTGAGGGGTCTGATGGGGACGTTGGACTTGAGAATTTTGTAGGTCATCTACAGTAAGTACTCCAAAAAATGCACTTTGGCTTTTGTCTGATTTTGAGGATTTAACCTTTGAAATTGAGGGGCTAAACTGAGTAAGAATAACTCTATGTCAGACTTTGGAGGGGGTGGAGATGAAATAATAGCAAGCAGTTTTTCATTTACTTCTGAGTTGGGGCTTTTTGAACTAGTTCTTTTCTTTGTTTTTCTGGGATTAGTAGGAATGGTCTCTTCTGTTGCCTCTGTGAAGGATGATTCAGATGTTGTTTCTGTTTCTGTTGTTTCTGGCTGGCAGTTGACTGTCAGATTACCTGTAGTACTACAGATTTTAGTACACTTTGTTAGTACAAATTTCACAGAAGACCATGAGACAAAAACATATTGAAGAGATATAAAAAACATTTGCAATATCTGTCAACTAACCTTCTGGAGTATGTGTATGGCAATATAAATGCCATCTGTTCTGCAAATTTCCATTCCCCTTAGAGGGGCAGCACCTGATCCACTTGGCATTTTAAGCCTTTTCCTCCATTTTAGGAAAGCATCCCTAAGGGATTTCCAGCGCTTCCTGCAGACACTTTCTGTAAGCAATTGAATGACATTTTAATTTTTGGTTTCTATTTACAGATACATTGGAGGTGGTGAATCTATGGCAAGACTACAGTCAGAAGGGCTATAAAGGAGACCTGTGAGGCCATCAACACCCGGTTACTCCCCACTCATATGCTGCCACCAAGTTAAGAGAACTGGAGGGACATTGCAAAGAGGTTCCTTGAGAAATGGCAATTCCCAAATTGCATAGGTATGCAGTGGTTTAGTTTTGCATTAAAGGTCTCCCCAGTAAGAAAGGAAATATTGTGTGTGACTGTGCACACAGACGGGCCTACGTCAACGAATCTCCAAAGAGTGGCAACAGCTCTGGGTGTTTGAGAAGGATCACTTTCACTGGTTTGCTAAATTAGACTCCAGCAAAGTCTATCTGTTAAAAACAGACCTGTATCTGTCTTTTAATTATTCCACCTTAAAGGGATAGTTCGGATTTTAAGACACGAAGTTATATGGGTTCCCTGTCAGCAACGTTGTGCATCAGTACTGACTTACCCCCCGACAGCGTCCTGTGAGCCGAGATCCAGCCGGTTTTTGATCGTTTTTGATGCCGGACTATTTTCTTCAGCAAGTTTCTGGGGTCACGAAAGTAAAGTGTTTTTCTTCTCAAAACCATATGCGTTCAACAGAGTGATATATTTGCACCACAAAAACGTTGTCCAGCTGTCAGTAGCGCGCAGTGATAGGAATCGCGAA
The DNA here is from genome assembly GCF_963854185.1 of Sardina pilchardus. Taxonomy (NCBI): domain Eukaryota; kingdom Metazoa; phylum Chordata; class Actinopteri; order Clupeiformes; family Clupeidae; genus Sardina; species Sardina pilchardus. Next base: position 26,519,219 of record NC_085011.1, on the reverse strand, counting down.
AAATAAGTAAGTGATAACGAGGTTTGAATTTTTCCTGGACAACGTTTTTGTGGTGCAAATATATCACTCTTTTGAACGCATATGGTTTTGAGAAGAAAAACACTTTACTTTCGTGACCCCAGAAACTTGCCGGACTACTTTCTTCAGCATCAAAAACCGGCTGGATCTCGGCTCACAGGACGCTGTTGCGGGGTAAGTCAGTGCTGATGCACAACGTTGCTGACGGGGAACCCATATAACTTCGTGTCTTAAAACCCGAACTATCCCTTTAAGTCTTTTATGTTTTCTTGTCAATTATTCTTTATTGTTAAATGATTTTACCTTGATTTATGCTTTCTTTTTATGTTTTATTATGATCTCTATTGTCACTATTATTACTACTCTTTGCACATTTATGCTTTTATCTGCTATTACTGTTTGGTTTTTGTTTTGTAAAGCACATTGAATGACCTCTGTGTATGAAATGCGCTATAAATAAACTTGACTTGACTTGACTTACTTTGAGTATATGATAAAACTACATATTAAATCAGAAAAAATATGTCAGGAATGCTCTGTATTTTCTTTTCTTATTACAGGTGCTATAGATGGGAAGCATATAACTATTCAAGCACCCCCCAATTCTGGAAGCCTCTACTTCAATTACAAGCGGTCTTTCTCTATTGTACTGCTTGCTGTAGCTGATGCGGACTACCGCTTCAGAGTTGTGCACGTAGGGGATTATGGTAGGTCTAGTGATGGTGGGGTATTTGCCAACTCCCCACTTGGGAACAGGCTGGAGGCAGGAGCTTTGAACATCCCAGCAGATCAGGCTGTAGGAGACACTACAGGGCCATTGCCCTTTGTTTTGATCGGGGATGCCGCCTTTCCCCTTAAAACCTATTTAATGCGGCCATACCCTGGACACGAGTTGTCCCATGAGAAACGCATTTTAAATTTTAGACTATCTCATGCCAGAAATGCGATTGAAAATGCCTTTGGCATTTTAGCATCACGGTGGAGGATTCTGTACCAGAGAATCACTCTACACCCAGACAATGTTGATAAAGTTGTGATGACTGCATTTCTCCTCCATAATTATCTCATCAAGCCAGTGGAGATACAACAGTGGCTCAGTGAGCGGGAGGACAACCTCCAACATGTACCTCATATGGGGGGAAACAGGGCTAGACAGGCAGCTCATGAAGTCAGGGACAATTTTTGCAGGTATTTCTGTAATGAAGGAAGTGTTCCCTGGCAAGATGACAGAGTGTAGGGTTTATCTTTTTTATAATATGTGTTCTAGTCAAGATAAATAAAACACATCTCGACTCAACATGTTTTGTTCAAACTTCATTGTTCAGACCTATACAAAAATGTAAGTCCATGTTTGCCTTTGACTGCTAGAGGTCACTAACGATTGTTAAAACATGACTAGCCTACGGATGAACGTAACATTGTTGTCTTCGTGGGAGTCACAACGTTTAGGCCTACTTATGAAAATAGGCGAACCGCCTGGCCAGCACTTAACTCCGAGCGTGGTGAACAAAACGGATAGCATTTCAGACTGTAAAAGCCCCGGTAAGGACTAACCAGATTTTGTTCAAAGCTACTCACTTGGCTACTGAAAAAATGTTCATTGAGGTATTAAATCGTTGTTTTATAATTTTCGAACGAAAGGGGCGTTACGATAGCCAGCTGACTTTATAATAGCATTCCTTCAAGTTAAGCATAAATCTGAATACGTACCTGGCAGATTAATTTCGGCCGATATAACACGCCATAACCTGTCTGTCCTCGCCTTGTCCTTGTAGTATTTGTTAGATACAAGCTGTTGGTATTTTTGGACCTCCAATATCATTCGCTCCTCGTCCACATCCACACAATCATCCACTTCATCCATTTTTGTTCTAACGTTTTATTATAACGTTTATTATTTTAAAATTGTCTCGTGTTGCCGTCGCGTGACATAGGCCAGACTCAAATAGGCTTAACATTAAGCTAGTGACGGCTGTAGGCCTATATAAAATGTAAAAACGTTAAACAACCTTTTTGTTGTGGAGTTTTAACAAGTGTGATTTTTTATAGCTAGACAGCCTGTCGCTTTATGCTATAACACTGCAGTGCCACATTGCCTTTATCCAATCATATCCAATCATCATAAATAAATACTGGGGTGAAAATATATGTGAAATATATAAATATATGTAAAAAAATATGTGAAAGCAATGCATTTCTATGGGCTTGACGCGCAGGATTTTAGAACAGTTTTCTATCTCTGTGCGGCTGCTGCGCGGCAGACGTTTCCAGTGGGCGATGCTCCATTGAAAACAATGGAATTCTAATTTTTTTTCGTGGCGCGGTGCGCCGCGTACGCATCTGGTGGGCGTTGGCCTTAACTCTCACGCTCACGTCCGGATGTACAAAGACTGACTTGAACGTGAGAATGTGCGGTCCTCCACGCAAGCTTCATGCCTGGCATACGCACATTTCCAGTGTGTATCGTCAGTTGGCGACACATAGAGGCAATGCAGCGCAACAACATTAGTTGATCGCGAATCAAGGCCTTTATTTGCACAGCATACTGTGAAATGTGGGCTATTAAAAATAGCACTTCGAAATAGGCATAGGTTTCTAGATAATTGGCCATGCAACATGCGTTAATAGTACCAAACTATGCAACAGTCTATAACTGCAATTAAAACTAGTCTTATCAGAGGATATCAAGAATTAGGTAGCCTAAAGTGAAACGTATAGAGATAGTGCCTGTATTTAGTTCCATACATGATTATTCACTTGCTTATCAAACATTTCAGATTTCGAAGAGCTTTCCTTCCTCGAAATCTGCGATGAATGTGGTCGGCTTCACGCATATGTCCATGTCTAAAACATTTTCCGGGTGTTTTCACATATTTCCGACAGTTTTCAGTAAAACAAAATACAAATGGGAGAAGATGATCCGCGTGAATAGCTTAGTGCGAATTGAAGCAATTTCCCTGACTGACTGCATAGGCTACTTTGACTTTCCTCACGTGCAAAATATAGGAAGAAATCGTCGTGGCAAAGTCTGGATAAACTTCTACTATGGGTGCGCGATGCGTGTTCTACTCGGACACGAGTGATTTAATGACCTTTTAATTAATGCAGTTATTTTGTAATGCTTGAAATGCCCACCAAACCGCGTATGTGAACCTTGTCACTGCAGACTGGCCAAATCTGCCACGGTCTCTGACACTTGTATCCACGCTCTGCCACTACTGTTTTTTGTTTTGCTATTAATTACAGATGATAAAGCCGTAGGCTACTGTATCTTTACCATTTGGTCTGATAAGAGCACTTCTACCTCACAATCGCTGGTAATACACTTTTAAAACTTTTTTGATTTTATGATTTCAATTAGGCTATTTTGTAGAGAACGGATGGATCCTCAAATGAGTCTTAACTCTTATTAATATTGTGGGATAAGCCATTTTGCCTTCGTGGAGGTCTGAGTTTTCGAGTGGCCTTCTAGTAGCATATTAAAATGAGTGTGATTGAGGGAGGAGAGAGGGTGGAGTATAATGCGCGTGCATGTGCGCTTAATTTCACGTTATTTGGGATGTACAAAGGAAAGCTGCGTGGATTGGTGCGTACGCATGGTTTCATACATCTGAATTTTTTTGTGCGTACGCTTCTTTCCAGATTTTCGCGTAAGCAAAGTTTTAGTAGGAATTCCACGCAAGTCTTTGTACATGAGGCCCCTGATCTCTAACTTGCGGTCACTCTTTTTACTAGCTGTGTACAAATCTGATGATGGCAAAACCTATGGTATCGATGCCATTTTGCGCCCTATTGTTGAGGAGCTGAAATCCCTTGAGGAGGAGGGTATTCTCTTTGACACTGCAGTCTTTAAGGGAGTGATAAAATTCACCATGTGTTGGGAGACAATTTGGGCTTAAACGCACTTCTGGGGTACACTGAAAGCAGGCAACTATGTGTGCCGGTGGTGCAAAATTTTCAAAGAGAATCAACGGATTCAAACAGAGGAGCAGCCTGCACTATTACGCACTCGTCACACACACACCGAACAGATCTAGCTATAGCCAACCTCCCTATGACAGGACTGAAAAGAGACAGTGTTCTGAACTCATTAAGGTTTTATCATGTCACAGACAACACTGCACCAGATGTGATGCATGGCATCTTAGAGGGTGTGGGCCCTTACGAGATCAAGCTTGTTTTGAACGCATTAATAGAGCAAAAACACCTAACTCTGGACAAACTGAATTACAGACTGACAAGTTTTGACTATGGGTTCTGTGACAAGAAAAACAAGCCATCGATCAGTAAACATGATCTAAAAAATGTAGATGGTGCCATACGGCACTCAGCGGCACAAACGTGGTGTCTCATGAGATTACTGCCGATAATGATAGGAGACTTAGTACCAGAAGGCAACAAGGAGTGGGAGCTTTTGTTACTGTTACTGCTGTGTATGGAGTTCATCTTTTCTCCCTCTTTAGGAACAATGTTCCTCAGTAAAATCATTCAAGAATACCACAGCCTCTTTCTGGCCCCATTTCCCCACCTTCACCTGAGGCCAAAGCATCATTTTATGCTCCACTACCCTCGAGCAATTCAACAGCTGGGGCCATTACGGCAATTTTGGGTGATGAGGTTCGAGGCCAAGCATGGGTTCTTTAAAAGAGTAAGCCACATAACCTGCAACTTTAAGAATGTGTGCATAACAATGGCATTTAGGCACCAAATTATGCAGTGTCATGACTTCATTGATACAAGAGTCTAAGGACCCGCACCAGCAGATACAAGGACAGTTTCTACCCTCAAGCCTTCAGGATGCTGAACCGTCCTGGGAAACCCCCTTAAGATGGCACTTTTCTTCTTATTTATTTTTTTGTTCTTTTCTAATTTATTTCTGGACACTTGAGCACAATGAATCTCATTACTTATAAATTATTTTTATGAGTATATGACAATTAACTTGAATTGAATTGAATTGAATTGAATTCATGTCAAACACAGTGTTATCCCACATCCAAGAGGTTGGCCCAGGGCACAGCACTTTCCTGGCTGACATTGAACAGCTAAAAGACATTCAGGATGCCTTAGATGTCCCTCTCTTCAGTGAGGTTTACATTCCTTCGTGGGTAACATTCAAGGGTACTATATACCGATCAGGAATGACTATCCTAATGTCCTACAACTCAGAGGGGGAGCCACAATTTGGAACATCAGAATGGTGCTGCTTTTAAATCAGAACACTGACACGCCAACAATCAAGCTAGTCACACAAAAGTGGGAGACACTGGGTTTTGACAGGCACTTTTTGTATACCTACACATTTTTAGATTCAAAAAGGATTCCAGACAATTAAGAATCTATGATGACTTTGCTTCAGTGAATACTGCTAAACAAATTGTGAAGTTCAAGAAGAACCATGAGGTACTTCTTTGCAAACCTAATGATATTTTGTGCAAATGCTTTTGCTATGCACACGATGAGTCAATTATTCTTATCAAGATGCCTGTATTAGAAAATGTTTAAAGTTAGATAGGCTGAAATTGTACTCTCTTTTATTGTCATTATTGTTATTATTCTGGCTGTTAAACATGCATGTTGTGCAATATGTTTTATATTTATGTGTGGTTTATATACTTTTATTCAAAGTGACATAGGCTTTTTTCATTTAGCTTATGTTTCACATAGGTTACATTTTAGGACAAATTACAGAATAAATAACTAATAAATAATAAACAAACAAACGCCGGTCCCAGATGAAAACATATACCTCCTTGGCGGAGGTAAATAATAATGTTAGGTTTAACAACAGGCCACATTACCATTTTTAGACATCATGGGGAGCCACATGAAAGATAGCAAAGGACCGCAATTTTACCCTGCGCCGTTTGGCCACCCCTTGGTCCAGTACAATGTGTAGTGGCTTCCTAGGCTAATCTATAGTATACTACACTGTGTGGTTACTTACTATAGTATTTACCATAGTACACTACAATGTATGGAACATTACTGTGGTAAATCCCACACTATATTGTAGTATATTATAGTAATGTATAGTATACTACACTGTGTGGTGACTTACTATAGTATTTACCATAGTACACTACAATAGCCCCGTTTACATGGACACTTCTATTCCGATTAGAAACGGAAAAAACAGCTCAATCGGAATAAAAATCGTCATATAAACACCTCAATCGGAATGAAAATCCTGATCCGATCAGAATTGTGATCGGAATAGAAGAGGTGGTGTAGTCCATTCCTATTCCGAATGAACGCTCATGTGGTCATTCGGATTGACCGTAATATCTTCCCAATGAAAAGTAGCAAACAACGGCTATTCCGATCAAAGATTCTAAAGCGCTTACAGACGTCTGATCGGAATAGAATGTAGCCCGTGTAAACAGACGGCGCAAAAATGTTCAATCGGAATAGTTTAATCGGAATGACAAAAAACTGTCCATGTAAACGTGGCTAATGTCTGGAACATTACTATAGTAAATCCCACACTATATTGTAGTATATTATAGTAATGTATAGTATACTACACTGTGTAGTGACTTACTATAGTATTTACCATAGTACACTACAATGTTTGGAAAATTACTATAGTAAATCCCTAACTATATTGTATAATTACTACATATTATAGTAATTTATTATACAGCTCTCTAGAATGTTGAGGGAGCTCCCATTCACTTTGAATGGGCCTCCCCAACGTTCTACGGTCAGTTACGTACGGGATAATGGACGACACACCGTGCGGTTATTCAAAGTTAATGCACGTTCTAGACGGTGATACGGCCCAACGCAAAGCGGAGGGACGTTCCGTCTAGAAAAGTGCATGAAAACCAGTGCATGAAAATGCTAATATATAATAAATAATATATGAAAATGCTAATATATATATATATAGATATTGTAGATATGGTTACTAAGGTGTTGCTAGGGTAAACATGGTGGTTGCATAGTTTAAAGAGAGTTGATAGTGTGAAGGTAGACAGTTTAAAGCTTAAACATTCCAGTTCTAACTTAACTATTTTTTTCTAAAAGGTATGTTAAAATGTTATAACCAAACATAACAATGATAACCAGGTCGATTGGTTTACTTAGCTAATGATTTCTAACAGTTATGGTAAAAATGCTAACAATGCTAACTATGTTAACAATGATAACTAGGTTGATTCCCAGACAGCAAATTGACTCCGTGGCGGATCCGCCGCGGAGGTACCGCGAGTTCCGGAACGGATCCGCGAAACGGGTCCGAAACTGCGTCCACTTGCACACCGCGGCGGGTCCGAAGCGGTTACGCATCACGGGTCCGACCAGACTCCGTGGCGGACTCCATTCGCATCCGCGCTTGAACCAGCTTATCCGTTACGGGTCCGTTTTGAACCCGCGAAATGGACGTGCATCCGGAGCGGATTTATTTCGGACCCGCGAATTAAACAGCGCATCCGCCGCGGATTCATTTCGGAGGCGTTTATCATCCTCCCGGATCCGTTTAGGACCCGTTCATGAAGCAGTTCATCTGGCCTATATCCCAGCTGATTTATCTTATTATGGCCAAAACTAGCTACTACTACATAAATACACTGTATAGCCTAATCTTACTGGCCAACATATAGATAGTACTAGGCTACATAAAGTATGTTTTGTATCAACCAATATGACTTCATACTAGGGATGTCACGAGAACCGATACTTGCGATACCTCTCGATTCTAAAATGAAAAAACACCAGCGATGCCTATTTTTTTGAAGCACCGTAAGCACCGACGCCAGCAGCATCGGTGCTGCGACTCTTCCGGAACTGATGGGGGCAATAGGCTACAGTGTTTCCCACACATGAGCTAGACTAATTTGTGGCGATGCGCCACAGATTCAACACCGGCCGCCACATATTGTTTCGTTACTTTTTTTTTATTTATTTATCTATTTTTTAACGGTATTGAAAAACACGCAACATTCGTTAAGCTGAATTTCCTTTCCCTGCTCTCCCTCTCTGTCACTCACGCGTCTGTCTCTCATGCACACACATATGCACACACACACAAACTCTCCCCTCCGTGCACACAGCGTCTGTCTCCATGAAAACCAACCAGATCATTACTGGAAGCGTGGTCGTACTGATGCACCTGACGCTGCACACATTTAATCCAAATAAAACATTCACAATCGTGAACGCAATGACGCACAGAAGACGACTAGCTAAATTGCTGTTTAAAATCCGGTTAGCATCATTAGCTAGTCTATGCTGCAGACATTAAAACTCTTGCATTCAAGTTGACTGACCATCTCAATACCAATGTTTTTCAACTCCAAGACTTAAAAGGTTCTGTCCCAAGGAGAAAAAGTAGCTTACCTTGAAACTTAAACACATGTGGGGAAACTGAACAGTCCAACCAGTAGAGTAAGATAAGCTTAGCCTGCTACTTTGTTTACAAAATGTTGAGGCTTCAACCAGACAGCTGAATTTAAGAGGTGGAGTTGTAATATGAATAGTAGGCTATAATCGGCATAAAGTTTGCTGCTAATGAAGATTAGAAATTTCATATAGAATGTATAAATAGTTACAGAATGTGTGTGTGTTTCAAATAAAGACTTTACATCTTGTAAAAAAAAATCATTCACATTATATGAAAGCAGAGCGATAAAAAGGCGATGCAAGTTGTTGGTTTTTATAGGCTACAATCCATTAGAAAAGTGATTTAATTATGTGTAAGCCTATGTGATATGCTCGCAATTGGATACTGTATTCTGTTATGCTCTGTATGTTATAGAAATTATATTTCAGTATTCTGCAAATATTTCAGTAAAGAAATTCATTAAGTACATGGGATTTTAGAAAATCCTTTTTTTTAACGATAGTATCGAATTTGGCATCGAGAATCGTGTAATTTTACTGGTATTGGCACCGACTACTGATTTTTTGGTATCGTGACACCCCTACTTCATACATTCAATTCAATAAATGATTAAGTCAAAATCTATCATGTAAAGCACCTTGTGGTTTTACAGCCAAATACCTTCAATGTGTGAAACAGTAAGCATTAGAATATGGGTTTTACAGTACATGAATTCAACTCTGCTATACTACAGCCTACAAGTTATTAATCAGTTACAAACTTTAACTCCTTCATGCAATTCCTAAACAATAGTAGACACTTGTCACCGGCACCCTCAATGCTCAATGAAATGAGTCATTGTAGACAATAAATACATTAAACAGATAATAAAAGTAAAATGAAATGCAACCATAAATAGTGTCAAACTTTTTTATTATTATTTAATTAATATTTATGTTTCAAAACACAGATAACCTTTATACCAGACCATTGTTTTTCTTAGTTGGACATTACAGTAGCCTGATCTTTTTGGGTAGGGATGCTGACAGTTAAGACACCTCCTTGAGCTTTTCCTGTTTGATGGGCTGGTTGAACTGCTGTACTGAATCAGAAGCCGCGGCACAGGGCTTAACTCTCTCACAGCATCTGTAATCATACAAGCATAACAAAATGAGTTACGTTTTCGAAGCATATACAGTACATAACTACTTTTCAACTGAATGTCAGCAACATGATTATAAAGGTACCGCCACCAGCAGGCAGCAGGCTGCTGTAATCGTGACACAATCCATCACCTGTAACTAGACAGCTACACTGGGTCCACAAGTGAAGCACTCAGTTCGCAGAGCATGAACATAGTTTTAGAAGACGAGTCTAATTTTTTCAAACATACTGTACATGCCGCTATCACATCTAGTATAAAGAGTTCCATTGATTACAGTGTTGCAGCAGATGCTCTGCAAACGGAATGCTTCTGTTATGTGCACAGTGTAGTCTTCCAGTAAATATAATGAGGCCGAGGGTTTAAGACATGTTGGCAAAGACCTGTTACTTGAAAATGTAAAAAGGCAACAGAAAAGTGGTTCACAGAGACAATACTTGTTAGTTATACTACACCATTTGCATGCACAGATTAAACACAAATGATGCTGATTATAGAGCTTTGTAGGTACTGGAAATTAGGAATTTATCAAAGAAACAAAACAAAACAAAAATATGTTGAAATGTATCTACAATTCATCCTTACCTGGTAAAAGCAGTTGCAGAGGCCTTTAGTAATTTCTCTTCTGAAATAAAAATATGTACATTTTATTAGAGAGCTTTTGAGGTAAACGGTGGATTTTATTACAGCAGAGAAAGGCATTTATGTATGTTGACATTTACCTTCAATTCATCCTGAACTGGTAACACCAGTTACAAAGGCTTATGGTTATCTTATATGACTAATGTGTGGACCAAAAGTCAGATAAATCAAATGTAAAACTGTATAGCTTACTTTAAATAAATATGCATTACTTCTATCATCAGAAATAAATTGCCAAATACTCATCATAACCACTAATACATCCAAGTCAAATAACTCAAATGTGAAGCTGTATAGCTTACTTTATTGGGTGGCAGGACAGGATGAGAAAGGCTAGACCCCCATACCAGGCTGGAGCCACTTGTGAATGGCCTGTAACACAGGTAGATAAATATGCATTACTTTTATCATCAGAAATAAATTGCCAAATACTCATCATAATCACTAATACACCCAAGTCAAACAAATCAAATGTGAAGCTGTATAGCTTACTTTATTGGGTGGCAGGACATGATGAGAAAGGGTAGACCCCCAAACCAGACTGGAGCCACTTGTGAATGACCTGTAACACAGACACACAAATATGCATAACTGTTATGCGTTATGCGTTTCTCATTTTCAGTCAAATCATGCTCCAAAAAACGTTCACCTCATTCATTGACGGCAGTTTCATAAAACAAATGGCTTCGGGATTTGTGCCCTTATATTTTATGAAAGTTAACGAGTAATCTCTACTATTCAATTGAAAAAGTCACCAGGAAACACGCCTGAAAACCAGAAGATTTAGATTGAATAGTAGGCCGGTTTCTCGTGTACAAATGTAAGGGCACGAATCCCGAGGGTATTTCTTGCTGCCATCTACGAGTTCAAAAAGTTTGAGCATGCGCGTGACATGGCGCATAGCTTGCATTACTAGATACGTCGTTCATAATTTAAAATCACAAACGTTATCTTATCCAGGACAAGTAAACAATGTGAAATCAGCCTCCCTCCAAGAATGAAATAAGATGTAAACACATCTAAGTATTCTTAAAGACTACTGAGTCCAACATCTAAGCTTTCATTAACGTTAACAAAAAATATTCATGACAGTTTAACGTTATCGTTAGCCAACAAGCTAACGCTAGCTCACGCAAACCAACTTGTTGTTCACAGGCATACATAAAGTTAGCGTTCAACCAAATCAAGCTTCGCTCAATTTTAACTGAGTTTTGAGTTTAGCTTTGATTAAAAAGTTAACAAAGCCCAAGTTGGACAAGATTTAGCCCTGTCGAAAGTGAGCTAAATTAGCTTGCGCAAGCTAGCATGCTAGACGTTAGCAGCTAGCTGGTGTGTAAATGTGAACTATCATCAGCTGGCCAGTATAGCAAATTACGGATGATATCAGCAAATAAAGCTAGATAAGTTGGTAACTTGTGTTATGGAAGTACGTTTTCACTGAATATACTAGGTAACTGTATAAATAAAGCATATAGAAGCATACTTACAGTGAGCCCGCAGACACCGCTGTTTCGCCTCCGCACTCCATCAGCGAAAAAAACTGAGGAAGGAAACCGTTAGCGGATTTGAAGGGCGCGTTCGATGTGCGCATCCGCACAGGGTCCGGCGTGGATCCGCCATATGAAGGCGCGTTAACGGAGGCGAAATGTGTTCTGTGCCCGTATCCAAAACGGAGGCTGACTGTCAGGCGGATGTGGCGGTTTGAGCGCGGGTCCGTTTTGGACTCCTTTGCTGTCTGGGTTAGCTAACTTAGCTAATCATTTCTAGCCGCTATGCTAAAAATGCTAACCATGCTAGACAGGCTAACTTGCTAGTGAGGACTTCTATTTTGAAACGTTTGTTGATAGGGTATCCATGGTGGCCACTATCAGGAATGGAGCTCGTAAGTCACGCCCCGATTTTTCCCCTTCCGTTTTCCCCATGGGACCTTAAGCTTCAATCTTTTAACATGAGAGGTTCCCAGTCCTTGTATGACCTGCATTACACATATGCTGATTTAGGAACTAAATATGAAATGTTCATGCAAAAACATTGTCAATTTGTTCGGAGATTGTCCAGATAAATGATGTTAAAATAACGTTCGGATAACAGTAAGCACAAGAACGTCTGCAAGGCGTCTTGCAGATGTGTCCGAAAGGTCTGGAAGGCGTCTTGCAGATGTATTCTAGAGAGCGTTTGCTCATCTGGCAGACGTATCTGATACGTCTTGCTAAGTTCTTCAAACAGCGTTTAGCAGCCGTATCCCAGATGCTCATCAATACGTCATAATAGGACATCCATCTCCCTAACGTCTTACAAAGATCTTATAAAGGTATTAAATATGCTAAAGTTCTAGAACTACGACACACATTCTCAGTGAGATGCCACCGCTGTTTGTAAGATCAAAATAAGACGTTCTAAATGGAACGCGATGTAATTAAGCTGTTCAGATCTTTTCCAGGCGTCTCGGAGACGTATTTGTCTCTATTTGTGCTGACTGGGCACTACATTTGTCGCATAAGTCACGTCACTGTCATTGTCCCTCCAACTTTCAACACTAGCACCTTTCCAAGTAAGATCGCTAACGTTAGTTTGTGCTAAACTCAGTATGCCCGTTTGTTTTGCTCCTCAGTGGTTCCCGAAAGACCAAAATAGCAGGAGTAGCTGGATAAAACTTATCAGGTGGGAGATATTTGCACATGAAATGAATTTATAGTTGACTTAGCTGCTAACTCGATTAGCAGCTAACAATCGTCAACAGCTAATCGCCTGGATGCTCTGTTCCCGCACCTCGACGTTGAGAGGTGACGTTGCTGTAGTTCGTTAAGTGCTCCCACAATTATCTTATCAGTATCAAGCTTCTCCCCACTAGATTGTTACGTTATCGGTACTAAAAATGCTATAAAAATTTCAGGAACAGCATATGTGTTATTTATGACCCAATTCAAACGGGACCAAAAAAATAATTTAATTCTGCTATTGACTTACATGCATCAGAATTTCTTTTTGAGGTCCCATGTACAGGAAATGTACCGGAACTTGAATGGCGTCACTTACGAGCTCTATAAAAAGTTACTGTAGTAAAATCATGTTGGTTGCTATGGAAACGGTCATAAACGCTTAATTTTAATGGTTGCTAGGTACATGGAGGTTTCATGGAGGCATAGTTGATGATAACTGACAGTTGGAATCTTTCTTTAGGCCCTATCGCTCCCAATGGAGCATAGGCCATCCACAACTTTTCTCCATCCAACACGGTTTTGGGCTGTCCTTTCTGCCTCTCCCCAGCTGGTTCCCAACCTCTTAAGTTCTGCCTTGGAGTCCCGCCTCCAGGTGTTTTTAGGCCGTCCCCTCTTCCGCTTCCCCTGTGGGTTCCAGGTCAAGGCTTGGCGTGTTTGCTGGTTTCCTAAGGGTGTGCCCGATCCAACCCCACTTTCTTCGTAGTATTTGTTTCTCCACCGGCTCCTGCCTCCCTTTCCTCCAGAGTTCCTCATTACTGATTTTGTTTGGCCACCAAATCCTAAAGATCCTCTTCAGGCAGCTGTTAATGAATGTTTGGATCCTTTGCAAGGTCTTCTTCATCATCCTCCACGTCTCCGCCATAGAGAAGGACAGATTTGATGTTGGAATTGAAGATCCTCACTTTGGTTATCATGGCTATTTCCTTAGAGGACCAAGGATGATGAAAGCTGCTCTTGCTTTCCCAATTCTGGCTGCTACGTCCTTGTCCGTGCCACCCTGTTTATCCACTATACTGCCGAGGTAGGTGAAGGAGTCCACTTCTTGGATATTTCCATCTTCTATTGATATTGGATTGTTAGTTGAGTTGTTGATTCTCATTATGTTGGTCTTCTTATTATTTATCCTTAGCCCTACCCCTAGAGATGTATCTGCCAGCTTGGTGGTCTTTTCCTGCATCTGTTTGTGGTTGTGTGCCAGTAGAGCCAGGTCGTCTGCAAAGTCGATGTCATCCAGTTGCGTCCACAGGGTCCACTGTATGCCGTTCTTCTTTCCTGCCATTGTGATCCTCATGATCCAGTCAATAACCAGTAGAAACATGACAGTTGGAATGGTTGAACAGTTAAATAGTTGAGTAGTTTCAATGGTTAAATTATTTAATAGTGTATTATTGCAGTGAGGACTTTTATTTTGAAACAGTTGTGGAAAGAGGAAACAGTTTAACAGGTTATGTAGTCTTCACAGAGAGATTGTATGGTTAAAGGTATACTATGCTAGCCTAGAAATCTACGCACCCTAGCGGCCAACAATATTTTTGCCTAGCGGGATGGTCTAGGGTCGCACCGTTGAGGACAAGCCTGCGCCAGGCTCGAGTTCAGCCTGGCCAATCAGAACGCTCTATCTGTGTATGGAGTCCTTGAGCCCGCCTTAGCTCACCTTCGGCTTCCGATAAGACGCCAGGGGGCTGGATGAGTTGGGTGTGAGACCGTGTTGCACAACCAGAGAAAAACAAAGAGATGGATGAGAGTAACGAAGCGCGCTCGTTTGAATCGTCTTTGGAAGAGTTGGACTTGGGCTTTTCTTTGAAGTTTGAGCAGAAAGAAGCACTCAAGTCATTCGTTTTAAAGAAGGATGTATTTGCCACACGCCATAGGCTACTTGACATTTCTCATGCAAAATATTTCCCCATTCAGTGCGCTATATATTTTTTGTTTTCATGATAATGAACGTTGGTCCTTGCCTTGCCAACTCTGATTGACTGACCACAATAACCAATCCATCAGTCCTTTGTGCCTAAATCTAACCAACCACGGAAGGCATCACGCAATAAACAAATCAGATGCAACGAAAGGCGGGTCTTGGCATCTAACTTATCTTTCACACACAACAGCGCCGACTCCGATAATTAGATTTAAAACGTTCTCCTGCTTGCTAGATTTTGTTCACTGTTGATTCGCTGTTTCTCCTTGAGTTTCCAAGTTAACGTTAAGGCTGCTACGTCTATCATTGTCCTATACTTGTTGCAGAGCTGTGTGTCTTCTATTTGCCTCTGTCTTGGTAAGTTCACACTTGAAAAAGCGACTCTAATCGGAGCTGCCAAGTGTCACGCTTTGAGTGTGACAGTCAAAAAAATGTTCGACGAACGCATCTCACTCTTGCCATTTTCTGAAACTTGGCAGCCCTGTTGCCGTTTTGCCGACCGGCTACGATTGGTCACAAATGCTGGCCTATTACGTGCAGAGGCAGTTTGAAAGACAACTGTTCATCCCACCCACAGGCTTCAACAACCGTGAACGGTGCGACCCCAGACTATACATTTCTGTGTAGTTTGGCTTGCCAGGGTAATACTATGCAGGATTGGCGATTTCATCGCCGGTTTCGCTTTTCGCTCGTTTTATGCTTGCATATTTCTCTGCAGAGCTTCCCCTAAACCTTTTCACGAGACTTTACATGACACTTCCTGGAGTAGAGCATGGGTGCGTGCCCGAGGTCTCCTGAAGTTGCAAGCGTGGTTCTACCGCTACAGACCACAAGGGCGGCCGAAAAAAACACTGTTCGACCGATAATGACTCATTTAATCATATATAACAGTATGGAACGAATTGATTAACTGAAAAACGTTGCATAGTTTACCTTTAAAGCCTGAGAGAGAGAGCTGCTGCAGGTGGGGCTGGCCTCTTGGCATAAGATTCTAATTGCTTAACGACCCGATTGTGATATCATAGAGGCCTATGTTAAGTCTATGGGGAAATGTTTAAAAGTTTTTAATTTATAGTTTAAAAAGTATAAAAGTTACGCAGCCTTCTCCTATTGAAGACCTACGTTGCAATGTTTTAATGAAGTTTCTAGGTTAAACGGTTCATGCTGAATAGAAAAAATGAAATTGGTAAGCAGAATAATAACTAGAAATGCAATTCCAAGGAATTACCAGTGCATGAAAATGCAAAAATAGATAGATAATGTAGATATGGTTACTAAGGTGTAGCTAGGGTAAACATGGTTGTTGCATAGTTTACAGAGAGTTGATAGTGTGAAGGTAGACAGTTTAAAGCTGAAACATTCCAGTTCTAACTTAACTAATGATTTCTATTCATGTTAAAATGTTAACTATGGTAACAATGATAACCAGGTTGATTGGTTAACTTAGCTACTGATTTCTTGCAGTTATGGTAAGAATGTTAAAGGGATAGTTCGGATTTTAAGACACGAAGTTGTATGGGTTCCCTGTCAGCAACGTAGTGCATCAGCACTGACTTACCCCCGACAGCGTCCTGTGAGCCGAGATCCAGCCGGTTTTTGATCGTTTTTGATGCCGGACTATTTTCTTCAGCAAGTTTCTGGGGTCACGAAAGTAAAGTGTTTTTCTTCTCAAAACCATATGCGTTCAACAGAGTGATATATTTGCACCACAAAAACGTTGTCCAGCTGTCAGTAGCGCGCAGTGATAGGAATCGCGAAAAATAAGTAAGTGATAACGAGGTTTGAATTTTTCCTGGACAACGTTTTTGTGGTGCAAATATATCACTCTGTTGAACGCATATGGTTTTGAGAAGAAAAACACTTTACTTTCGTGACCCCAGAAACTTGCCGGACTACTTTCTTCAGCATCAAAAACGATCTAAAACCGGCTGGATCTCGGCTCACAGGACGCTGTCGGGGGTAAGTCAGTGCTGATGCACTACGTTGCTGACAGGGAACCCATACAACTTCGTGTCTTAAAATCCGAACTATCCCTTTAACTATGCTCACAGTGCCAACCAGGTTGATTAGCTAACTTAGCTAATGAATTCTAGCAGTTATGTTAAAAATGCTAATTATGCTAGCAATGCTAACTTTACTTACAATGCTAACCAGGTTGATTAGCTAACTTAGTTGATGATTTTTTGCAGTTATACTAAAAATGTTAACTATGCTAACAATGTGAAAAATGCTAACCAGGTTGATTAGCTAACTTAACTAATCATTTCTAGCAGTTATGCTAACTATGCGAACAATGCTAACTATGTTAACCATGCTAACTAGCAAACTTGCTACTGAGGACTTTTATTTTGAAACATTTGTTGATAGGTATCCATGGCTGCCACTATCAGGAATAAAGAAGTTACTGTAGTAAAATCATGTTGGTTGCTATGGAAATGGTCATAAACGCTTAATTTTGATGGTTGCTATGTTGGTTGCTAGGTACATGGAGGTCTCATGTAGTTGACTGGAGGCATAGTTGATGATAACTGACAGTTGGAATGGTTGAACAGTTAGATAGTTGAGTAGTTTCAATGGTTAAATGATTTAATAGTGTATTAATGCAGTGAGGACTTTTATTTTGAAATGGTTGTGGAAAGAGTAAACAGGTTAACAGGATATGTAGTCTTCACAGAGAGATTGTATGCTTAAACCTTGAGAGAGTGAGGGCTGCTGCAGGTGGGGCTGGCCACCTGGCATAAGATTCTAATTGCATAACGACCCGATTGTGATGTCATAGAGGTCAATGTTAAAGGAGAATTCCGGTGTGATTTTGACTTAAAGTGTGTTGAAATATGATACCGAGTGTGAGCGATTGTCTCAGAGCTGATCTCGACCTGTCAGCTGTTCTCCGAAACCCGGCGGTAGCTCAGCAATAGTAAACCAGGTTTTTAACGTTTGTGCCTCGGGCATCGAACTGCCGTGCAAATAAATCACTGTTTTACACCATTAATGAGGCTCAAAGTAGCTCCACACTTTATTGGTAGACTTCTGAGGGCCCTGACATTTAAAACGAGACATCGAGAACTTTGAAAAAGCACTGGTTGTTTACTTACATGACTGTTTATTCAGGCAGTCACTTTCGAAAGTTTAGCGGTAGCAGCCATCTTGAATCTAGTCACGTGACTGATTCGTGACTGGTTCACGTAATCGCTATGTCTATGCGTGCACTAGACGAGTTTGGCGAATTAATATTCAAGTGTGATACGGCCAACAAATTGTAACTACTTCATAGCCGTGCGTATATCTAAAGTTAATGCACACCTTATAGAACGCAGGACAATGGGGAATTCAACCGAGCAGTGGAATAATTTTGCTTCTAAAACGGATAGTTCCGGTCCTTGATTGTGATTGGCTGAATCGCGTTCGATGCCGTTGTAAATATCACGATAAACTCACACCTTGACCGCATTTCGTTCTATAGTAATGCGCTACCACAAAAGTTAGAGTGGCTGCGTCTTGTTGTTGCATGGCAACCATTGATATGGAGGGAATATATTTCTTGGCGGAAGAAAGATTATCTATGAATACATCGTTACATTGTCGTTGCTGTGCCTTCGTTTCATGAAATCTTGCTAGATCGGCGTAGTAACCGTTTTAGAAAAGCAATAGAGATCGCTAAGACATGTGACCAACGTCATCAAAACACAAAAAATAATGGGTATGTTTGGCTCGCCTGATGCCAGCCCATGTAAACTAGTGTTCTGGGCCTATGATCTGGCATGATAGTAATGTAATATTAGTAATATTAAGCGTGAAAAAATAGTGTGAAAAACAGAACATAATCTTGCGCTTCCTTACTGCTGCTATCCATGCCGGCTACCGCTGTTCATTCCGACACACCAGCACTCCGACATTGACGTCCAATTGTCGTAGTGGAGGCATGTCTCTTTATGGGAGAAAGTCCCACCACTCCGACATTTTTTTTTTTCATGGTCGCAGTGGCGGTATTTAACTTTTTTTTCAAACAACGTGCCATTCCGACATGAGGTCATTAATAGGCTATTAATGTCATAACTATATCCAATTGTGTAAAATAATAAAGATTCACATTTAAAATGTCATTGTGAAGACTTCTTGATATGGTTATGTGTCTGTTGCGTGCACGACTCGGGGAAGTGAAAGCAGTTCTATAGACATGGCAAGTTTTCTTCTCTGTCTCATCATTCGCGGACTAAGTGGAGCTAAATGAAGTTATTATCACTTCGTCTATTTTATGGCTAAGAAGGTTGTATTTGGTATCTGTGGATAGCTGTAGCTCTCCTCTTTTATCTGACATGCAAGCCGTATCTTTACCACGGTTTCACGAGTAAATCAAACGAAAGCGGTTGCCGAAGCTATATGATTCTGTTTGTCACTTCGTCTGTTTCTATAACACAAAAGGATCGATGTGTTTGGTATCAATGGAAAGCTCTGTTTCTCCTCTTTCATTTGATATGTGTGTCATGTCTGTGCGATGCCTGGTCCCGGAGTAATTCAAGCGAGAGCAGTGGCTGCGTGGGTGAACGCAGAGCAATATACTGTAAATATGATACCCAGATAGCAATTTCCTTTGGGCCGGATCCGCATGAAAGCCTTTAGATCCGTATGTAGCGGACCTACGGTATCTGACTGTGGGCCAGATGTGGCCCACACACAATAAGCGGACCCGTATTGCAGATCCGTACAACACAGAATAAGCGGACCCGTGTCACACACAATAAACGGAACCATATTGCAGATCCGTACCACACACAAGAAGTGGACCCGTACCACACACAAGAGGCGGACCCGTATTGCAGATCCGTACAAAACAGAATAAGAGGACCCGTGCCACACACACACAATAAAAGGACCCGTATTGCAGATCCGTACCACACACAAGAAGCAGACCCGTACCACACACAAGAGGCAGACCCGTATTCATGGGTTTCATCAGGTCCCTTAGCACAGGTGTATCAATCACCATGCAGTCTGCATTGATAATCAAGGTGCTTCATTTTATACACCTGTGGAAAGGGACCTGATGAAACCCATGAATTGCAGATCCGTATACCACACACCAGAGCGGTAGATAAAACAGAGTGGCGACACTCCCATAGACCTCCGTAGGAAAAAATGGCAGTGCTTTTTCCAGGCTATTTCCTCGTTATGGGACTTTTGGAACTATTTACAGCCAATCTCTTGGTCAGTAGTTAATGAGTTAAATTATTACACCTTCCAGCATCTAGAAGTAACTACATCCCACCCTCCTGGAATTCAGCCATTCAGCGCAGGTTTTTTGGAACTTTTGATCGCGTGGCGGCGACATCAAAGCGTGTCGCAACTCTCTCTGCTCTCTCTATGGCTCTGCCACACACAAGAAGCAGACCCGTACCACACACAATAAGCGGACCCGTATTGCAGATCCGTACGACACACAAGAAGCGGACCTGTACGGGTTCGCTTACTGTGTGTGGTATGGATCTGCAATACAGTTCCGCCTCTTATGTGTGGTACGGGTCCGCTTATAGGGCTCGGGATCATGACGTGAAAACTTTGCGGGCACAGCACAGCTAATACTATATTTCTGCTTCTTGTCTTCTGCATCTGAATGAATGGACATCACGTTCAGTGCGCTACCAACATGGCGGCAATATTCCTAGAATGCAAGTCGTGTGCCCGAGCCCTATTGTGTGTGGTACGGATCTGCAATGCGGTTCCGCCTCTTATGTGTGGTACGGGTCCGCTTCTTGTGTGTGGTACGGATCTGCAATGCAGGTCCCATATCACATACTTTAAGCAGACATTCACATCCCCAACTGGTCACCACTATAAAAAACTTTGCAGAAGAATTAAGGATGCTTATCACAATTTTATGACTTTATAAACCTCATGGTTTAGATATAAAATATAACCTAGACATTCTCTGATAACTTTAATTATATTTTGTGTAGGCCTACTTTGTTTGCTTGTTTGTTTGCTTTGTTTGCTTCCCAGCATGCATTGCAAATATTAGTTTTGAATTTTGAAACAATGTGGTTGGGATATTTTAGCTTATAGGCTAACCTACTCCACTGATGTTTTGAACAACAACATTACCAGATATGACCATTGACTTAGTAATTTATTAGGGGGAAGATACACCGTAGTCGTGAAAGTATTAGACCTAACCGGGTATAAATACCCAGCTAACTAATCCAATTATTATTCATCTGGACGTGATCATCAATTTCCAAGCCGCACCCACAGGTAAGCTAAATAAATGTGTGAAATGAAATACTAGACGTAGGCTTAATTACAAATCATTACTGCATGCCAATTACTGCTTACCAACGTTGACAGCTGTTTCACTCACATAAATAGTATCCTAACGTCACACGCTCGTGACAAATTGACTTGGGTAATCTCCATGGCGCAAATGCTAAACGGTGAACAGGTAGTTGGGTGAAATTCGATTTTCCTCTTTTTACGTCGCAGTGACAAAATACGTTTTTTAAAAAGCTCTGAATCATCGCCGGGACGTTATCTTGTTTGTTGGGAGCAGTCTCAGCCCTTATTGCCACCAGATCAGTTAAACGGATCCAAAACAATTTTGGACCGATGTGCGTTTGGACGGCGGATCAGGTCCACTATTCAGATCCGTGCCGGATGTCGTGGTAGGTGTGTTTTGCTATCTGGGACGGACCTGGACGAGTGCAAGTTCATATCTGCCGCAAATCCGTCAAACAGATCCAAAACAATTTTGGACCGATGTGCGTTTGGACGCCAGATCAGGTCCATTATAAAGATCCGTGCCGAATGTTGTGGTACATGTGGCCCAGTTCCGTCCCAGTGCAGTTTTGCTATCTGGGTATACTTTCATTTAAATTCATGATCTTATTTTTATTTTCATACTTGATCGTACAGACACATGTCTAGTCTCGTTGGAAAGCCCCGGTTCTGAGCTCTTTCATGCAATATAGGTCTCATCTCGCTGTGACTAATAATCGTGGAGCAATGTAACAGAGAAGAATGGGTGTGTTTTTTGACGCACTTTGCGTCCGTAGGGCTCATATAGGTCCGTTAAATTGACGTGGGAAAAAAAATAGGATTTGTAAACTGTCGGAATGGGGGTACTAAAATGTGTCGGATTGGCAGCATGTCGGAATAACACCATGTCTGAATAGCGGCATGTCGGACGAAAGGGATGTCGGACTGGCAGGATGTCGGACTGCCGACATGTAACCATCCATGCCATTTCTCACCTTTTTGTCACCTCTGAAACATGGCGTGTACTATTATTTTTCCACGCTGGAAAACGATAAAAGATAAGCTTCATGTTACTCTATTGAATTTTATAACACAGCAGGTAAACGACATTTCGACAACTGCACTTCGTTGTTCCCACACGTCAGTAAAACAACTTAAGTTTTGGGCCACCGATTCCCAAAATGCGTTGCGTTTTACGTCACGTTCTCAATCTCTATAAGCCACTCGAGTCCGTGGGTTATACTGTAGGCTATAATCGAACAGCTAAGGGGGTTTTAGGCACTCCGCTTTGTGTCGTGCCTAACAACGCCCCTTAGCTGTTCGATTACACAGTATAAGGGCGCACTCACACTAGGTACGTTTCACCCGTACCGTACTGGAGCACGGTTGCCTCTGGTCCCTGGTCTGCGCTCACACTGCATATAATCGAACCGTACTTGGGTACGATTGAGTTGCTGTGTTCTAGAATCTTTATGCAACGTGTGATTGTTAATTGGAACGTTATTGTTTATTTCATCATTAATGACGTCGTGTTTCCATGCGTACCCCGGTACGGAACGGAGCGATCACACTGGTCAAACGAACCGGACTTTAGGGGCCAAGTGTACTCGGGTACGGTACGAATTGCCTAGTGTGAGTACGCCCTAACCCACGGCCTCTCGGGGCTTATTGCTTAATTTTTCAACCGTCTCTGGTATAATGACCGCTGCCAATGGCAACGGGTTCACTCCGCTAGTTGTTGAGGAAGCCACGAAACGGTAGCCAAGTCATTGCTAAAGACACATTGAGATGAGTTTCTTTTCTCGTTTTGGCAAGTAGCCGTATAATAAGCGCGATAATGTATAGAACGCCGGTCATTATCGGAAAATAATTCCCTTCAGGACGAAGCAAAGCCCCTCCGCTGTGCGTCGGGGTTCAGTTCATCCTGTCGGGAATTATTTTCCGATAATGACCGGCGTTCTATACATTATCCCTTACGTATAGTATACTACAATGTGGGATTCAGGCAATTGGATTTTGACTAAATAGTTGTTACATATGCTGAGCTGTATGATTAATAATAAGTGCTAACATTAGTGTTCGTTGTCATCCTGTTGCTTTTAACTGCTATTGGCTTGATCAACTATGAACTCAGGGCATTACTGTTAATTAACTTCATGCAGTCCCTGAGTAGACAAGCAGTGAATGCATAAAGCATTTAAAGATAAGTAAACATTACCTAAATATTCCAGAAAACGCACATCCATGCTCAACTCAAACATTTATTAAATAACAAGAACTGTAAACAAGAAAGAACAGAAAACAAGGAAGCACAAAATCTATGATTAAACCTTAACAACTACTTTACCTCCCTCTTAAACACACACACACACACACACACACACACACACACACACACACAAACACACACAAAGAGAGAGAGAGAGGGGGTTGGGGCGGGGGCAAATTAAGGTTCGTCGAGCAGGTCTAGCCCTGAGAGGTCGGGTTCCTCCTGCCCTCCAACTCCAAGACCAGAGTCATCTAGCCCTCTATCCTCCATCAGAACAGCATCGTCAAATTCAATCAGGTCTTCCTCCACCTGCTTTGTCACTCCCTGAAAATGGATAAGAGGTAGACATAGACAAAATAATTAATGTTATTTGATGTGTTTAATGCAGAAAAGAGTTTGGGGTGAATTTGTTCCAGAGTTATGCCTTAAAGGAGCATTTCACCCATTTACATTAAGCTTTTTATTGTTAGAAACCCAGTCATATTTTTGAATGGTCGTGCATCATTCCCTCATTTTCCCCTGAGATGGGAGAAAAAAGCCGAAAATGTTCTTTTGGGTCATGTGGATAAAATCCAACAACTCCCAGAATTCCCTGCCTTTCCTTGCCTTACCAGCACCAGGAAGTAGACAAGTACACAGAAGGACTCATTAATGTAACATTTTGGCATTGATAATGATTCTAAAATTAAAACGATCATTGTTTTATGTTGCACTCAATCTTGTGGCCATATATCAATGTTGCTGGTCTTCAAAAGGAATTAGCGAAAAAATCGTGGAAAAAAACTTTAATTTTACATATTTCCATGTCAAACGTCCCGCAAATTGACAGCATATGCTAGAATACCCAACCTTTAACAAGTATTAGTATCGCTAATACTATTTGTGAATAACATTGGGATAACTGACCTTGTGAGAGCTAGTCCATTCTAGTTTGAGCCAGCCCAGGCAAAGGCTAATCGACAGCCAATGATCCTAATCGACGTCCAGGCTTGCTGCAGGCCTTGATGGAGGCCTTGATGTTCCGTGCTGTATTACAGCTCGTACAGGTCATCTCGTGCATCAAATTCACATACCAGATCTTCAGAATCCCCATTTGCCATATCAGTTTCAATATCAGCATTCAATGAATTAGTATTTAATATTAAATCATAGTTACTTATCAGCTTTCTCCACAGACCGGGAGCCTATAGCTTCCAAAAAAGATGGCGGCTATATATTTTAGTTTCTGCAAGTGAAGTCCCACCGCTAGCGCCCCCTCTTGGAAAAGTGAGGAAAGTGTTTGTAGTTTCATCTACTCGACAAAGATATAGGACTTCCTGCTTTCAATGATGTAAAATGACGATTTTTACATAATTGAAAGCAGGAAGTCCAACATTGAAAACCGTATTTCTCCCGTCTCAAGGCAAACTGAGGGAATGTTGCACGGCCGTTCAAAAACATGACTGGTTTTCTAAAGATACAAAGCTTAATGCTAGTCGGTGAAGTGTCCCTTTAAGGTCAGTTGATGCTATTGTACAGACCAAATTGTACTGAACAGTTGCACTAAAAAGATGAATTACTCATTCAGAATATCAGACTTAATATGATGTGACCTATGTAAAACTACACTTGCCTCAAAAAGCTTTTCGGGGGATATCATAATATCCCCCTGGAGTTTTAGGGTGACTGTAAGAGGGAGCCTCTTCAAAAATTCGTCCTACGTCCCTCTCCAGGCAGTGGTGGGCACCCTGAACTCTGTCCCACTCTCTAAAATTAGGGTGTAGAATTCCAGCCCTCCCTCCACCCCGCCGATTGTGCACTCAAGTGCACATTCTTCGGCTTCGATTTGCTGTGGAAAGGTAAAACAACACGTCCTTTAATAACATAACGTAGAAATAGTCATCATACAATAGGGTGGAATAAACAGACTATACACATGGAGCTTTTGTTCAGTTGCCTTTAAGGCACTATGATTGAAGCAGTATGGGACTCAAATTTGCTTATTTATCAAGACTTTGAAATTGGATAGGACATGGTGACGTATGCTAAATGTTTTATGACTTGAAAGATTACAATAGTAGGATGCTGCCATTATACTGTGCCCAAAATTATGGTTATGGTTATGCTATTTGCAAGACGCCATTGTCCAAAGTGACATACAATAGAAACAATACAATAATTCATTCTACAGTGAACAGCTTCAAAAAGTTGGTGAGACTACAGTAGGGAGAATAGCCATATAAACATCAATTTAAGATTACAGCAGAGTTTCTGAATATTGCTGTCATTGGTTGCACAATGCATTACTGCCAAACATTAATACTATTATTATTTTCCCATTTTTTTAGTTATTACATTGCATGTAAATGCAATGTACTGTTATCCCTGTTCTTCTTATTATTATGGGGATTATTCTTCTTCCGACCAAAATCAACGATTTATAACACTAAAACCACTGAACCGTTTGACGTCATTCAAGCACTCATACAAAGATCTTGTAACGGAGATTTGACGATTGTATTTTTGACATTTGTGAACTTCATACTTTTTGAGATATTTACGATAAAAGAGTTTAAAATTCCCATAGAGTTTACATTGAGACCCTTTGGCGGCAAAGATTAATTGTTACGTCAGTGCTCAGCTGTCAGTAGCCTAATCAAGGATCTTTGATACAAAGCCATACACTGCGCTAAACCAGGCTAAACCTGAATGTTAGGCTACCGCTCTGGTTAGGCTACGACATAGAACGCGTCTACTCATTAAGCTGTAACAGCTATGAAAACATTCTACCATGCCTGCCATGCTGTAAACCAGGACGTTATCGTCTTGTCTCCTGTTAGGCTACTCATTACTTAATTTGTTTATATCGTTACAGTAACCGATTTGCTCTCGGTAACGTTATCAATAGCTAAAGACAATCTATCTAACCTAACGTCAACGTAAATTTACCACTGTATTTAGCTAACGACAACCAAACTTGCTCCAGGCTAGCTCTGTAATAGGCTATAGCCTACATAAAATATCCTACTGTGAGCTAACGTTACATTTGCTAGATATCCTACCTGTTGCTGCATCATCGTTGATTGGCATTGTTTGAGATTGTATTCCGTATTCCAATGGTGCTTTTAACCTGCATTAGTATCCTACCAGTCGTTTCACTGTAGGCTACTAAAGTGTCAGCTCTTGCAACTCGTTTGAAGTTGGCAACTTCATTTCAGTGTTTTACATTCTAATAAATGAAGAGTTATTTTCCATAATAGCCTATATCCACAATTTTGATGCATTTTTATAAATCACTTTTTAAATGTGACTTTCCAAGTAATTTCAGTGGAATTGTAATTGGGTTATTGTTATTTATCTATTCTTCTGTGTAGCCTAGTTGTCTTTTTAACTAGGCCTAATACAATGTTTTACACAGTCAGCAACCTTTTTGCATTTACATGCAATGGTAATTCCTTCCATGGAATTACATTTTCTAGTTATTGTTTAATAATGTTTGGACCTGCAACTTGGATGATCAACATACTGTATGCCCCATGAATTACTTACTTTTACTGTGGTATAAGCAGAAGAGCTTAGCTTGAATCCAAAGGACGAATGTTGGGTGGGCCGCATGTGACTCAACTCCACCCAAGATCCTACTCTTACAGTAGCCAAAGCAGCCTCTCTCCACAGAGTGACATTAATGGCCATATCTCCCTGGATCATTTCCAAATCGGTAATAGGAACACCCTGTCCCTTGATCCTAACTTGTTTGGGTCCGGAAATCTGTAATCAATAGAACATACAATGACCTAATTCTGTAAAGTTATGGTCTATAAGTACTAGTCGTGGTTAGCATATTTGTATATGGGTTTTTTTTTTGCATTTTGTTTATGTTACAATTTTACAACATACAATTGTAACTTTAAGTCCAAAAAATACCTGCAACTTATTAAATGTGGTGTTTTATTGCAAACTTCACGAACCAAGGCCTGCTGGGAATGTAAATGTTTATCCAATGAGCCTGTCATTCGTGATTACGTTGCATTGTGAAGCTCTATCTGGATGTGTTGTAAGTAAGTTATACTAATCAGCAATGCAATCAGCAATTAGTAAGCATGGAAGTGGCACACAGAAAAGATAAGAAAATCGAGAAGTGGAGGAGACCAAATCCAAATGTGTGCAGTCGTCTTAAGACGGCTAGGCCTACATCAAGTCGACTGCTGAACAGAAGGAAGTTGAAGTTGAAGTGAACAGAGTGAAGTTGTAATGGGTGAGTAAGAGGTTGCTTGTATTGTGCACTCACGGAATCTATTTACCCCTGTATTGTGATGTAGCCTTTGGGCCCCTGGAGGTCTCGAAGAGGGAGTTTGGGTGAAGAAGGGCTCAGAGGCGATTTGCGAGTCTACTTGTAGGTCGTATGACTTAAAGACGGTCGTGTCCTCATTAAAAAAGGCTTGATCGTCCTTCAGTATAAGTCGTTTAAACATATAAGTTTGGCCTGATTGTACCCAGTCTGGGTTTTCTCGGGCATATAAAGAGCATAAATGGTCTTCCCATCTGTTAAAGCCCGACGCTCAACTAACTTCCACTGAGCAGTTATGGGATCCCCAAACTCAAACTTTGAAGCTATGCTTCTTGACGATTCCGCAATGCATTTGAGCCTCATTGGTGGCTCATCATACGGACCGACTCTGGCTCTGGTTTTCTCCATCTACAAGAAAAGGCATAGAGTAATTAATAAATGTGTTGATTAATTTACACCATATGCGTTATAGGCTACAGTAGCTACGAGAATAACGGAACAAAGCATCAAACGAAGAGGACATTACAGTGGAGGAGACCAAAATGCAGGTTACGTCTACTATGCATGTCTAGGCCTACTATTCAAATGTATTATTATTATTATTGTTATTATATATTATTCGTTGTAATAGGGCTCGGGCACACGGCTTGCATTCTAGGAATATTGCCGCCATGTTGGTAGCGCTCCAAACGTAATATCCATTCATTCAGATGCAGAAGACAAGAAGCAGAAATATAGTATAGCGATTCTTTTCCTCTTGCGATAGTGGGTTGCGCTGTTACACCCCACTACACAGCAACATACGACCAAGAAGGCAAAAACTATGTAACAGGAACACACTAATAGCTCGGAGTAAATCCATAGTAATCCATAGTAAACTAAGGAGTGAGGCTGCCAATATGGCTGTTCCCGCGAAGTTTTCACATCATGATCCCGAGCCCTATTGTAGCAAGAGGAAGAACACCGCTTGGGTTTTGTTACAGCATTGGGCAAGTTGAATTATGCTAACGTAGATATAGCTACATTGTAGTGTAGCTTGCTGTAATTCACAAATGTGGTTTGGTTATCATATGCTTTTTCAAGATTGGAATAGGGTAAGCTAGCAAATACAGAATTAACTATATTCATTTTTGCAATAACCCAGCAAGCAAATAACGTTCTGCTAACTTTAAGAAACGTTAGCTTTTGGTTCCCCTGTGGTTAGTTTTTCAGTAACCTACTAATAACTTTTAGAGAACGTTATCTCCAGGTTGTCAAAAAAATTAACGTTCCCCTAATGTTTTTACAACTAAAGAAACGTTATATTATGGTTGAATCCCAGCAAGCAAATAACGTTAGCCGTTGGTTCTCCTGTGGTTAGTTTTTCAGTAACCCTGGAGAGAACATTAGCTCAGGTTATCAAAGTTCCCCGAACGTTTTTGCAATTGAAAAAAGAAACGTTATAACCCAGCTAGCAAAAAGTATCGGGCCAATTCCGTATTTTCTGCGGGGGAATCGGCTGTAACTCGGCAATAGCAAACTGAGGTCGGGCCGAGCATTGTTTGCCAGAAACTGCCAGTGCCACCGGTTGTGAGAGGTGTCGGGAAAGACCCGGCAAAATACAATCAGTCCTATTATAGTTTTCCCCCTGCAGGGAGAGGCGTCAGCAAGCTATGTTAACAATGCTAACCAGGTTGATAAGCTAACTGAGCTGATGATTTCTAGCAATAATGTTAAAAATGCTAACTATGCTAACAATGCTAACCAAGTTGATAAGCTAACTTAGCTAATCATTTTTAGCAGTTATGCTAAAAATGCTAACTATGGTAACAATGCTAACCAGGTTGATAAGCTAACTTAGCTAATCATTTCTAGCAGTTATGTTAAAAATGCTAACTATGTTAACAATGCTAACTAGGTTGATTAGCTAACTTAGCTAATCATTTCTAGCAGCTATGCTAAAAATGCTAACTAGCTAACTTGCTACTCAGGACTTTTATTTTGAAACATTTGTTGATAGGGTTTCCATGGCTGCCACTATCAGGAATAAAGAAGTTACTGTAGTAAAATCATGTTGATTGCTATGGAAACGGTCATAAACGCTTAATTTTAATGGTTGCTATGTTGGTTGCTAGGTACATGGAGGTCTCATGTAGTTGACTGGAGGCATAGTTGATGATAACTGACAGTTGGATTGGTTGAACAGTTAAATAGTTGAGTAGTTTCAATGGTTAAATGATTTATTAGTGTATTATTGCAGTGAGGACTTTTATTTTGAAACGGTTGTGGAAAGAGGAACAAGAGTTTAACAGGATATGTAGTCTTCATAGAGAGATTGTATGCTTAAAGCCTGAGAGAGAGAGGGCTGCTGCAGGTGGGGCTGGCCACCTGGCATAAGATTCTAATTGCTTAAAGGGATAGTTCGGGTTTTAAGACACGAAGTTATATGGGTTCCC
The DNA here is from genome assembly GCF_963854185.1 of Sardina pilchardus. Taxonomy (NCBI): domain Eukaryota; kingdom Metazoa; phylum Chordata; class Actinopteri; order Clupeiformes; family Clupeidae; genus Sardina; species Sardina pilchardus. The sequence goes on along the minus strand of NC_085011.1, from coordinate 26,489,213 downwards.
CGTCAGCAACGTTGTGCATCAGCACTGACTTACCCCGCAACAGCGTCCTGTGAGCCGAGATCCAGCCGGTTTTTGATGCTGAAGAAAGTAGTCCGGCAAGTTTCTGGGGTCACGAAAGTAAAGTGTTTTTCTTCTCAAAACCATATGCGTTCAAAAGAGTGATATATTTGCACCACAAAAAACGTTGTCCAGGAAAAATTCAAACCTCGTTATCACTTACTTATTTTTCGCGATTCCTATCACTGCGCGCTACTGACAGCTGGACAACGTTTTTGTGGTGCAAATATATCACTCTGTTGAACGCATATGGTTTTGAGAAGAAAAACACTTTACTTTCGTGACCCCAGAAACTTGCTGAAGAAAATAGTCCGGCATCAAAAACGATCAAAAACCGGCTGGATCTCGGCTCACAGGACGCTGTCGGGGGGTAAGTCAGTGCTGATGCACAACGTTGCTGACAGGGAACCCATATAACTTCGTGTCTTAAAACCCGAACTATCCCTTTAACGACCTGATTGTGATGTCATAGAGGCCAATGTTAAGTCTATGGGGAAATTTTTAATAGTTTTTAATTTATAGTTTAAAAAGTATAAAAGTTACAAAGTTGAAAAATACATAGCAGCATTCCCCTATTTAAGACCTACGTTGCGACGTTTGAATGAAGTTTCTAGGTTAAACGGTTCAAGCTGAATAGAAAAAAATAATTTGATCAGCGGAATAATAATAAGAAGAATAGAATTTTCATGCACTGTAACTAGAGAATGTAATTCCAGGGAAATTACGAGTGCATGAAAATGCAAAAATGTATAGATACAGTAGATAATGTAGATGTAGTTACTAAGGTGTAGGTAGGGTAAACATGGTGGTTGCATAGTTTAAAGAAAGCTGATAGTGTGAAGGTAGACAGTTTAAAGCTTAAACATTACAGTTCTAACTGAACTAATGATTTCTAGCAGTTATGCTAAAAACAATGCTAACCAGGTTGATTAGCTAACTTAGCTAATCATTTCTAGCAGTTATGTTAACAATGCTAACCATGCTAACTAGCTAACTTGCTAGTGAGGACTTTTATTTTGAAACATTTGTTGATAGGGTATCTATGGTGGCCACTATCAGGAATAAAGAAGTTACTGTAGTAAAATCATGTTGGTTGCTATGGAAACGGCCATAAACGCTTAATTTTAGTGGTTGCTATGTTGGTTGCTAGGTACATGGAGGTTTCATGTAGTTGACTGGAGGCATAGTTGATGATAACTGACAGTTGGAATGGTTGAACAGTTAAATAGTTGAGTAGTTTCAATGGTTAAATGATTTAATAGTGTATTATTGCAGTTAGGACTTTTATTTTGAAACAGTTGTGGACAGAGGAAACAGTTTAACAGGATATGTGTAGTCTTCAGAGAGATTGTATGCTTAAAGCCTGAGAGAAACTGACAGTTGGTGCCCAGGTGGCTGACCAGCTGGGGTAACATTCTAACTGCTGCCGTGATGTCATAATGAGCAATGTTAAGTCTGTGGGGGAAATTATAATAGTTTTTAACTAATAGTTTAAAAAGTATAAAAGTTACAAAGTTGAAAAATACAAAGCCCACATCGCGTAAGTAAGACCTACGCGACATAGTTTGAATGGAGTTTCTACATTAAGCGGTTGAAGCTGAATTGCGTGCGTTAGAGGAAGAACTAGAAATGCAATTCCAAGGAATTACCAGTGCATGAAAATGCAAAAAAAAAAAAAGCATAGATAGATAATGTAGATATGGTTACTAAGGTGTAGCTAGGGTAAACATGGTGGTTGCAGAGTTTAAAGAAAGCTGATAGTGTGAAGGTAGACAGTTTAAAGCTTAAACATTCCATTTCTAACCTAACTAATGATTTCTAACAAATGTTAGAAACAGATGCTGTAAACAAATGTTAACTATGCTAACAATGATAACCAGGTCGATTGGTTAACTTAACTAATGATTTCTAGCAGTTATGGTAAAAATGTTAACAATGCTAACCAGGTTGATTAGCTAACTTACCTAATGATTTCTAGCAGGAATGTTAAAAATGCTAACCATGTTAACAATGCTAACCAGGTTGATTAGCTGACTTAGTTGATGATTTCTAGCAGTTATGTTAAAAATGCTAACAATGTTAACTATGCTAACAATGCTAACTAGGTTGATTAGCTAACTTAGCTTATCATTTCTAGCAGCTATGCAAAAAAATGCTAACAATTTTAACTATGCTAACCATGCAAACTAGCTAACTTGCTACTGAGGACTTCTATTTTGAAACATTTGTTGACAGGGTTTCCATGGCTGCCACTATCAGGAATAAAGAAGTTACTGTAGTAAAATCATGTTGGTTGCTATGGAAACGGTCATTTACCGTCCATCACAAGAAGCCTTCAACCTCATCAGCGAAGTGGAGCAGTTGTTCCGGGCAAGGACGACTGACTCCCTTATGGCATCAACCAATGCAGTGGCACTGCTACAGCGAGAGGCCATGCTCCTGCACAGCACACTACCTTCATGCCATAACCTAAAACAAAAAATGCTCAATGCATACATCAGGTTGAGGCTTCGTATTGCCGCAAAATCAGTCAGGGCAGCAAGGAAAGCAAAGCTACGGGATGACGGAAACCTTGGCAGCAAGAGCCAAACCAAAAAGGCCAGGAAGGCACAAAATCCCGCTGTGCCGAAGCCTATGCCTCCCACTTTGACTCCCACTTTGCTTGTCGCAATGGATGTGCTTGGCCTGCCCTACACAGTTTCGGCTATAGGGAGTGTTGTTGCTCCAGCTGCTTCTAGCAGCCTATTCTTCACTCCGACCACCACTCAATCACTCTAATAACCACCCAACCTGGTCCCTGCCGGAGACAAAAGTAGTGCTGAGAATACTGAGGTACCTGCTGTTCATGTTTTGATCACTAAATATCCTTAATTGAAATCCTCACCAATTAGGTCTGATGTGTTCATTTCAGTAAGCCTATGTTACACAATTATGTTTTGTATTTGTTTAATAAATGTATATAATTGTACAAATCTAAAAAACATTTCATGCATTTATTTTGTCATATAATTAATAGCGTTCAGTGCTGTACTGTACGTGATAACAGTGCTCCAGAGTGCGACCAATTTGGTCGCATATGCGCCCAAAATTTTCAAGAGTGCGCCTGAAAAAAATTCTAGGTCGCACTGGTGCGCCTGATGCGGCTCGGGTGTAAGCATATATTTCTTTCACAAGTTGCCATGTAAACGTGGCTAGACTATGCGTGCAACTTTACCAAACTGTATAGAAGTAAACCCTCTCCTAGGACCGCTTTCTCTCGCTCTCCCTCTCTCTCTCTCTCTCGTGCGCGCTTAATGAACACCCACCCCTCGACATGTACATTCACAATCGTGAAATCAATGACGTAGGCCTATAGAAGACGACTAGCGAAATTATAATTAAAATCCGGTTAGCATCATAGCATACTGCACACATTTTATTAAAACTCTTGCATTCAAGTTGACTGATCATCTCAATGTTTTCCAACTCCAAGACTCAAAAGGGCCTGTCCCAAGGAGAAAAAGTATTGGCCTACCTGGAAACTTAAACACACGTGGGGAAACTGAACAGTCCAACCAGTAGACTATAATAAGCTACCCAACTAATGCTATGCTACTTTGTTTACAATATTTTCAGGCTTCAAGCCGACAGCTGAATTAAAGAGGCGGAGTTGTAATATGAATAGTCATGAATGTCATGAATATCCGAAATTTCAGTAGGCCTATGTAGAAAGCATTATACAGTGTATGTGTATATGTAGGCCTATGTATGTGTATATATATACAGTATATATATATATATATATATAATTCTTTATAAAGAATATGCATATTCCTTATACAGTATATTGTGTTTCAAATAAAGACAAGCTTTTTCTACGCCTTATTGTTAAAAAATCATTCACATTATATGAAAGGAGTGCGATAAAAGGTTTTTGGCGTTAAAGGCGATGCAATGAAAAATGTGGGTGCACCTAAATGTTGTGCTGGTGCACCTAAAAAAAAAAAGCTAGGCGCACCGGTGCAACCAATGCAAAAAGTTAGTCTGGAGCCCTGTGATATGCAGGACTATACAGTATACCCACTTAGAAAGTATCACCATGTTAGTGTACCCACTTAAAATAGACAAGGGTAACATCTGGGGGTGACTACAGTATACCCACTACAGCTAACTAGAAGAACACATCATTGCTAACATTGTTCTTATTCTATGGATGGACCAAATCTGTACCATTACAGCATAATTAACCTGACTACACTTTTTTGGGGGCCAAGCAGCGAAGCTGCGAGGACCCCATTGTGTTTCTATGTTTTCTTACTATTATTATTATTATTACAGTGCATGAAAATGCACTGTACTGTTCTTCCTAGTCTTCTTATTATTACAGTGCATGAAAATGCACTGTACTGTTCTTCCTAGTCTTCTTATTATTACAGTGCATGAAAATGCACTGTACTGTTCTTCCTAGTCTTCTTATTATTTTCTTTATTATTATTCCGCTGACAGCTTTTTCTAACCGCAATTTCTCTTCAACCGTTTAACTTAGAAACTTCATTCAAACTTTGTAACGTAGGTATTCTAATGGATCGGGTTGCTATGACTTTTCAACTTTGTAACTTTTATACTTTTTGAACTATAAATTAAAAACTATTAAAAATTTCCCCATAGACTTAACATTGGCCTCTATGACATCACAATCGGGTCGTTGAGCAATTAGAATCTTATGCCAGGTGGCCAGCCCCACCTGCAGCAGCCCTCTCTCTCTCAGGCTTTAAGCATACAATCTCTCTGTGAAGACTACATATCCTGTTAACTGTTTCCTCTGTCCACAACCGTTTCAAAATAAAAGTCCTCACTGCAATAATACACTATTAAATCATTTAACCACTGAAACTACTCAACTATTTAACTGTTCAACCATTCCAACTGTCATTTATCATCAACTATGCCTCCAGTCAACTAAATGAATCCTCCATGTACCTAGCAACCAACATAGCAACCATTAAAATTAAGCGTTTTTGACAGTTTCCATAGCAACCAACATGATTATACTACAGTAACTTCTTTATTCTTGATAGTGGGCACCATGGATACCCTAGCAACTACTGTTTCAAAATAAAAGTCCTCACTAGCAAGTTAGCATTGTTAGCATGGTTAGCACAGTTAGCATTGTTAACATAGTTAGCAATTTTAGCATAACTGCTAAAAATGATTAGCTAAATTAGCTCATCAACCTGGTTAGCATTGTTAGCATTGTTAACATAGTTAGCATTTTTAGCACAACTGCTAAAATGATTAGCTAAGTTAGCTAATCAACGTGGTTAGCATAGTTAACATAGTTAGCAATGTTAGCATAGTTAGCATTTTTTAGCATTACTGCTAGAAATCATCAGCTAAGTTAACTTATCAACCTGGTTAGCATTGTTAGCATAGTTAACATTTTAGAATACCTGTTAGAAATTATTAGTTAAGTTAGAACAGGAATGTTTAAGCTTTAAAATGTGTACCTTAACACTATCAACTCTCTTTAAACTATGCAACCACCATGTTTACCCTAGCTACACCTTAGTAGCCATATCTACATTTTTTTGCATTTTCATGCACTGGTAATTCCTTGGAATTGCATTTCTAGTTATCTTTATTATTATTCCGCTGACAGCTTTTTCTAACCGCAATTTCTCTTCAACCGTTTAACTTAGAAACTTCATTCAAACTTTGTAACGTAGGTATTCTAATGGATCGGGTTGCTATGATTTTTCAACTTTGTAACTTTTATACTTTTTGAACTATAAATTAAAAACTATTAAATATTTCCCCATAGACTTAACATTGGCCTCTATGACATCACAATCAGGTCGTTGAGCAATTAGAATCTTATGCCAGGTGGCCAGCCCCACCTGCAGCAGCCCTCTCTCTCTAAGGCTTTAAGCATACAATCTCTCTGTGAAGACTACATATCCTGTTAACTGTTTCCTCTGTCCACAACTGTTTCAAAATAAAAATCCTCACTGCAATAATACACTATTAAATCATTAAACCACTGAAACTACTCAACTATTTAACTGTTCAACCATTCCAACTGTCAGTTATCATCAACTATGCCTCCAGTCAACTAAATGAAACCTCCATGTACCTAGCAACCATTTAAATTAAGCGTTTTTGACAGTTTCCATAGCAACCAACATGATAATACTACAGTAACTTCTTTATTCCTGATAGTGGGCACCATGGATACCCTAGCAACTACTGTTTCAAAATAAAAGTCCTCACTAGCAAGTTAGCATTGTTAGCATAGTTAGCATTGTTAACATAGTTAGCATTTTTAGCATAACTGCTAAAAATGATTAGCTAAGTTAGCTAATCAACCTGGTTAGCATTGTTAGCATTTTTAGCACAACTGCTAAAATGATTAGCTAAGTTAGCTAATCAACGTGGTTAGCATTGTTAACCTAGTTAGCAATGTTAGCTGATGATTTCTAGCAGTAATGTTAAAAATGCTAAGTTAACTTATCAACCTGGTTAGCATTGTTAACATAGTTAACATTTTAGAATACCTGTTAGAAATTATTAGTTAAGTTAGAACAGGAATGTTTAAGCTTTAAAATGTCTACCTTAAAGGAGAATTCCGGTGTGAAATTGAGCTTAACTGTACCGAAACATGTTAAGGTGTACTCACACGTGTTTTAGACGCACTTTCACTCACCCCCAGCATTCTGAACTCCTCCGTTTTCAGCCTAGCTTACAGTAGGCTTGAAGCTATTAGATTGGGCATTACGTAGCCTATGCAGCTAAATCGCTATTTTTAAACCATTAAAAAGGTCTCAAGTAACTCCACACTGCATTGGTAGACTTCTGAGGGTCCTGACATTTAAAACGAGATACTGAGAACTTTGGAAATGCACAGGAAGTTTATTAAAAAAAGGCTGTTTACAAGCAGTGCCTTCATAGAATCTCTCCGCTGGGCGCCATCTTGGAATCAAGTCGCGATAAGCCGACTGACGAGCACGAACGAACAGGAAGGACAGGGGAACATATTGCTAAAGTAATTCCATAGGAAATATATAGTTATACTGTCTACATGAGCATGATGAGTAACAAAGCTCAAAATGTTTGCAATATGTCCCCCTGTCTTTCCTGTTCGTTTGTGCTCATCAGTCGACTTATCGCGACTTCACCACAAGATGGCGCCCAGCGGAGAGATTCTATGAAGGTACTGCTTGAATAAACAGTCTTTTTTAATAAACTTCCTGTGCACTTCCAAAGTTCTAAGTATCTCGTTTTAAATGTCAGGACCCTCAGAAGTCAACCAATGCAGTGTGGAGTTACTTGGAACCTTTTTAATGGTTTAAAAATAGCGATATAGCTGCATAGGCTACGTAATGCCCAATCTAATAGCTTCAAGCCTACTGTAAGCTAGGCTGAAAACGGAGGAGTTCGGAATGCTGGGGGTGAGTGAAAGTGCGTCTAAAACACGTGTGAGTACACCTTAACATGTTTCGGTACAGTTAAGCTCAATTTCACACCGGAATTCTCCTTTAACACTATCAACTCTCTTTAAACTATGCAACCACCATGTTTACCCTAGCTACACCTTAGTAGCCATATCTACATTTTTTTGCATTTTCATGCACTGGTAATTCCTTGGAGTTGCATTTCTAGTTTTTACAGTGCATGAAAATGCACTGTACTGTTCTTCCTAGTCTTCTTATTATTTTCTTTATTATTATTCCGCTGACAGCTTTTTCTAACCGCAATTTCTCTTCAACCGTTTAACTTAGAAACTTCATTCAAACTTTGTAACGTAGGTATTCTAATGGATCGGGTTGCTATGACTTTTCAACTTTGTAACTTTTATACTTTTTGAACTATAAATTAAAAACTATTAAAAATGTCCCCATAGACTTAACATTGGCCTCTATGACATCACAATCGGGTCGTTGAGCAATTAGAATCTTATGCCAGGTGGCCAGCCCCACCTGCAGCAGCCCTCTCTCTCTAAGGCTTTAAGCATACAATCTCTCTGTGAAGACTACATATCCTGTTAACTGTTTCCTCTGTCCACAACTGTTTCAAAATAAAAGTCCTCACTGCAATAATACACTATTAAATCATTTAACCACTGAAACTACTCAACTATTTAACTGTTCAACCATTCCAACTGTCATTTATCATCAACTATGCCTCCAGTCAACTAAATGAATCCTCCATGTACCTAGCAACCAACATAGCAACCATTAAAATTAAGCGTTTTTGACAGTTTCCATAGCAACCAACATGATTATACTACAGTAACTTCTTTATTCTTGATAGTGGGCACCATGGATACCCTAGCAACTACTGTTTCAAAATAAAAGTCCTCACTAGCAAGTTAGCATTGTTAGCATGGTTAGCACAGTTAGCATTGTTAACATAGTTAGCATTTTTAGCATAACTGCTAAAAATGATTAGCTAAGTTAGCTCATCAACCTGGTTAGCATTGTTAGCATAGTTAGCATTGTTAACATAGTTAGCATTTTTAGCACAACTGCTAAAATGATTAGCTAAGTTAGCTAATCAACGTGGTTAGCATAGTTAACATAGTTAGCAATGTTAGCATAGTTAACATAGTTAGCAATGTTAGCATAGTTAGCATTTTTTAGCATTACTGCTAGAAATCATCAGCTAAGTTAACTTATCAACCTGGTTAGCATTGTTAGCATAGTTAACATTTTAGAATACCTGTTAGAAATTATTAGTTAAGTTAGAACAGGAATGTTTAAGCTTTAAAATGTCTACCTTAACACTATCAACTCTCTTTAAACTATGCAACCACCATGTTTACCCTAGCTACACCTTAGTAGCCATATCTACATTTTTTTGCATTTTCATGCACTGGTAATTCCTTGGAATTGCATTTCTAGTCTTTATTATTATTCCGCTGACAGCTTTTTCTAACCGCAATTTCTCTTCAACCGTTTAACTTAGAAACTTCATTCAAACTTTGTAACGTAGGTATTCTAATGGATCGGGTTGCTATGACTTTTCAACTTTGTAACTTTTATACTTTTTGAACTATAAATTAAAAACTATTAAAAATTTCCCCATAGACTTAACATTGGCCTCTATGACATCACAATCGGGTCGTTGAGCAATTAGAATCTTATGCCAGGTGGCCAGCCCCACCTGCAGCAGCCCTCTCTCTCTCAGGCTTTAAGCATACAATCTCTCTGTGAAGACTACATATCCTGTTAACTGTTTCCTCTGTCCACAACTGTTTCAAAATAAAAGTCCTCACTGCAATAATACACTATTAAATCATTTAACCACTGAAACTACTCAACTATTTAACTGTTCAACCATTCCAACTGTCATTTATCATCAACTATGCCTCCAGTCAACTAAATGAATCCTCCATGTACCTAGCAACCAACATAGCAACCATTAAAATTAAGCGTTTTTGACAGTTTCCATAGCAACCAACATGATTATACTTCAGTAACTTCTTTATTCTTGATAGTGGGCACCATGGATACCCTAGCAACTACTGTTTCAAAATAAAAGTCCTCACTAGCAAGTTAGCATTGTTAGCATGGTTAGCACAGTTAGCATTGTTAACATAGTTAGCATTTTTAGCATAACTGCTAAAAATGATTAGCTAAGTTAGCTCATCAACCTGGTTAGCATTGTTAGCATAGTTAGCATTGTTAACATAGTTAGCATTTTTAGCACAACTGCTAAAATGATTAGCTAAGTTAGCTAATCAACGTGGTTAGCATAGTTAACATAGTTAGCATTTTTTAGCATTACTGCTAGAAATCATCAGCTAAGTTAACTTATCAACCTGGTTAGCATTGTTAGCATAGTTAACATTTTAGAATACCTGTTAGAAATTATTAGTTAAGTTAGAACAGGAATGTTTAAGCTTTAAAATGTCTACCTTAACACTATCAACTCTCTTTAAACTATGCAACCACCATGTTTACCCTAGCTACACCTTAGTAGCCATATCTACATTTTTTTGCATTTTCATGCACTGGTAATTCCTTGGAATTGCATTTCTAGTTATAAACTATTATTATTCTTCTGCCATTGAAGTCTATGGCAGCCCATAGAACCGACTGGTGAAAAGTTGTGAAATTTGGCACACTGATTGGGGACAGTCCAATGATTAATTTCACCCAGTTTCATGTCGGCACCTTATACGCTCTAGCGCCACCAACAGGTCAAAGTTGGACGTGCGTTCACACACGTAACTTTTGACCCCTTGGGTCAATTTTCAAAAGTCAGGTATCATTGGAATCCTTGGACCAGCCTGAGTTCAACGGACCCTATGACGTCATTTTCCGCCATGATGGATTTTCCGCCATTTTGGATTTTGTCAAAAACACTTAAAAGCCTTCTACTCCTACAGATTTTGTCCGATCGACACCAAACTTCACACACATAATCTACAGACCATCTTGTATACTGAAATTATTTTTTTTCTTCGGAACTATAACCGTTCGCCTGTAACAGCCAATCGAATTTCGCGGCGAAGCCGCCAAACAGGAAGTGGGCTCATATTTCAGCAACCCTTGCGCGCATCAAAACCAAACTTGGTACATGGACTCTAGACCCCATCAGGATGAGGCTCAAGAAATTTGGTGACCTTTGACTTCTAGGGGGCGCCGCAGTTAGCAAAAAGGCATTTTGGCCTGTAGCTGTTGATGTGTTTGGAATTTAAACTTGCTACTGATGTCTAGTTATACTGTGGGAGGTCCTTAGGCTGACCCATTTCAATTTGTGACATCAACCTTATTTGATTCGGCCGCCATATTGGATTTAATAAAAATCCCTTAAACATTTCCACAGGTCACAAAATGTATCCGATCTGCACGAAACTTCACAGGGATGATCTTCAGCCCGAGTGTAACATAGGCTGTGCTTTTCGAAAGGATATCTTAAACCGTCCGCCCGCAATAGCCAATCGAAATTGACGGCGAAGCCGCCGAACAGGAAGTGAGCTCGCTTCTCGGCCAATATTGGGTTGTTTGACATCAAAATTCTTGTGACTGCTTAAAACTCCATGCCTGACGTAACAGCATTGAGTTACCATGGCAACTCTGGCCTTTTTGTCCTGCCTGCTTGGCCCCCACATTGCTGCTTGCAGCTATATTTTTTTATTTTTTTTTTAAAAAACACAAAAAAAGAAACAACGACAATGTATTCAACAAACAAAGACCACTTACCTAATGAAAGGCAATGTCCTCTTGTCAGGTCACTTTCAGCACCTGCAAGTTAGTTATTGCAGTCAGAATTATTCCGTCCAAAACATCGACCTGCTGTGATATAGGCCTAGACCTCAGAAATGTACATTCAATGTAACATTGTAACATAAATGGACTGCATCCTGACATTCACAGCGGTTGAAGCAAACCGTGGTTTTGAATTGTACACGTGCAACTGTCTCGCGGCCACGCTCTTGCCTCGTGCACTGTCCCGGGACTCCGGGTTGTGCCGTTGTGCAGAAGTGATGTACCTGAGTTAATGTCATGTTCTGATCACAAGTTCAGCTCATGGTTCACTGTATAGTGCTGAGCAAGCCAAGAAGCTAGATCAAGTGTCAAAAGCAAATATTGTGGCATTCATTAGTTCCACTGTACACCTGAACAACAGTAACTTAATCACTAAGTCGTTGATAACGACCACATCCGATGCTGAATTGCATGTATTAAGGTGATCACCACCTCATGGCACTGCGAATGTGCGTGAACAGACTAGCTAACAACGCCATCAAGTTCAGCAAATATGATTATAAATTTCATACAAACTCCTGAATAACCCCATAAAACGTTGTTTTACTTCAGTAGGCTAACTAAGTGTGATTTGTCTGACATTCCTTATTGCCATAGGAACATTGTATTTAAGATAGCCTCCCTCCACATCCAAGGTTAGCTTTGTAGGCTAACGTGACGTTATTGCTCTGAAATATCGGTCATAACTAAGATAAAAAATAGCAGTTTAAACGAGCAGCACAAACGACTCAAATAACACTACCAGTATATACTGGTACAGTTGATATAGAACATATATGCAACAATTCAAAAAACTTGTGCTTTCGTTTACTTACCGCTGACAAAGTTAGGCAGACACCAATTGAAGTGGATGGGGGCAACTCCACGTGTGTCCATGTTTAGAACTGTTCAGCTCTCCATAACGCGGAAGTAGCCTGAAAAAACGTCCGCCATTGTTTCCTCTGGAGGTCTATGGGAGTGTCGCCACTCTGTTATATCTACCGCTCTGGTCTAGGCTACATTGTCTTATTATCATGATAAGCATAGTCCTACATCCGATGGTGCTTTCTGGAACAGGTTGGAATTCACCTATCCTTTTATAATTATCCTATATAGGTCACGTTCTTTAAACAGACGAGGCCCCAGAGCTTATCTGTTCTCTCACTTCGCACCGACTAATGAATGGAATGGCAACAGATGTGAAATATAAACATGCTTTTAATTAAATAAATGTGAAACTAGCAGTGCAATGAAAAAATGCTTTACAGTACAAGGATGACTCGTAGACATAGGCTACTGTTCTTGGATGGCACTCGTCGAACCACTTCTGGACCGGTTACATGTCGGCAGTCCGACATCCTGCCAGTCCGACATCCCTTTCGTCCGACATGCCGCTATTCAGACATGGTGTTATTCCGACATGCTGCCAATCCGACACATTTTAGTACCCCCGTTCCGACAGTTTACAAATCCTATTTTTTTTTCCACGTCAATTTAACGGACCCTATGAGCCGGACGGACGCAAAGTGCGTCAAAAAACACACCCATTCTTCTCTGTACATTGCTCAGCGATTATTAGTCACAGCGAGATGAGACCTATATTGCATGAAAGAGCTCAGAACCGGGGCTTTCCAACGAGACTAGACACGTGTCTGTACGATCAAGTATGAAAATAAAAATAAAATCATGAATTTAAATGAAAGTAGGCTATATAATACAGTCTATTGCTCTGCGTTCACCCACGCAGCCACGGCTCTCGCTTGAATTACTCCGGGACCAGGCGTCGCACAGACATAACACTCATATCAAATGAAAGAGGAGAAACAGAGCTTTCCATTGATACCAAACACATCGATCCTTTTGTGTTACAGAAACAGACGAAGTGACAAACAAATAAGAATCATATAGCTTCGGCTACCGCACTTTCGTTTGATTTAGGCCTACTCGTGAAACCGTGGTTAAAAATATACGGCTTGCATGTCAGATAAAAGAGGAGAGCTAGAACTATCCACAGATACCAAATACAACCTTCTAGGCCATAAAACAGACGAAGTGACAGCAAAATAATAACTTAATTTAGCTCCACTTAGTCCGCGAATAATGAGACAGAAGAAAACTTGCCTTGTCTATAAAACTGCTTTCACTTCCCCGAGTCGTGCACGCAACAGACAAATAACCATATCAAGAAGTCTTCACAATGACATTTTAAATGTGAATCTCTATTATTTTACACAATTGGATATAGTTATGACATTAATAGCCTATTAATGACCTCATGTCGGAATGGCACGTTGTTTGAAAAAAAAGTTAAATACCGCCACTGCGACCATGAAAAAAACAAATGTCGGAGTGGTGGGACTTTTTCCCATAAAGAGACATGCCTCCACTACGACAATAGGACGTCAATGTCGGAGTGCTGGTATGTCGGAATGAACGGCGGTAGCCTTCTGGACCACCTGCATCACCTCGATCTTGCAGCGTCCTCTTTGCCTCAGCGGTATCCTCGACAGCTTGGTCAACGCCACTTGCACCGCCGACATCGGTTGTTCCCGCTTCCTTTTTTTTCTTTGCAACGCTGATTCAGAAGCGGGAGTCGGCGAATCTGTGTCAGTGGACAGTGGCACTGGCTCATCGGTCTCAGGGGAGCTTGCAGCCGAAGGACCGGGGTCGAGCGTGGTCTCGAGCGTGGTGTCCAGGGTGACACTGTCGTTCTAAAAATAAAATAAAAAAAATGTATGAGACACAATATCTTAACAACTGACGATTTGTTGTATTCCAACATTATCAGACAGATCCATGTAGCCTAAACAAATAAATAAACAATCGAAGTTTTGAGAATTCACTTACCAAAGGTGGCACGTTTGCCTCTGTGTGGCAGTGTTTCACGCAACTCGATAGCCAACCAAGCTACGCAAGAACAGGGGCTCTGCTGACACTGTCACCGGCAGCACCACTCCTTCCCTTTGCCTTTTTCTTTGCTTTGACAAATTTGTCGAGCAAAACTTTCCATCGCTGGCGACAAGTCTGCTCATCCTTCCCTAGCGTCTGTGCAATTTCCCTCCAGGAGTTCTGACACCGGAAAGTGTCCTTGTACTCCCGCAGGGAAGGGTCGTACAGGTGAGGGTATCTCCTCACCTCCTCTGCCAGTCGTTCGTCCTTTGCCGCATCCATCGTTGTTATAGTAACCAAACAAGTGTTCTTCTGTCTCTGTTTGCTGCGTTTTAAGCGTTGTTTCTGTACGTGCTCCACCTACTGGAGGGACGTGTTTACAGCAGTTCCGTTTCACACATGCGCAGTCTACGCGTGAAAGAGACGCGCGGTCTTAAATTTTGGTCGACTCAAAGACGCGACGCATGCCGTAAAAAAGACGCAATTCTCGTCACGCGCTCACCAGTGCCGCGTGCGCGTGACGCAGACGCGGGACCATACTACCCGCTTAAGACCAGTCAATTCCTCAAAGTGGGCAGCCATGCCAACCTCTTGAAAAAAAGGGCCACTCCTGGCAAAGGTTCTTTATGGTCACTCCCTTGTTGATCTCTCCTTGCTGGGAGAAGTGAGTTGCCAGAATCAACGCTTTGACAGTCTCTGCATAGTCATTCATCTCCTCATACATTTTCTTCATTTCTTCTTTTGGTGTCTTGGACGCTTGCTCGCTGGGCTGCTGTAATCTCATCTGTGTCTGCATCTGAGCTATGCTTACGTCTTTTTACTTTCGGTATGTCCGATCTTTTTGCATTCTCCACACGGGATAGTAGTTGCTTGGCCAACAAATCATACCCTGAACCAATGACATCACCCTCTATCACGTCTTGAAGTGACTTGGGGTACTTGGTCATCATCCTTTTAGCAATCTCTGTCGCATTTTGCTTGGAAGGACTGTTGCAAACCTTCATCATGTCTGATACTACAATGCTGATCATTTCACGTCTAAGTTTTGGAGTAGGCCTTTTCTCTCTTGACAGACATTGGATAAGCTCTTCCGGTAATTTAGCCCAGGGAATTTCAAATCTGTCGATCGAGTTGATTGAACACGATGGTATGGTGCACACAGGGGACATTGAAGACACCGACAAAGGGGATAATGGTGAGGAAGACGGCGTATGTGTCAAGAAACGGCTTGACTGTGGAGATGCGCACACAGAGGCAGGGGTCAAAGCTGGTGTGACGAACTCTGTAATGAAACAAGCAGAGGAGCATTATTCCCACTTTTAACCACAAAAGTTATACTGGTTGTGTCATGTGTCATGTCAATGATCAGGGAAGTTAAATTTAATACTCACTACTGCGAGCCCAGGCAACAAGTCTTCTAGCAGTTGCTGGTAATAACACGTTAAAGGAATACGCCACCCAAAAATGAAATTAAGCTAGTCTCGGTCACCCCCAGAGTTAGAACAGTTAAAAAAACCCGGTTAAAATCCGTCCGGGCATTCTCCTGCTTTGGGAGCAGCGATGTTAGCTTTAGCTTAGAACAGTTGCTGTAGTTGAAGGGTGTCAGTGAGCACGTCCTCCAAAAAGTGACCGAGACGTCTACATTTTTTTCTAAATATATCTTGGGAGCCGTGTGTTCAAAACGAGTACAAATCATAATGCAAAATCGAACGAGACTATTACCTGGGCAGATCTTTACTTGGAACTATTTTCAGCCTCATCGCCGACGAAGCACCGCTAGCTAGGCGCAAAGTTCTCACGTAGCACCACTTGTGAAGTTCCAGTCGAATCTAGTTGGGAGTTTACAAGACTGCTACGTGAGAACTTTGCGCCTAGCTAGCGGTGCTTCGTCGGCGATGAGGCTGAAAATAGTTCCAAGTAAAGATCTGCCCAGGTAATAGTCTCCTTCGATTTTGCATTATGATTTGTACTCGTTTTGAACATACGGCTCCCAAAATATATTTAGAAAAAAATGTAGACGTCTCGGTCACTTTTTTGGAGGACGTGCTCACTGACACCCTTCATCTACAGCAACTGTTCTAAGCTAAAGCTAACATCGCTGCTCCCAAAGCAGGAGAATGCCCGGACGGATTTTAACCGGGTTTTTTTCACTGTTCTAACTCTGGGGGTGACCGAGACTAGCTTAATTTCATTTTTGGGTGGCGTATTCCTTTAAACATATCCTCTTCTCTGATGTACTCAAGGTCAGCTAAGGTATGTACACCCCCTGCCTTCAGAATTTATCAACTCCTCTGAGTAATCTGGGAATACTGCAACAAGGTCCCTTCTGATTTCATCCATTTTTATCACACACACCAAACAAGTTTGTTACATTAACAATTGTATCCATTTAGTCATCCTGAATTCACTTCAAACTGTTATATGTAAAGAGTGAATATGTGGAAATATTTTCAAATTTACAAAGTCTCTAAAGTGCATTTAGCATTTTGACATGCCAGTATGAGGCACAAAAAAACACAACGCAAGGGCACAGCAGTTATCAAACCTATGCAATCAAACCTTAATCAAATAAAAGTTAGTTAGGTTTAGTTTGGTAATCTAAAGCAAGATTTGAATCTTAGATATTTTCTTTAGTTCATACAATAAGATAAAAATGTTCAGATGGCTTTTTTAGCAGCATTTTTTGTTTGGTTTTCTTTATGAAGTTGTGCAAGTATTATTTCTAATCACTTTTATTTCCACTTCATAAGAGAAGACTGCTCTAGCTCTGGCTGGGAGGGACTAACATAAAATTCTCTGTGCCAGAATGTTTGTCTGTATAGGCACGAGTCATACAGGCTATAATCGAAATCGAAATTTGACAGGGTTTCACTTTAAAGGACAAGTTCAGTTTTTAACACTTAAAGCCTTGTTTTCAGATCGTTTAGAATGAAGTACAATGGTTAAGAAGACGTTTTGACACATGTCTCTGTCAGGAGAATTCTCCATTATCGCTGGAGCTCCTCCCCACTTTCAGAATGGCACTATAGGTACAGTGGAGCAATTGCGTGAACGTTAAGCCTAATGCGTGTTTAGGAGCGATTGTTCCAGTGCACCTACACTGCCATTCTGAAGGTGTGGAGGAGCTACAGCTACAACGGAGAATTCTCCTGATAGAGGCATGTGTCAAAACGGCAATCTTAACCATTCTATTTCATTCTAAACGATCTGAAAACAAGTCTTCAAGTGTTAAAAACCCAAACCTGTCCTTCAAAAATGTGGTCAGTAACTAAATTTTTATGTTTGGTCGGTTTTCATGTTTACATAGCCAAATGGCTTTCAATCAGTGTGCAGCAGGGACTTGGCCAGGCACATTCTAAATTGCTATCTCTCTTTACACACTTAGAAGGCTTGAAATCGCAAGACACTTCAGTCATTGCAGCCTATTATCAGGGTCCCTCCACATTTTAACTTGTGAATTAGCAGCATTGGCTAGTAAAAAGAATGTTTGTGACCAGAATTTTACCCATTCTCACTGCCATCATGCACAAGTCAGAGAATATTTCATTTAATTAATAATTCAAGGGGCCTTTAATGTGTTCAGAGGAAATTCCTAAGTTAATGCATAATTACTGAACTGTTGCAAATGACTGTATGGACTTTTATCCTGCAAGATGGCTGAGAGGAAGATGAAAATAGGTAAGGGGTTCTGCACTCAAACCTTCTTTTTACGGCCGGACTTCCGGTGGCGCGAGAGTTGAGATGGCAGCATAATATCTGAGCTCCGGTATCAGCTTAACTTGTCGCACTCAATATTATATAATTCATTTATTTTGTCACAAATAAAGTTGTTAGAATGAGTGCGGACAAACTCAAGAAAGTAAGGACGGCTACGAGAGGGCGAGAACCTGATGTAAAGACGGGAGATGGAGAGAAGCAAGATGAAGCACGAGGCGAAAATGAAAGCATGGCCGCAATTCGGGAAACAGTGAGTGAAGTCCTAGCTAAAGGAATGGAAACCCTCAAAGCCGAGCTTAAAAGCGATTTTCAGGAATTTAGTAAGTGCTTTAGGGAAGATATTAAAAAACAAATGGACGAATTCACTTCAGAAATACACAGAAAGCTCCAAGATGTGTCAGGCCAGATTGAAGAGGTAGCCGGGCGGGTTGGAGAGATAGAACACAACATGGCAGATTCAGAGCGGTGGGACATTGGAGTCAAGGGTGCTCTCACCCAGTTGCTAACAAACCAGCGAGCATTGCAGGATAAAGTGACGGAGATGGAGGGCCACTCAAGACGGAATAATATCAGAATATATGGAATTCCAGAGGAGGCTGAGGGCACTTCTGCAACGTTGTTTGTAGAGAACATGATTAAGACGCAGCTGGGTGAGGACATTGACCCGAACTGGAGCAGTGACCTGGGGATAGAGCGAGCACACCGCGCCCTAGCAGCGAAACCATCTGTAGATGCTCCACCACGCTCAATGGTGGTTCGTTTTCTCCAGTTCACTATCAAAGAAAGAATCCTCTACGCTGCTTGGAAGAAGAAAGGGCTTAACCACAATAACCAGCGAGTTTATTTCGACCATGACTATGCCGAGGCCGTCCAAAAAAAGAGGAAGGAATATGTCCCTATTAAGAAAGCCCTGAAGGAACACGGAATTCGCTTCCAGACTCCACTGACCAGAATGCGTGTTCATCTCAAAACGGGTACGGTCACATACTATAACGCGACACAAGCAGCGGAGGATTTGAGAGGACGTGGATTCGATGTGGGCGAGATCACTTGTGAGAGAAAGGCGGCGGCTTTCACAGAGGAAACTCTGGCCAAATTACTGCCGTGGGAGGTGATTCAGGAGACCCGACCCAGAAGGGAGAAGTTCCAGCAACAGGTGAGAGAGAGACTGCAGGAATACAGTAGGAAGGATACGGACACCCCAGAAGAGGAGAATTGATGTCCATCTAGCCCTCCTTCTTTTTGTGATTATACTGGAATTGCTGATACCAACGCATCGTCAACAGACTGCCACAAAACTTTTTTGTTTTAGCGCTAGCTTACCGAGGGACCCCACCTAGTGGCCGCCCCTCCCCCTTTCTAAAGGTGATATGTCGCCTTTTCTGTTGGAAGCTCCGTTCTATGACTTGTACTATAGTTCACATAGCTCCCCCCTTTTCTTTTTCCTTTTGTTTTTTTTCTTGTTTGAGGTCTTGGAATGTACAATCACGGGATATAAACGGTATGGTTAATGCATTATCAATATTATAATATACTGTCATGGAATGTGAATGGCCTTAACAATCCTATAAAACGCAGTAAGATGATAGCCAAGGTTAAAAGGGATAGGATAAATATAGTGTTCTGGCAGGAAACTCACATGTCTGGAGATGAACATGAAAAACTTAAAAAGATGGGTTTTAGAAATGCTTTCTTTTCATCCTACAAAAATGGCAGGAAAAGGGGGGTTGGAATACTCATTTCAAACTCAACTCCATTTGAATTTATATCTGAAATAAGGGATAAAGAAGGCAGGTTTGTTTTGGTTAAGGGCAAAATAGACCAGAGAGAGGTGACTCTATTTAACATCTATGCCCCCCCAGGGAGTGAGGTACCTTTTTTTAAAAAGGTTTTTGATCTGATTGCATCAGAGACATATGGAACTCTTATTTGTGCTGGTGATTTCAACGTGCTCCTTAATCCCTATCTAGACACAACCAATAAAAACAGGAAAAGGAACCATACTGAAAAATTGATTAATAAGGCCTTAAGAGAACTGGGACTAAATGATGTGTGGAGAGCAGTGCATGGCTCAGCACCTGGGTATACCTTCTACTCAGGTAGACATGCAACTCACTCAAGACTAGATTATGTCTTTATGTATAACAAGGATCTGCATAGACTAAAAGATTGTAAAATAGGCCAGAGAGTCCTCTCTGACCATGCAGGAGTCCATATAACTATGCATTTTGAAGGCAGTAGGCGCAAAACACTCTGGAGATTAAACTCTGGAATGCTAAATGACACTACTTTTGTGTCAGAAATGGAAAGAGAATTAGGTATATACCTTCAAGAAAATGATAATGGGACCGTAAACCCTAGCATTCTATGGGATGCGTCTAAGGCTGTCTTGAGAGGTAAGATTATAGCCAGGACAGCTTTATCAAAGAAGATAAAAGGACAACAACTGTTAGACCTAGAAGAAAAATTAAAAGACCTTGAACAAACTCACATAACCAATAAAGACCCAGTCATTATGCAACAAATAAGGATTATTAAGCAGGATATAGATAAAATACTTAGTGAGGAGGTGGAGAAAAAAATTAGATTTTTGAAACAAAGGTATTTTGAGGCTGGACCTAAAGCAGCAAAACTACTAGCTTGGAAACTCAGAAAGCAGCAAGCAGAAAATACAATTCATAAAATAAAAGACCCTGTCACAAACAAGACTGTTAAAAATCTAGAAGACATACAAAAAGCCTTTGAGAAATACTACACATCCTTATACGCCAAAAGAGACCAGGCAGACATACAGACAATAACTGAATTTCTAGATTCATTAGACCTTCCTAATATTGGCACACAAATAAACGAAAAACTCAGTCTACCTATAACAAAGGAAGAGATAAGCAAAGCTATTTCAAGTCTGAACAATAATAAATCACCTGGCATAGACGGATTTCCCCCAGAATGGTACAAAACCATGAGGGAACATTTGGTACCTCTACTGGAAATCTGCTTTAATTATGTATTAGAGGAGGGATCTCCTCCGCCATCTTGGAGAGAGGCGTTCATATCAGTTATCCCCAAGGAAGGGAAGGACAGGATGGACTGCAAAGGGTATAGACCAATCAGTGTACTAAATGCAGACTATAAGCTTTATGCTACAATCTTGACAAAGAGAATGGAAACCGCAATGCATAACTTAATAGATGAGGATCAAACAGGATTCATCAGGGATAGACAAACACAAGATAACATCAGGAGATCTCTCCATATTATTGAAAACATTAACAAAGAACAATCCAGGGCTATCATCCTGAGTCTGGATGCGGAAAAAGCGTTTGATTCAGTTGGATGGGAGTTCCTTTATGCAGTAATGCAAAGATTTGGCTTTGGGAATACATTTATAAGTGGTATTCAGGCGCTTTATTCCTCTCCAATAGCAAGGATCAAGGTTAACGGCAGCCTTTCAGATCCCATTAGCTTGGAGCGAGGATGTAGACAGGGCTGCCCTGCCAGCCCCAGTCTCTTCAACTTGTTTATTGAGCCTCTGGCCCAAGCAATAAGACAGGAGGCGAAACTAAAAGGTATTTTCATTGGAGGAGAGGAATATAAAGTAAGCATGTACGCTGATGATGTACTCGTCACATTGACGGACCCAGCCACTGGCCTCCCGGTTTTAATGGATATGCTGGAAACATATGGAAAATATTCAGGATATGTCCTTAATGTTAATAAAACCCAGGTTATGACATTTAATTTCACTCCTACACAGGAATTTACCACCAAATATAAGTTCAATTGGTACTCCACCCAAATCAAATACTTAGGAATAAATTTGACTAAAGACCTGTCTCAGTTATTCAAATCTAATTACAATTGTGTAAACAAAAAAATATATGATGACCTAGATAGATGGAGCCTGCTCCCCCTTGATTTTGGCGATAGAATTAGATCAGTCAAGATGAACATCATGCCTAGATTACTGTATCTTTTTTTGTCTCTTCCTATAGATATTCCCCCAAAACAATTCAGAGAATGGAATAGACATATCTCACTATTCATATGGAATAAAAAGAGGCCTAGAGTAAAGTTTTCCACACTTCAGCTATCAAAGGAAAAGGGGGGCTTGGCTCTCCCATCCTTAAAGGATTACTATACATCAGCTCAGCTAAGGCCACTTATATGCCTGTGTAACCCATCTTATGAAGCCAAATGGAAAGATATAGAGACATCTTTGACAGATGCCCCGATACAATCATTAATAGGTTGTGTTGACAATGATAAGGAAAAATCACAGACAGAGAGCCAATGGGTGAACTTATCATTGAAGATATGGGCTGATGTAGTTAAACGCTCTCAGCTCCAGCGAGAGGTTAAATTACTCAGGTGGCCTGCGTACGACCCTGAATACAAGCCGTCACTGTATGATCTCAGATATAGACAATGGGTTTATCTTGGCATTACATCTCTATGCACAATAGTTAAAAACAGAGCACTTCATAGCTTTGAACATCTATGTCAGGTTTATGGACTGAGTAAAGGGGATTTCTACAGGTACTTACAAATCTCTGATTATTTCTGTAAAGAGGTTAAGGATCCTAACCAGAGGGAATTGTCAACTGTTGTCCAGATATTTGTTGATGCCTATAACAGCAGGAACTGTAAAGGACTGATAAGCAGATTGTACCATGGCATCACATCACTTAAAAAGGACTCCACTGAGTATGTGAAGCAACGCTGGGAAAAAGAACTGGACATTGAAATAACAGAGGACATGTGGATGAACGCTTGGAAAATACAGTCCTCTACTACGAACTCATTTGGTTGGAGAGACTTTTGTTGGAAAAATGTGATTCGCTTTTTTATCACTCCTAAACAAAAAGGTAAACAAACAGACACTCAGTTAGGGTGCTGGAGGGAATGTGGAGAAAACATGGTAGACCACGCCCATGTATTCTGGCAGTGTCCCTCAATCCAGACCTTTTGGAAGGAGGTGTCAGAAGTCATTGTTAAGGTTTTGGGCTTTAGTGTGGATGTAACATTCATTTATCTTTACCTGTGCCATTTCCCTGAGGGACTGTCCAGAGACGATGAGTATCTTTTAAAAATTCTGTTGGCAGCTGGGAAAAAGGCTATCACAAAATATTGGCTTCAGAAAGACGCTCCTACTGTGGGTACCTTTGTTGGTATTGTGAAACATTTACACCTCCTTGAGCAGATGACATATTCTATACGGCTCCAAAAAGAGATTGGAGAGAAGAGATGGGGGAAATGGGCCATTTACATACATGACCTAGATTTGTCATTGTAATCTAATTGATCATACCTTTCTGATTATAACCGGTACACATTATCTCTATGACCTCATGCTGTTTTTTTTTTTTTTTTTTTGGTTTTATTTTCTGTTTTTTCCCTCTGTAGTATTTTCTTTCCTTGTTTAACCCTTTACTGTTTCTGTGAAAAAAAACTATACTAGCACTGTACTGCCCATGGATTGCTGGTAGAGGCTCACATGCCATCTGTAATCTTCTTGTAACTTGACAAGATTGTTCTGTGGGGCAGTATACGGTGTTGTGATCATAAATAAAAAGTATAAAAAAAAAAAAAAACCTTCTTTTTACTATGTACAGCATCTAAGTTGTCGATGCATGTATTAATGTGTAAAGACCCTAATACCACTGCAACCTGAAACTGTTAAGCTATTTTAAGCCTTCTAAATATTGAATACTTTGAAAAAAGCAATTTGATGCATCTGATCAAGTGCCTGGAGCACACCCATTCATCTATAAGCATGAAAACCAATCAAAATGGAAAAACTCAGCTTCTGACATAATTTTGCTGCTATATTAAAGTGTGCTTGTGCCGAAAACATACATCTGGTGCATCCATAACATTTATGTTACACATTTCCAACTGACACTTAGACTGACAATACACTCTGTTTCAATGGGACTATCTGGTGTCCATCTTTGATATAAGAGGACAATGGCCAGATATCTACAAGGTCATTCAAGGGAAGGCACTGCAATCTTCCACTTAGATTTTTCACAGAGAACATGCTGTAGTGTGGCAAAAATTCTGTAGCATGCAGTCGTACCAGGAAATAGAGGTTAGATTCTCTGCCCGAGCCCGACCCGCGGGCCGGGTCGGGCCGATATTTCCCGCCACTATCCTCGGGCCGGGCCGGGTCGGGCCTTTGATCAAGCATTTGTGTTTTTTAAAAATATATATAATTTCTTTATTAGCCTAACTGGGTGGGGAGACTATGCCATTATCCGAAATATTAAATATATTTTTTAGCAAAGTAAGCTTAAGTAACAAAATGTGTACAAAGTTGCAAGTTACAAAATGCAACACATCATGCGCACAGTCTCCTCCACTGGCACGCATCACACTGCTGCTCTGCTGTAGAACATTGTGTGGCCTAGCTTAAGCGCAACATGGAGATGGACGATATAAAGAGGAAAATTAAATCAGGAGAATTAACTTTGAGCAAGTCTGGAGGAAAGTCGGACGTATGGAAGAGTTTCGAACAAGTCGTGGACAGTGACAACATTTGCGTTGGCGTTTCGTTTTGACATTTGCGTTTCTTCATTCGGATCCATTTGTGATCTATTTCAGAATAAACAAACAACGAAGTGTAGCCTACATGCTTAGTCCTTGTTTCATTATTCATTAAGATAGGCCTAATTCAGATTTATGTAGTTCAAACAACTCGTAATTGTAGTTGAGAACGTCAGTTATAAGGCTCACGCATTTAAAAAAGTGTCGGGTTTAAATCGGGCTCGGGCTCATAATTACAGTTAATATGTCGGGCCGGGCCGGGCTCGGACACAACGTGCACGGGCTCGGGCCAGTTCGGGCTTGATTTTTTGGGCCCGATCTAAGCTCTACCAGGAAATAAAGAGCAGAATCATCCTTCACAATCGCAAGGATGAGCTCACCAAATTGAACCAAATCATCTTTCCCAGTGACAACAAATTGTCCCCTCTTGTAGGTTATGCCTTTGTACTGAACATCTGCCGTTATTTTGGCATTTAGCTCTGTGAAGCCGAATTGCAACACTGCATTGTTAATTTCTTCAGTGTAAAGCTCTGAACAGAATGGTGAACAGTCTTTCATTTGTACAGCTTGAGGGGCCATTGACCCAGCTGTAAGGTAGGCCTGTAACAGCTGATGCCGATCAGAGAGGGTGAGAGGCAGATTTTTTTAATTCTTCAATTGTCTTGCGCATCTTTTGAAGTAGCTATGTTTACTTTCAAAACGCATTGTCCAGACCTTGATCAGGGGGCCAAATTTCAGTATCAATCCTGGGTAATGGCTCAAATGGTGTTTACTGTAGGTCTCAAGTTGGTGTCAGGTAACAGGGTCTTGCGTGAATCTAGGTACTCCTGAACAGTGTTGGGAAGGTTACTTTAGAAATGTAATGTGTTACAGTTACAAGTTACCCTGTTTAAAATGTAAACTGTAAAAAATTGTCCTGTAAAATAACAGTAAAGAGCTGGCAGCAGAGACGCCAGCAGTATACTGTTATTTTAACAGTATTTATACGTAAAATTAGTTTATGGTATTAGTCTGTAAACCATAAGAACAGTATATTGCTGTATTTCTGCCATTTACAGTAAAGAGCTGGCAGCAAAGACGCCAGCAATGTACTGTAAATTCACGGTATCCATACTGTAAAATGACTTTACAGTAGTAGTCTGTAAACCAGAAATATAGTATTTCTAATACAGTAAAAAATGAATGCAGCATATTTCTGTAGTGATTTGGAAATAATGCATTATTGTGAATATTATGCAAAATAAGTAATACAAACTTAGAGAAACTCAAAATATCTTTATTTAAAAGAGCAATCTCACTTTTGTACTTTCCAAAAAATGGGAAGAAAAAGGAAACAAGCCCTGTTGGAGGACGCATAGGAGAAATTTCCAGAAGCAAACAAAAACAGCCTAGTACAGTAGTGTCTTTAGACTATGGCAATAAACTCAAATTCTAAAATCGCTCATCAGAGACTGCCCCTAACCCTTACCATAACTGCAGTGCATAACCTCGTTGACTTTTATTTATTGGAGCCATATGTTTGAACACTTCTTGTCATATGTTTGAACAATTCTTGTCATAACTTATGTATCTTACTTACAGCAACTTAAGCTTTACCTTGAATAACACAATGGGTCTAAGAAAAGGATCAATGCAACAAGTACACATCATTAGCAATATTCTGAACCCTATTTACTATTAAGTAAGGGATAACGGCCGACGAGGTAACCGGTTCGATGGAAATAATGGCTAGGTGGAGGTCTAGAACTCCGGCGACGTGCGAAGCACGGAGACGGAGTTACCTCCGCCGTGCCATTATTTCCATCGAACCGGTCGACCTCGAAGGCCGTTATCCCGCTTATCTCCCGTTTGTATTCATAACCTGTATAGTTAGAACATAGTTTTATTCCACCGTTGCGTCCGTTAACATCGCTAAAACTGTCTTGACTGTGGGACTACTTTCCGCCACATATCAACTTTCTACTTGCAGGACAAAACTGCCGTTACTAGTTCTAAATGGATGGTTGCTATGGCCAAAAGCCAGTCGTTAGTTCTAAATGGCTGGTTGCTACGGCCAAAAGCCAGTCGTTAGTTCTATCTCTCCGGTTGTCAAGCGGGCATATCCCAGGATTCTGATTAACTTTAACTTTGAAAGATCGCTACTTTTGTAGCCTACATGGCATCCAACTAGCTACAATCCACCTCCGTCGTATGCTACAATGTTACTATGGTTCTGCACGTCTGTATTTCAGCTTGGATGCGACGTGACAGTTCATTTAAACTTCGCAACGAGTTTGGCGAATTAATCTTCAAGTGTGATACGGGAACTACTTCAGAGGTAGCAGGTTATACGAAGTTAATGGCCACCCCATCAGCCAATCAGAGAAGAGAATTCCATTGTTGAGGGAGATAAGACTATTTAAAGAACATTAAGACCTTTTTGATTGCAAGAACATACAGCAATTATCTTTGCCACATGTTGATTAACATTTTGAACATATGCAACATTGGCAACATTTGGACAATAAACTTGACCATATTGAAAATGTGCATCAATGTTATGCATCAATAATAAAATAATAATAACAAAAAAAAACCCTCTTACAATTGTCCTGTAAGGTAGGTATGTGTTTGTACCCCTTAAAACAGTCCTGTGAGGTAGGTATGTGTTTGTACCTCTTAAAACAGTCCTGTGAGGTAGGTTTGTGTTACCTCTTAAAATAGTCCTGTGAGGTAGGTTTGTGTTACCTCTTAAAACAGTCCTGTGAGGTAGGTCTGGGTTTTTACATCTTAGTTCTTGTTGATCCAGGAGAGATGATCATCACTTTGGTCGCCACTGTTCCTCTCTGCAATCATAATCATAACAATAAATAAACAATCAGAAATGTACAACACACATTCCAAGCTAATGCTTCTAAAGTTAATAAAAGCATTTCTCTTGACTAGACAGACAGACAGACAGACAGACAGACAGACAGACAGACAGAGAGAGCGAGAGCGAGAGCGAGAGCGAGAGCGAGAGCGAGAGCGAGAGATAGATAGATAGATAGATAGATAGATAGATAGATAGATAGATAGATAGATAGATAGATACTTTATTGATCCCTAAGGGGAAATTTAAGAAATTAAATGCGCAATGCCAGACTGTAAAGAGAGCGAGATTAAAGAGCTCACCGATCTAAATGAAGTTCCATTCAAAGTCAAGGAGATTCTTCAGTAACATGGCAACATGCGTGTTGACTGTGCAGGACTTTTTCTGGACAATCACTCCCTTTTTCTTAGAGACAACTTTGCCCCTTTTGGCCTTTGTCCCTCTCTCTGGATTCATTCCAAGAAAGCGCCTGAAATGAAGAGTGCCATATGTACATTCAATTAAATGCAATGAATGAAAATACAAACAGATTAATTTAATTGTATCCATATAATGATGACAAGGAATTAAGGAGTTTTACCTCTGAATGAATTCCAGAGTACAGGTTGCCTCATCCTGATACTTAAGGTTGAATATGTAATATAGTGCAAACACAGCAGCAAGTCCCGTTGCAAATGTTGGTGTGATGCTCTCAGAGATTACATGGCCCTCCAAGGTGATCATCCAACCTCTAATTGTGATTTTCCCTGCTGCATCTGAAACTTCCAAGTCATAGCAACACGGGAATGCATGTTACCTTGTGGAAACATTTGTAAACTCAAATGGCCGATATGATACTCCTAACAGAGGAAAGGGACAGGTTGTCTGCCTGAAAGTCCAGTGACAGTTCTGCCAGTTCCGCCAGTATATCTTGATAGACAGCCACATGGAGGACAAACTTTGATGAAGTTAGTTGACGGCAGTAAGATTTCAGCTTTGCCTTGTCTGGTACAGACTCCTCTTGCTCTTTTTGAAGATGGGCTACGACACACCGATAGTTGGAGGCAAGGGCGGCTAAGGCTTTCCTCCTGTGATTAATCCACCTTGTGCCTTGAGAGCGTGTTGGCTTCACAACATGTTCTTCAAGGGTCTCTCCAAGCGCCTTCAGCTCCCTCCACTTCTTGGATGAACGTCGGTAAAGGCTGTAGATGCGCATTAGCAACTCGTCAATCGGGGGGATTACAAACACACGCACAAACAAGCAAACATAAGCTACACATTTCTTCATATTAACTGTTTTAATGTACAGATGGTACGGGTTAAGAATGCTCCTTTCTTTCCCGCACATCGGGACTCCCGAAGCATCGGGACTTTGTAATTAACTGCAACCGCAAGGGGGCAACATAAGACCGCCCTAATAAAATGAAGGTTCGGCTCATACCGGAAAACACGGAAAAACCCGAAGACACCGCGCTGGTGACAAGCGGAGAAAAGAGACATCACGCTCGGCATGTCAGATTGCAGTTTCAGAGTTTTCGAATGTTTTACAGCCTACCTCACAGCTGGCTCTCTCACTCGACGTAGCCTATAACTCAGTCACAGGGTTCGTACGGGTGCTTGAAATCCTTGAAAATGCTTGGATTTTAATGTGGTGTTTTCAAGGTTTGAAAAATGCTTGGATTTTGGGTAAAGTGCTTGTGAATGCTTGAAAGTGCTAGGCCTACATATTTCTCGGAAGTCTGACTCAATAGACCAATTATTAAATGAAGGTAAATAAAAATAATTGGCTAATAGGCCGCTGCGCTGACAATGACGCCGGGTTTGGTGCTCCTCATTCATCACTCCGTTCCCTAGTCTTTTTCATTGAAAGTTAAAGCAGACATGTGTTGATGAATGTTTGATGCAAGTTCGATGTGTGTGGTGAACTATTTGTTTCTTAGCAGAAGCCATGAAACGGTAAAGGTCAAATTATTTATTTAAAAGGACATCATTTATGAAGTTGTTTTGGCTTTGCCACGCGTTCGCGTCCAGTTTGACGTGTCTGGTTTTTCCGATAATTACAGCAATCTCGTGATGCTGATATTGACTTTTAATTTCTGCGCGTGTAAACTAGTCTAAGCTACTGTGCTTGAAGTTAGCTGTGACACACTAGCCTACTGGTTTTCATCGTTTTAACCACAAAGCCTGTCGACTTTAGGTCTACTAAATTGTTTAGTTAACACCTTGTCATTTAGCGTTTGTCCAGCCGCTCACCTCCGTGCGCCCCATGTCTTTCAAAACATATTTCGGGATAGCCATCTCACTATGAGAAAACGTATGACGATAGTGCTAAGAGATTAACACGTTGGCATGCTTGGTAAACATCAGTCTTGAACATAATATTGAGCTGATTTTTTAGTGGAAAGGGCTTACTGTAGCATTGTGCTGATAGATGAAAAAAGTCGCCTATTTAAAGGCACAGTCTGCATTTAAATAGCTCTCCATTTAGTGTGTGCACTTGAACAACTAGTGATGAAGCATATAACAGTAGGGCCTGCCATTTATTTAAGGAGGAGAGGTGTAGCCTAGGACATGATACTTTGGAAGGAGAGGGAGTGGTGCAATTTGATTTTCTTTGGAGCAACCTCTTCAAACAGCATCAATATCAATAGGCCTATGGTTCACTGTCAGGACTAGAGGACTGTAAGGGGTCAGGCTATATGTTATCAAGTAGGCCTATACTAAAAAAGAATAGTCAGAATGATAACTTTATGTTGATTTAAGTTTAAACAAAACAGGTTATGAACTGAGAAAATCCATGGTTCTACATCATTGTTGGCAAAATGATCATGATAGCCTACATATTTCAGCCATATCTGGTTTAGTCTTGAGTAGGCCTAGGCTACTTTGCTATAAACGAGTTATAGACTTATATATAGACTATAATGTAGTGTGTTATGGTTGAAATATATGTATCACAGTTTATCAATAGTTCTCATAAAAGTCATCAGATGTCATCATTTAAGGGGTTATTTTTCAAAAAAATTCTCCCGGGGGTGCTGGGTATATTTTCCTCTTTTTTTGTCCTTTGCCAATCGCACCCCTGAAATGTGGTGTGAATCAATCCATGCTGTTCAACATTATCGAGTGCTGTCAGTAAGAAAAAGAACAAGGACATTTGATATGACATAGACCAAATAGAGCAGCAGCAAACACTAATGAAATTGTTTCATTTTCTATGCCCCATTCAGTTAACCTAATGATAGCTGCTGGTTATATATTGGGCTTAGGTTGTATCACATTTTCTGGTTCTTTGTCCTACCGTAACCTCTAACAACAGGGCTTTGGATTTGTTCACACTCAATTTCGGTACTGGAAAACTGGTCTTGAAAGTCTTTAAAAAGTGCTTGAATTTGGCCATGAAAAAGGTGTACGAACCCTGCAGTCAGTCCAGCAGAGATGCCAGAGCAACGTTTTGGTCAATGGAGAGGGAGAGAAATGCTCCGCATATCCGTCTCATTTAATCCGTCTCATTTAATCATTAAAATGAAGGTGATGACTGGCGAAATTATAATCAAAAGACGTTTCAATAAACCATTGTTGAAATTAATGAAAATGGTTTTAGAAGCCTTCAATTCAACCTGAAAGACTCGATAGGCAACCTTAGATTAATTCATTAATTCATTACGGTTACAAGACCGCATTTCCGTGAATAGGCTATTATTGTCAAGGCGAAGACGAAAGAGATGGACAAGATGGACATTTAGGCTACATTTATGCTAGGAATACTTAGAAATGTGTAGGCCTATAGGCTATTTTAAAACGGAGGCATGTTCATTTTAACGGCGACGCTGGGTAGCTTACCCAGCACTTGTTATCACAGATTTTGTCCCCATCACTTTTGACAACTGAAAATAAAATGTATTTAACAGAAATATCTTTAATACATGCCTATCATGTCACTTTACTTATAACCATAGGCTACATGCATGGAGAAGATCGCGCATTTTGTAACATTGTAACAATGGATGGTCAGATATGCGATAGGGCAGTGAGGGTGATTCATTGTAACCATCGACTAGTAGGCCTAGCTCCGCAAAAGAAGTTTCTAGCAACTTAGAACTAGCCTATATGGATCTCGTTATGCATGTTCATGTTGATTCAGAGATAGACATAGACTACCGTGGGCTACTGTGCGTATAACAGCATTTTATCATGTGGTGAATTAATGACTAACGTCAGTTTAACATGTCAGAACTTTTGATCGGCGTTTCAAGCGCATGCCGCGAATAAATGAACTCGACTGACTGAATCCTTTATATTTCTTGGCTAAGCACGAAGGTAATGACATTCGATCTGTGCACTGTAAACCCCAACAGGTTCAATGAACTCAAAATATTTGATGAAACTGATTACCTCAAATTATTTAGTTACGTTAACATATTCTTTAAGTAATTTCTACTTAAAATGAGACTTTTCTAAAGCTCAAAATCTTTAAGGACAAGGATCCAATTAAAAAGAATAATGTGAGAAATATATGTTTTAAGTAATTACTACATTAGCCAGACAAGCTCTTTAGACTCCAAATCTTTGAGAAAATGAACAACATTAAAACAAATAACTTCAACAAACAAACATTTTAAGTAATTACTACTCAAAACTCTCAACTGTATTCACACTCATTTCTTTTGAGGACATTGATGAACTGAAACATAATAATTTGACAATCAAATATTTTAAGTAATCACTACTTAAATCTTGGATAAGTTCAATGAACCTGATCATTTTGAAATCATTGTTAAATCTAGCAAATTTGACACTAAAGATGGAATTGATTTTTTTAAGTTAACGCTCCTAATAATATATTAATGTTATCAACATGACTCATTCAATTTCTCAGACCTAAACATTATCAATTCAGCCTCTTATATTTTTAAGTTGACTTAACTCTATTGAAACACATTTTATTGACTGTTTATATTTACTATTTTCCTCAAACACAAACATATTTTGTTTGTATGATCCAACTGAAAAACTATTGAAAAGACAATTTCACTGCACATTCCATTTATTTAAGAATTACATTTGAATTCTAACAGAACAACCTCCCAAGCAATGGGGTTAATACAAAAAATTCAAAGAAATAACAACCATTTCGTCAACAAAGGTAAAAATACTCAAATAACAAAAATAATAAGGCCAACATAAATAAAAAGTAAAAAAAATAAATAAAAATAAAAACTTTTAAAAATAAAAAATGCTTGCTTGAGTATTAAAATGCTGGCACTACCAACAATGAGATTTGGAAAACAGACTGCATACTCATCCATCATCAGCAATTCATTTTTAAGGCTAAAGTAGTCTAGGAGGTAACGACTTCAGGCCATCCAAACCTATTATAATTTTTGAATGAAATTAAATGCGTAAGACAATTGCTTTGGATAATCGACATGAAGTGCATAAATTAAGGCAAACAGTAAAATTAACGCATCTGTCAACTCTGTTATATCACACTCAACAATAGCTCCCTCAAGAACTATAGAATGGATAGCATGACCAAACTTCACAAGGGAGTCCGTATCACTTGAGACAGTGAGAATAGATACAGCTGCATCCGAGAGGTCAGGCAGGTCAATTTCTTCTGCCTGAAGAACATGACAGTAATTAGTTAATGAGTAGAGTAGTCAGTGAAAAACACTACATACATTACAAATACTATACATACTGTATGTGTATTTCATATAATATGAAATACCAGTGAATGAAAAGTCCCAAATATGACATCCTGTAGTATGATTTAATTGCTATTCTGGTGGCTAGGAAGATGGTTGTGGTTGTTGTCTTTTGGTTGCAATGTAGTATCAGAGAGGGTTAAATAGAAATAGAGATATACAGAGAAGATAAACTAAGAAAAAAGGAAAGAGTGAAAGAGGACACACAGTTGAATCAAAAACTTACATTCCAGGTCATCCTGCAGGAAGATTAGAAGGGCCTGCAGAATAATTGTTCGTCTGCTGTTGACAGCGGCATCTTCCTATGAAGACAGAGAGAGGGATTGTGAGGTAATGGGAAGACAAATCAGCAGAATAGTAATCCTATGCATATATTAAATAATACTATAGTACAAGCGACATGTAAACACGAGACACAACCTCCTGCTCAGTTTTTCTATGAAATCGTGAAAGATGAATTTTCAGTGCATTGATAGACTGGAAGGTCCAAATCGAGGGCTGAGAACCAAAGGGGCGTAAGTGACATTTTGGTCAAAATTGAGTTATATATATCACCTGAAAGCTCTTAATGAGCTCTTTCTAGCTGACAAAATTATAGAAGTAAAATATTTGTAAATATAAAGTTATTGAACAAAAACCAAAGGTCTTTAACTGTGAACATATAGAAGCAGTTCGATTTGTTTGGGCTCTCCTATTACTGTAAGTTGGTGAAATGTCACTTACGCCCCTTTGGTTCTCAGCTCTTTAAATGCATGAGTGGTGTATGCATGGTCATGGGCTGACCCTTGAAAACTGACTGCGATTTAATCAATAATGGCAAAATACTGTAACTGAGCTTCTTGGAAAAGGTGTCACATAACTAGCCTGGAAAACCAGCGCCAACTGCTGGACGGCAAAATGTTTTGCCTGCATTTGGGTCTGGCCTCGGACCACTGTACATTTTGAAAACACTGCCCTGAATCTGGCAGATGGCAACTAAACCAATCACAACGCAGAGATGTGTTTTGAATCAACGCGGGCGGGGCAGAGGGCTCTGGGGCGGGGTTTTGAGGGAGCGTTGGCCTATAGGCACAGACACGGTTTGAAAGACAACGGGTTGTGCTCATCAACAATGTTCCGTTGTATCCATTCATCGGAGCCAGACTAAATTAGACATCCAATCCATTTAGGCTGGTTTATCAGGCTATCACATAACCACATAGCCAGCCCATTTTGGTATATAAAATCTAAAGTCTAAGGTGTTATCCCTTCCTTGATACAAAAATACCACTCAACTCTAGCCTTTGTGTATCCCTATGGAGAGATGCAAAGGGATACGGTTAGACTAGGCTATTCTCATTGGTGAATAAATGCTTCCAAAATATTACTATAATAATATAGGCTACACAGTGGCTACATTGTGACACTAGTAAATTGAAGACCAGTAAATTATCACTTACCATGGCATGATGGTGGTTCCTTGCACAGAACTGAAAATGTCACAGCGCCATCTGGTCCTGCAGGAGAAATTAAATTATTATGATGACTATTATTTCACTTCAGCACGAAAGCCAGTCAGACAATCTCTTCATATCCCTCTATAGGCATGCCTATCAGAGTCAGACGTTGACATTGACCATGCTTAGGCTATTGTCAGTTAATAAGTTCAGAGCTAGGCCTACAATTTGACTTCCTATCTGTGTTAACAAAACTGTGGAATTGACGTTAATATAAGACCTGGGCATTTTAAGAAAATGTAACATTTTCAATAAAAATACTTTTGCATGGTTTAATTATCTACCCTAATAGTGGCGGTGATGATTTTACCTAAATAATATATTTTCCAATTTATTCCAAAAGCCTGTAATTTCCATCACAGAACAAAACGTGTTTTCAAAAAAAAAAAAAAATGTTCCAAATGTATTATTTGAATAGGCTAAGTATTACACAGATATGTTTTAATTTTCCAAAAATGCATGTTGTATTATTTTCATATTAACTTAAAATGTGTAGTGATGGAAATGACAGATATGGCGGAAAGTGTGGTCGAGATGACATAGGCTTAATGTACAATAATGGCATTAACAGGGGACACATAAGGATAATGATAGGCTTGAAACTTAATTGTACTCGCTCTCGAGAACGCCCTCTCTGCGTAGCCTAGATAATTTCATTTTAGTGCGATTTAACTTCTCTGAATTTAGGCCTACTACAACGTCATCACCCAATGCATTTTTTATTATACAGCAGACTTAAACTGTTATATTTTACTGTCCATGCGTGAATCACGGGGTGCCTCTCATTTGGTATTTTATACACCCTCCCTTCCTTCCTCGGTCCTCGTCCTCACCGATCTAGATAAGGAATGAGGGGCGTCAACAATGGGGTAGTCTATCCAGTGTATCATGGGAACGAGCCTAGAGGACCGAGCATCGAGGATCGAGGAGAGTTTGAGAGACACCCATAGAAAGCGCGAGTGGAGTGGCCACTTCAATGAGGCCCAGTATAGCAAATAATGCGAACCATGTAGCCCATGGCAGCTAGGTAGTCCACCAATAAATTGATTAAAAGCGCGTGGACTGTGTGTCATGTGTTTGATTACCAAGCGTCATGTATGAAACATTGCTGCAGAAACAGTTGATAGACTGGTAGGCTGCTAAACCAAACAACTTTGACAAGATTTGGGAAAGATTCGTCAACGATTTTAGTCTTTTGGGTAAAGCTTGAATGGCAGGCATTAGTTAGAAGACTACAATCGTTCAAAAATCTTTTCAAAATCTTGTCAAAGTTGTTGTAGGTATAGCCTAGTTGTTGTAAGTAGTATAGGTAGGCTAGGCACTCGGCTGGCTAACCTAGCTGACGACGACGACTGACAACAAACTTTAGTTAACTCGCTAAATCCATAGACTATACAGTCTATGGCTAAATCATGCAGCTAGCCCACAAAAGGTCTCTTTCACATAGCCTACGCTTTACCTGAGGTCTGCCCGCTGGAAGACGGTAAACAAATAAATTAAATAATGAAAGTGCGTTCTTACCGTTGCACCTTTGAAGGCTGCTGCTGCTGCTGATGGATCTTCATGTTGTTGTTGTTGTCTACATCCGGATGCGCAGCAGTCCTTGCAAACTAGTCGTCTGATGTCAAAGTGTATTAATTTACATCCGCCAAAATCAACCATATACTAGTTCATCCATAATTTCCAATTTTTAAAATGATTACTTGTTTTTGTGGGTTTGTGTTGGTTTGTGTAGGTTAGTTGCAAGTGGTTGCAAGCAGGTTGCAAGCCGTGTTGAAATGAACCTAGCCAATGAACTAGCACGTCATTATTACGTCAGACGTAATTTCAATCCACTCTTGAAAGAAATGAGTTAAGGCTCGTTCACACCAAGAACGATAACGATAACTATAAACAAATATCGCTCTCGTTAATATGAATGACAACGTTCACACCTAAACTATAACGATAACGACATGAAGAACGATATCGTTGTTGATCACTTTCAGAGCGATTTTGAGAACGATAAAAAGCTAACAGCCAATCAGAACCCATAATATTCTAGCCATCACATTCATTAACATGAGGAGAGACACTTCTTATCGTTGGCCAGTGTGGACGCTTTTATCGTTATCGTTATAGTTATAGTTATCGTTATCATTCTTGGTGTGAACGAGCCTTTAGGAGGTCAGTTCTACTCATATACTAAGAGCTACTCTACTCTAAATAATCAATACCCAGCTAACAATTTCTGGTTAGGAGAACGTTTTTAGAACGTTTTTTTCCTGGTTAGGAAAACGTTGCCTGAAAGTTGCGAAAGTTGCCACAAGGTTCCCCAGGAAAGTTTTCTTGACGAAAATACTACGTTTTTTTCTGGTTGTTTATTTTGGTTAGCAGAACGTTCTCCTACCCTTTAGGGAACTTTACTATATTTGGTTGCATTAACGTTCCCCTAACCTCCCAGCAACAAAGTGTAAAGGGGGAAAAAATATCTAGAATTATCGTGACATCCTTGCATGGCTCGCTGCACACTCGCCGTCTGCGACGACAGTCTCTGTAACCTGGGAGAGCGAACGTCTTTGATGGCTAAGGCAATAACTAGTAGGCCTATAGAGCTCCCCAGTCCCGCCCACAGCCTTGTCCGGAAGTAAAAATCCAATACAATTTCTCCATTGACAATTGGAGAATAAGCCATAACATCGTAACCGTCCATGGTAGACTTAAAACCAGCTACGATGTGACTAAGCGATTATACCTGCTCATATAGATGTCAAAAGTTAATGGGGGCATCAACCTTGTTTTGAGAAAACAATGCTTTATTCACGATTTAACGAGAGAGTACTACACTACCCGACACCCTAACGTGTAAAACTGATGAAAGCAGAGCCTTTGATTGGTAGAGATCGCCGTTGCCATGGCAATGCCAAACAAACTGTACTCAGCTTTTCCCGCGCCTATCGTCCAGCTTCGTCTCGCTGGAACTTCAAAACTTAAAATGGCTGCAGGGCTGATCAGGACCGATGTGTGGTCTTCCGAAAAATAACGGTTTTCTCATCTTGAAGGTTGAATTTACTCAATGGAAACGGTAGGAAGTAATCATCTTCTTTTCTCAGATTAATATCCATGTTAAACTATCTTTAGGCTGCAAATGTTGGAAATGTGTGTACGTTTGCAAAGCATCCTGGGATTTGAGTTCTCTATCTCGGAATTTAAGATATGTACACAGTCTTGTACCTTTCGCTTTTTTTACATTTTCTGTTCATTTTTTCACTCGAAATTATAAGTTATATGCTTATGAGTCACATCGTAGCTGGTTAGCCTAAGGCATGGTCTAAAACTCTTTATATCCGAATTTTTCCAGAAGTCAATGGGATAAATGAATGAGAATTTTACTTCCGGACAAGCACCTCTCTCGGAGGAGGGGCGGGACTGGGGAGCTCTATATGAATCTTCACTTACCATTAGCTGCTTGCTGAACTGCGACGAGTACGACCCGGTAATATGTGAATGTGTCAGCTAAGTATTTAAATGCGGTTAGGTCTAATACTTTCTTGTCTACGGTGTCTTTTCCTATAATAAACGATTAGTCAGATCAAAACATAAGCAGAGCAGGCGCTAGCCTAACACACTGTTTCAACATTCAAAACTGGCTGTTTTTATTGCATCGTATATGCCATTAAAAGTCCTCGGTTCAGAATTATGATGGATTTTGGTTTATTTTGTTTTAAATTGGGACTGGGAATTGTGGGATAGGCTGAGTGAACAGCACAGTAACATAGGCTATAACTTGGACTACGTGTTAATATAAAACAATTCTCCCCCGGGAACATTGTGCTGTTTAAGATGCAGTCTCAACGTTTGAGAAATAATTCATTGGAGTCCTCATCATCATATTTTCATAACAAATAAAGCTTTAAAAACATGAATGCATTTCAGGTGCCACTCTAATCGATTATGGATTAATCCAAAACTATTCGTCAGATTAGTTAGCATGAAATCGTTGTGTGCCTGCCTGGGACTATGGCTAGCTAGCTCTTCCACTCGGTTTACCCTGTACAGTGTTTTTTAAAAGCCTGTTGGACTTAATGGAACAAGTGCATGGAGAACGATGTGAAGAATGTGATCGATACCATACAGCCAGCCTACGTGAGTAACTTTATCTCTGTGTTATCCAAATGTCTTAAAGTTAGCGAGGTTGAGTCTGCTAAAACACCAACACCCCAGAACTCACGGAGATGAAAGTTTCTCAACCTAGCTTCTCGCGCTGGTCCCTTTAGCTGACGGGCTGGCTTTGGTCGGCCGAATATCAATCCAACAGAGGGGGGAAGAATAGAATAGGGCTATATGTCGATTTTGCAACAAATTATTCCGACTTTGCAGTGTGGCTGCTGGCCGTGTTCAATTGGA
The DNA here is from genome assembly GCF_963854185.1 of Sardina pilchardus. Lineage (NCBI taxonomy): Eukaryota > Metazoa > Chordata > Actinopteri > Clupeiformes > Clupeidae > Sardina > Sardina pilchardus. Next base: position 26,450,347 of record NC_085011.1, on the reverse strand, counting down.
AACTCATAGAAACTCTGGGGCGATTTTCATCAATCAACCCCACGCACATAACCAGAGAATACCGATATGGTTACAAATAATTATACCTAAAAACAACTAAGTAGCAACGTTGTGTGAAAAGAGAAATGCAACCAGAATATAACGTTTTTTTCTTTAGTTGTAATAACGTTCGGGAAACTTTGATAACCTGGAGCTAACGTTCTCTCCAGGGTATTAGAAGGTTACTGATAAACTAACCACAGGAGAACCAGCGGCTAACGTTATTTGCTTGCTGGGATTCAACCAGAATATAACGTTTTTTTCTTTAGTTGTAAAAACGTTAGGGGAACGTTATTTGTTTTGACAACCTGGAGATAACGTTCTCTAAACGTTATTAGTAGGTTGCTGAAAAACGAACCATAGGGGAACCAAAAGCTAACGTTAGTGAAAGTTAGCAGAACGTTAATTGTTTGCTGGGTAACTGGGAAACCAGTTGAGTGAACTTAAAACTTTTGTGGTTCCAGAACAATATGGCAGCTTTGAGTAGCCTACAGCTCTACAATTTTATTGAGTTTATGGCACTGTTGGGGAATACAGTGTGGCGTAACTGGTTGAGGCATCTATGTCACACGTCAGCGACCGGGGTTCAAAACCTACCAATCTCTCCGAAACCCTTAAGACAAAAGGCTTTATTTTATAAAAAAAAATGTCAATGTTAATATGTGATTAACGTGGTTCAGCGCGCACACACACACACACACACACACACACACACACCTTTTTACATTTACATAATAGGGCTCGGGCACACGCCTTGCATTCCAGGAATATCGCCGCCATTTGGTAGCGCACTGAACTTAATATCCATTCATTCAGATGCACAAGACAAGAAGCAGAAATATAGTAGCGATTTATTCTTTTCCTCTTGCGATCGTGGGTTGCACTGTTACACCCCACTACACAGCAACATACGACCAAGAAGGCAAAAACTAAGTAACATGAACACACTAAAACGCGGGAGTAAATCCATAGTAATCCATAGTAAACTAAGGAGTGAAGCTGCCAATGTGGCTGTGCCCGCGAAGTTTTGATGTCATGATCCCGAGCCCTAGTGTCAGGTAGTGTCTGTCGAGAGAGAGGGGGGAGGGAGGCAATCGTCCTCAATGCCGTATATAGGTAGGCTATAATGTCTAGTGAACTGGTTAGACAAGTGTGGGGGAGGGGGAATGATCGCACAAGACAATTACGCTTCATGAAATGGGTAGTCTCAAAGACGGCTGTCGATTTTTAAACGTAGCCTAGCCTACTACATCACTTCCGAAATCGGACGTGGCACATGGATTTAATATAGCAAGTCTATAGACTTTGTTCATCCAATATTAGCCTATATTAAAATGTAATGTGCTGCGGGGAAGCATTGGGGAAGTCAGTTTAAGTTGTCCTGTAACAATTTGCCTCTTATTATAATCAAGAGTAGGCCTATGCAGTCACTACGCACATAATAGCCTAGGTTACGGGCGGATGCGAGCAACCCCATGCAAAGGAAGGCCTTAAGTTAACGGACTGAAGGCCTGTTTACATGTCAAAACATGCATTAAATCTAAGAAACGAAAAACACAAATATCATGTATTGTGTCGTAAACAGTTAATGACTTCGTGGCCACTATATGCGCAACTGCATCGCGCAGTGAGCTGAAGGATAGGAGGACCGACACTTATTAACACACAGCTTTGTAAAGCACTAACAACCACCCCTCAAAGTTCATTGTCCATAAGTCCAAACAATAAGTATAAAAATCCGACAATCCAAAACGATAACGAGATCTCCCAGAAACGAAAAACAAGTTTGTTGAGTAGCCTAGTCCTTCCAACAATCTCAGCTTTTGCATTTGTTAGATAGAAGGCATCCTGTCCTGCTGTATCCCAATGAGAAAAAAATCATCCACAAGGTAGGCTAAGGGTCACGGTAATGCAGCATGCAGGAATCTATATACGCACAAAACGAATGAATGGGTTATATTGCCCAAAACGAATGAATGGGTTGGGAGAGTCGTCTGGCTGTGTCAGCAGACTGCAGTCGGTCTCGAGTGGTTAAATAGCGCACGTACTTGAATTTTAATCTGAAGAAGACCACACGGTCGAAACGTCATTCCTTTGTGCTAAAGAAAATCAAATCAAATCAAAAAAGAAGGATTTCAAGTGTGCGAACCTTTTTCCATCTTTTTTATGATTTACTCTTGTTCTGCACCTTGACCGGGGATGTGCACAAACGTTTTTACTACACTTGAATTTTAAACCAACTCTTCTCTAGCATATCCTATAGCCATACTTTAATAATCAGATGTTATGCTCATTTTTGTAGGCTACACCTCACCGGCAAGCACGCACGCAAATGCTGCTTTTGCACATCTACAATATTGGCCAGGCGGTTACATGCTGCCACTCAGACATGCCACCACTACGACATGCTTCCATTTAGACATGCCTCTATTTCGACATGCTGCTATTTAGACATGCTGCCAATCCGACACATTTTAGTACCCCCATTCCGACAATTTACAAATCCTATTTTTTTCCAAGACAATTTAACGGACCCTATGAGCCCGACGGACGCAAAGTGCGTCAAAAAACACACCCATTTTTCTCTGTACATTGCTCCGCGATTATTAGTCATAGCGAGATGAGACCTATATTGCATGAAAGAGCAGAACCGGGGCTTTAACGAGACTAGACAGTGTCTGTAGGCTACGATCAAGTATGAAAATAAAATAAAATCATGAATTTAAATCAAAGTATAGGCCTATCATATTTACAGTCTATATTGCTCCACGCAGCCACTGCTCTCGCTTGGATTACTCCGGGACCAGGCATCGCAGGCAACAGACACGCATATCAAATGAAAGAGGAGAAACAGAGCTTTCCATTGATACCAAACACATCGATCCTTTTGTGTTATAAAAACAGACGAAGTGACAAACAAATAAGAATGTCATATAGCTTCGGCTACCGCTACTTTCGTTTGATTTAGGCTACTCGTGAAACCATGGTAAAAAATATATGGCTTGCATGTCAGATAAAAGAGGAGAGCTAGAGCTATCCACAGATGCCAAATACAACCTTCTAGGTCATAAAACAGACGAAGTGACAGGAAAATAATAACTGTAACATTAATAGCCTATTAATTACCTCATGTCGGAATGGCACGTTGTTTGAAAAAAAAAGTTAAATACCGCCACTGCGACCATGAAAAAAAAATATGTCGGAGTGGTGGGACTTTTTCCCATAAGGAGACATGCCTCCACTACGACAATTGGACGTCAATGTCGGAGTGCTGGTATGTCGGAATGAACGGCGGATACCTGGCCAGGCTATATAGAATTAGGACTGTATTTTGCCTTCGTGCAACTTTAGTTGTGCTCAATCTAAATTATTGTCAGTATAAGGATAGGTCATATTACCAAATGGCGAACCTCGAAAATTATTTAGGGCCGTGTCCATTATTTAGAGCCGTGTCCATTACGCATGCAGTTATTTTTTAAGCTATTGTTTTATTTGAGTGTTTTTGTCTACCATGGCAAACATAGTTGAAACGTTCGCTCTAAACTTATGTATTTCCAATCGGCTTTCACAATCAGCTACACAGGGCGGCGCGGCGCAGATGATCTCCATGAAAACTTTAACATTAATAGCCTATTAATGACCTCATGTCGGAATGGCACGTTGTTTGAAAAAAAAAAAGTTAAATAGCCTAGGCCTACCGCCGAGTGGGGATATGTCGGAATGAACAGCGGATACCAGCTGGGTTGTAAAACATTCGAAAACTCTGCAACTGCAATCTGACATGCCGAGCGTCTGTTCAATACGGAAGAAGACTGTTTCCCCCAATAACAAATTTGCCAAACACAATTCGGGAGAAGCAGCGGACAGGAGCGCCACCACAAGCAAGCACTTTTAGCCCAAATTAACATGGCAACGTTGCCTATGACTATAGTGTCTAAGTAGGCTAGTCATACTAATATTACATTTGATTGGTAGCATGTTTGTAGCGCGCCAGTTTACCCATCCCCTACATCAAAACAGCTTAGAATCAATCAAAGAATCAGCTGTGTCGGCGTTAGGCTGTAGGCGATTTTCTATAACCATTTCAACTGTTAATTTCAACAATGGTTTATTGAAACGTCGTTTGATTAATTTCGCCAGTCATCACCTTCATTTTAATGATTAAATGAGATTAAGGAGTCGACTATTGACGGATATGTGGTCTTCATCATTAAATGCAGCTGAAATGCGGGATGAAACTTTCTGCCACCTGGTGGTTGTTTGGGTACATTGCCTTAGCTTCGAAAAAAATCGGCTTGACAGCCTGCGGGATCTCTTAGGGAGTCCCGCGGGAGAAGGTGCATTCTCAACCCGTACCCACTGTAACATTATTACTCAACTCAAGTATTTACTTTATGGAGTGTCACATATCGATGCTGCATGAACACAAAAACAAATCTCTTAGTGTATGATATTTCAACCCACCTGGGTGAAGTACTGTAGGTGTCTTTGAAAGCATCCTTCAAACAAAGCTGAAGCCTGTGAGCAATGCAATGAACCCTTAACATCCATGGGGCTGACTGCTCCTGGAGTTTTGTAAGGACACCAGTTTTTTTGCCAAAGTTCACACTGGCTCCATCTGCTGCTGTTGCAGTCAGACAGCTGCTAAGGTTGAGCTGGTTTTCCTGACATTTCTGCAATATAGCATTACATATCCCCTGAGCATCACAGGTGTCCGGCTGACCGGCTCTACAATTCTGAAAGACATACATACAGAAAACAAAACATTTATCTACCTTAAGTCATTTATAGATCCAAAATATACTACAACCAATTATCCAAAAGCCAGGTGCATGAATTGACACAAATGAATGAAGTACTTGGGTGCTACTTACCCTAGCAGCCTTATTCTTGGTGTGCCATACTCAATCACCTTGATGCTGATCAGCTCTTTCTCTGTTGTTGCTTTGTCTGTTGTCCCATCAAATAACAAAGAGCGAACGGCTTCTTTGTAATCAGGTCATGGAGCTCGTCTTTCATTGTCCCAGCGATGTGCTGTATAAAAACTTGACAGGCTTTTGAATTTTGATATGTGACTCCTAGATCCACACCATGTTTTTTTTCCATGCCAACTGAAGTGCAAAACTGTCTAAAAGGCTGCTCGGAATAAGCCGCGTTGTACGCTATGTCAAACAGTTTCAACATTTTGTCTTTTGTTTTGTCATTGAGTCTCTGAAGACATTGAACAGTCTCTGACACTTTGGGTGGTGGAGCTGAGAGCGCCTGAAAGGCTGCATATTATGTGACTTGGACTTACCATGATGGTTGGCTGTATCTTTTTTAATATTTGTTGTTCCTGTGATGTACGGTTCGGTGTTAATAGGTCTTTCAGGGCACATTGTGGTAGAACTGGGGTTTTTGGTGTAGTACTCTCTGCAAATGCAACACCAGGGGCCCGTTGCACAAAAGCAGAATTAAGACATCGGGGATAAGTTACTGAGCCGCGATCACTGAATCCTAAACAAGAGCATACCGGCTGAATTGGTTGCACAAAGACCAATCCAGGATGAGCAGACACGGATTCATCAAGCCAGGTGTAAGTTATTCGGTGTATGTGCGCGTTCTCGTTTCTCCCCCAAATAATCGCGGTTGGAATAGAAAAGACGCGAAAAATACAAAGTGAACAACCGCTTTTGATATAGACTAACAACGAGGTAAAGTTTTACTTTTTTGAATGGGGGATCATGATTATTTCTGTTACATAGCGGGAGTAGGTGTGGCAGATCAACTGAATGCAAATTTACGTATGCACCCACGTGTGAGAGCTTCCTTGTCTCGGCACGCAACGTCATTAAGGAAGCGCTTTGCCACCGCAAAGATGCACAAAGTATCTTAATTTGTCTTAAAAACCGAATTAGTTGAAAACACCTTCGAAAAATGTCCCCTCCACTTCCAATCAACTACTAGCCTACAGCAGCCTATTCATCAAACATCTGTCAAAAAAGAAGCAAACAACGAGTAGGCTATGTTATTAATTATAAGGCCACCATAATTTAAATGACATCCATGGTATTAGGCAGACATTCTGCTGTGTTTTGCGAGTAAATGCATGTAGCAAATAATATATAAATGGAATCTACAGCTCTTTAAAAAAAAATCACGTGGAGGTCTCATTTGAATGACAGCTAGCTGAACCAATCAGATAATGTAATTACCATTAGAATCAACTTATCTTGGATGTTAGCCTGGTCAGGAGCAGGCTAGCTCCACAGAATAAATGGCCATGGTAACTTATACCATAACATATCCTGCTGCCCCCTATCCCGCTTTTGTGCAACTGGATCACGGATAAATTGAGCCAGGATAACCAAGATATCCCGGGTTAATCCCTTATCCTAGTTTTGTGCAATAGGCCCCAGATTTTCATCACTTTGTTTTGTACCTCATAGCGTAGCCATTCCAACCCCCACGAGTCCACAGTGTGGGGAGTTGCTTTCCTAATTGTATTTAGTTGAAGTGTCTCCCCTCTGTCTCCCCTCTGCTCCAGTGTCTCCCCTCTGTCTCCCCTCTTCTCCAGTGTCTCCCCTCTGTCTCCCCTCTTCTCCAGTGTTTCCCCTCTGCTCCAGTGTCTCCTCTCTGTCTCCCCTCTGCTCCAGTGTCTCCTCTCTGTCTCCCCTCTTCTCCAGTGTCTCCCCTCTGCTCCAGTGTCTCCTCTCTGTCTCCCCTCTTCTCCAGTGTCTCCTCTCTGTCTCCCCTCTGCTTCAGTGTCTCCTCTCTGTCTCCCCTCTGCTTCAGTGTCTCCTCTCTGTCTCCATGCACATCTCCGTGAGCCTGACTGACCTTACTGCAATTTACAAAAACACAATTGCATCGGAAATTGCACAGGTGCTGTTCTGCAATGTATTGTCTATAGAGGCCTATGCGATTGTAAGAAAATTCAGCTTGAGATCAGGGCTAGTCAAATTCAGCAACCCTTGAATGTATTAAAAGAGGTCCATTTCCAACTATTAAGACATAGCTATGGGGGTCCTTTTCTTAAAAGTGCACTTACCTACTAGGAAACAGTTTTTGCTTTTTAGTAAGAACTGACTTACTGCACCCCTTGAGAAAATACAGCAAACCAGCACAACATAATACAGTGGCATAACATTATTCATAACATGGGCAGCAGATCAGAACATAAAGAATGTGCTTAGTAAGACACTTGTCACTGAAGGCATTTAACAACTTGACTCACCGTATCATAAATCTGTCTAGCCTCATACATTTGGCCGCAGAGTTCCGTAGAAGCTTCTCATTTTGTTGGCGAATTCGCTTTACGCTTGGCATTTCTGGAAAAGACGTGCGACAGTAGCGGGTCATCATTTAAAAGTGGCTAGCAGCTGGCATAAGTTTAATCAATGTAGCATTAGTGCCAGCGAGACGCTTTAGATACACATAGTTCTAAATCAGTGGTTTTCAAAGTGGGGGCCGCGGCCCCCTGGGGGGCCGCCAGGGGGCGCTAGGGGGGCCGCAGCAAGTTGGATGGAAATATATAAAAAAAATTAAATTAAAAAAAAAATTGAAAATATATTCATTGTTGTGGATATTTATATGAAATACCATTATAATAATTTGTTGTATACCTGAACATTATACTTTTAATGCTAATATTTCTGATTGGTTTAACACCGTAAAGTAATCTGGCAGCCGTGGTAACAGTCAGTCATATAGCTATGCTAGCTGTGGCAAAATGGATAAATTTGTTAAAAGGAAAAACTCTGACGATCAAACTATCGAAACCACCCAAACAAAAACTCAGAAAACGAACTCCTGGCCTAGTAAAACTCGTAGGTATGAGGCAGCATACATAAAGTATGGATTTACCGTCACACATAAGAATGGACATGAATGCCCCAAATGCGTTCTGTGCTTCGAGATCCTCTCAAACGAATGTTTAAAACCATCCAAACTTCAACGTCACCTGAACCAGAAGCATCCAGCAGAGGCCGAAAAATCAATCGACTTTTTCAAAAGAAAGGAAGAACATTTGGCCAGGCAGTCATCAACATTCGTGCAGCAGGCTACTGTTCCTGAGAGGGCTTTGAGGGCATCTTTTCTGGCTTCACATTGCGCGAGCCAAGAAGCCGCACACAATCGGGGAGGATTTGTTACTGCCAGCTACCAAAGACATTGTTAAAGAGCTACTGGGTGAGGATGCTGCCAAGAAAATTGATGCTGTACCACTATCTGATAACACTGTAAGCAGACGTATTGGTGACATGGCTGAGGATGTGTCTGATCAACTGTTGGACCAGGTGAGAGCTAGCGAATATTTCGCACTGCAGCTGGACGAGAGTACAGATGTGGCTAACGCTGCTGAGTTGCTTGTGTACATCAGATTCATTTCCCGAGAAATGTTCGTTGAGGAGATACTCTTTTGTAAAGCACTTGAGAGTAGAACCACCGGGAGAGATATTTTTCAAGTGTTGGACGAATACATTGATTCAAATGGACTTGATTGGACTCGTTGCGTGGGTGTGTGTTCTGACGGGGCCGCGGCAATGACTGGGAAGCACAGTGGGGTGACGGCTCTGATCAAACAGAAGGCCCTGAATGCGGCGTTCACACACTGTATGCTCCATAGAGAAGCGCTGGTGGCTAAACGGCTGGATGATGAGCTTACTCAGGTACTACAGGACATAATACACATAGTCAACTTCATTAAAGCCCGCCCCTTGAAACACAGACTGTTTTCTCTTCTGTGTAAAGAAATGGGAGCCCGTTTTGATGGATTGCTGCTTCACTCAAACGTACGCTGGCTTTCAAGGGGGGCAGTTTTGAACCGTGTGTTTGAGTTGCGGAGGGAGGTTGCAGAGTCTGAAAAACATCAGCTGGCTGATCGTTTTACAAATGCAGCCTGGGTTCTCAAACTTGCATATATGGCTGACATTTTCTGTCACCTGAATGTGCTTAATCAAAGCATGCAAGGGCGTGACACATACATCGTACACATGCAAGACAAAGTGCGTGCTTTTTCCCTGAAGATCACGCTGTGGTCAAACAAGCTCAAGGAGGGAATTACAGAAATGTTCCCACTACTACACCAAGAGCTGCTGTCATCTGGTGGTGGGTTGGACACCATTTCCCCACTGATACAATCCCACCTGGAGCACGTCCAGAGATATTTCAGAGAATATTTCCCTGACATTGACAGCACCCATCTAAACTGGGTAAGGAACCCATTTGCCCCTGATGTAGGCTCTTGTCTGGATTTAAAATCACAGGAGGAGTTGATTGAGATGACTGCCTCATGGGATTTGAAAATTAAATATGAGGCAGTTTCCCTGTCTACGTACTGGATGTATGTTAGGAAGGACTTTCCCACCCTAGCAGAGAGGGCTCTGAAATGCCTTCTTCCTTTTGCAACCACATATTTATGTGAGTCTGGTTTCTCAACCCTAAAAATATTGAAAACAAAACACAGAGCACGTCTGAATGTTGAGAGTGACATGCGTGTTGCACTGACAGACTTAAAGCCCAGGCTGATCCCACTGATATCCTCACTCACTCACATTCAATGTTATTATGCTCTCTCTTCTCCTGTCCTCTCTCACACACACTCACAGTGTTTTTGATTGTTGCCACCAGGTCCATACGAGTGTTATAAGTGTTATTAATACATAAGTGTTATAATTGCAAAGTCAATAAAATAAATTGATTTTCACCTATATCTTTTATTGACTTATTTCTACATTTGCCATATCGTTGATGGGTTCAACACAATATCATGCAAGAGGGGGGCCTTGGCCACAGTCTAGTGGCATTTGGGGGGCCTTGTCATGGGAAAGTTTGGGAACCCCTGTTCTATAGGATTTAAGTCAGGACTCTGACTTGGCCACTTGGCCAATTGGCCACTTGGACATTCATCTTCCTATGCTTAAGCCACTGCTTCGTTCTTTTGGCAGTATGTTTAGGATCAGTCGCATTGGAAGGCAAATGATCTCCCCATCTTCAGCTGTCTAGCAGAGGGATGCAGGTTTTCCTCAAGAATTTGGGTGTACTTGGCAGCATCCATTTTCCCTTCTATTCTGACTAATTGTCCAGTCCCCGTTGAAGAGAAACATCCCCACAACATCGCCCCCACCATGCTTCATAGTACTGTACTGTAGGTATGGTGTGGGTTGTGTAAATTGTTTGGTTTTCACCAAATATAGGGCTTGGAGTTCAGTGCAAAAACACATCTGGAATATTCTGCTACCGTGTGGAAAAAGGTTTTATGGTCAAATGAGACTAAGATTGAACTTTTTGGAGACTAAGATGGAACTTTTTGGACTGAACTCCAGGCGCTATTTTTGATTCCAGGCTGTAAGACAAAAAAGTGACTATTTGAAAGGGGTATGATGGGTGCGTGTAGCCTGGATGCCAGACCGAAGTTTAGCCCCACCTCCATTCTTTTTCTGCAGGGAACTTCGGTCTGGCACTGCTCCGTTCAGCTGCTACTATTTGAGATACACTTCTGCTCGGACCAATCACATTTCACAGGGCGGGCTTTACGTGATGATTGACATATGAACAGCAGTGACGTTCACGGCTGCATGCGTCCTCGTTCAACGAGTTGGGTGTGAGACCATGTTCGCTTAGGTTGATTTTGATTGCAAAAGAAACGCTATGGCTATGAAGGCATAATTTGTTCATGCAGTTTGGCCTTTTGTTTATCTTAGCTATTGAAACGGAGGTTTTATCACGGATTCGCACAACTATTTCTGAACACTGAAAACTTCAGTTTCACTTTCACCCAGTTAAAACAGCATGTTTGGGTGATGTTGTTCCCGTTTGTTTAAAAATGTCTGTTTGCTCGTTGGGTTAACGACACACTTCCCCAGCTGTTCATTGCATACAGTTTGAAGGAATTATTTTTAAAAACGAAGGAGGATGTTTTCCATAGCCTACCCTGCTACATATTTCTGTCTTAGATTTCGCAGATACTGACAGCCAATAACTTGTTCTGTTTGGTTTGGTCTATCCAATGAGTGCAGAGCTATCCCCCCGCACTGTATCGGTTGAATCACGCCCCATAATCGCAGCTGAATGGAGCAGTTTCAGACTCATATTCTGATAAGAATTGAGTATGACGTCGTCAGGCTAGGGTGCGTGCCCGAGGGCTCCTGAAATTGCAAGCGTGGTTCTAACGCTACAGACCACTAGGGTGGCCGAAAAAAACATTGTTGGACCGGTAATGACTCATTTAATCATACATAACAGTATGGAACGAATTGATTAACTGAAAAACGTTGCATAGTTTACCTTTAAGGAAGGAACATACATAAGAACAGAGCTTATTGTACATAGATGAACAGATACAAGTTATCAGAGTATAGATACAGTATGTGCAGATATCAACACGGTGTGATTGTATGTGTGTGTGTGTGTCACAAGGTGACTTGGGGAGGGAACTACTTGTTGCAAATTGTTCCCTTGGGGAAGGTAAATGAGGGGCGCCGCCCGGAACAAGATGGCTGCCCATCAAGACTGGCAATGAGTTGCAGGTGTGAGGTATGCCAGCAGGGGCAGTGATTGGCAAATTGGCCACAGCCCCTACTATTTTAAACACATCGTCCTTTGGACGCGGGGGAGAGGACACACACAGGATAAGGCCGGAGCGGCCGGACGGGCAGGTGAGCGGACTGGACCACGTCGGCGACGGCGCCTCCCGACGGACTGGGAGGCGAGCGCGGGGCTAGGCCCAATGATGTCCCAAGGAACCGGGAATTGCGCGCTGGGTCCGAGGCCCCACGTCGACGCTGCAGCCAGCAGGGAGAGCAACCCTCTGCCGTGCGCCTAAGGCACGTGGACTGAACCGGAGTGTGAGTAGCAGCGCAGGCTGCCGTATACTACACCGTAGAATGGACCGTTTTATACCTTTTACTGAACGTTTATGCCGTGCTGTGGATACCCCTGTCCAAGGGAAGCCCCTGATCTCTGCCTGCTTGCTCACGAGTGCGTTTGCTGTGTCGACTACACACAAACTTTAATTGCTGTGCTTTGCTTGCACCTTTTGCACATTGCTTCTCTCCAGGCTGCTATGGGCTGACCGCGGACAGTGCGGCCATTAGCCACCAGAGGCAGAACATTTCCCACTCCCCTTTCCCCCGTTGTTAATTGTGTATTTTAATAAGTAAATAAATTATCTGTTTTGTTTTCACCCTGCCCCTGTCTACCTTATTGCTTGGGTGTGGTCAATGCTCCCCTGTGTGGAACTCTAGAATGGGTGGGTGCCAGTGGCGCCCCCTACCTGTGACGTGTGTGTGTGTGTGTGTGTGTGTGTGTGTGTCTCTTTCTCTCTCTTCAGAACAGCAGACGCTGAGAACAGTAGTAGCTGTGCTCAGTAAGGGGTTTTCCGCAGCCTCTTTTGGCACCATTGTTCTGTACAGCGCTGAGCTCTACCCAACTGTGATCAGGTGAGATAATAATACGTTTAATTTTTATAGCATCTTTCTCAAACCCAAGGTCACATAGTGGAGGGAAAATACAGTACAAACAAAGACAATACAACAAACAAACAAACAAACAAAAAGACAAACAATACAACAAAGAGAAGCTAAGTGTACAGAGCTACAGTATGTGTTGGGCGTGGAGGAGAAGTGATCATTGAAGATAAAGGTCTTGAGATGTGCTTTAAAGAAAGGAAGAGGACAGTCACAAAGAGGTGGGGGGAGGGAGCTCCAGAGTATGGGGGGCCATGACACTGAGGGACTTGCCACCCAGGGTGGAGACCAACAAAAGAGTTTTCACTCCAACACAGAGGTGATCCTTAAAAAATGTCAACAGCGCAGATGGCGCCCAGCGGAGAGATTCTATGAAGGTACTGCTTGTCTTTTTTAATAAACTTCCTGTGCATTTCCAAAGTTCTCAGTATCTCGTTTTAAATGTCAGGACCCTCAGAAGTCTACCAATGCAGTGTGGAGTTACTTGGAACCGTTTTAATGGTTTAAAAATAGCGATTTAGCTGCATAGGCTACGTGATGCCCAATCTAATAGATTCAAGCCTACTGCAAGCTAGGCTGAAAACGGCGGAGTTCGGAATACTGGGGGGTGAGCGAAGGTCCATCTTCAACACGTGTGAGTACACCTTAACATGTTTCGGTACAGTTAAGCTCAATTTCACACCGGAATTCTTCTTTAACTGCAGAGTTAGGCGGTGGTTTGCCTCAGGGGCGGACTGGGACAAAAAATTGGCCTTGGCATTTTGGACCAGACCGGCCCACCTCATTCAATAACGCACACATTTTCGGTCTTTTCGGTCTCATGAATGTGTATACCATCTGTGCAACTCTTTAAAACCACGTACCTTAAACCATGCAATGAGTTATGACTCTCTCCTCTCTTTCGCAGATAGGCTAGGCCTACTCTCCTCTCCCTCACTGACATATTCCTCTCTCACTCGTCGACTCTCTCTTCTCTCTCACTAACACTCTCCTCTTCTGGGGATGAAATCTCAACCTACCTCAACACAACATCAATAGAGAATGCGGGGTGAGGTTTTTCAATGTAAGGATGCAGTCAGGTCCAGATGTATTGGATTCTCTGATTAACAGACACACAGCTGCAATGGCATAACATGCCAATGAACATTTTCAAAATTGTGATTTTCTTTTACTGTAGCCTAAAGGCCTATTGACTTTAGCCAGCCAAACCTTTCACATTTCATGTAAGTTGGTGGTGAGTTATGGATTTACATTTACAAGTAGGCCAAAAAGAGAGAGAGGTAAAGTTGTATGTCATCTGCATAGCAGTGGAAGGTCAGGCTGTGGTTGTGAATGTTCTGGCCAAGAGTGAGGATGTATATGAGAAAGAGGAGGGGCCCAAGTACAGAACCCTGGGGGACACCACAAGTGACAGGGGACGTGGGGGACTGATGTGGACCAAGTGTGATAAACTGCCCTCTGTTGATAAGGTATGGCTGCAACCAAATGAGAGCTGTACCAGGGCTGTCATCTTAGATCTTTATCTTATTCCATTTCAAAAGTAACATTCCCAACCCTTCTTATGCATGGCAACAGGCAGAATGGCATGGGCTATAACTCCTTCATGGGTCGTGTGGGGGTGGCTGTGGCCCCCCTGATCCTGCTGTTGGATGACGTGTGGTTGGGCCTTCCTCAAGTCATTCTCTGCTGCATAGCAGTGGGATCCAGTTTAGTGGCCAGCCGACTGCCTGAAACACGAGACCGATGCCTGCCTGAGACCATCGAAGACCTTGAGGGAACTAGGTACCTCCTTCCACAAGTCATGTTTATGATTATGTTAGATGACACTTTTACGGCATGTAATAACTAGAAAAGCACTCAGAGAGTGCAGACCTCCGCCTGTATTGTTCTTCCTAGGTTGTCATACATTTGAACCTAAACTATTCAGTTCGCCACCATGTGGCCATACCATGCCATTACACCACTAAGCGAAACACATAAACGGCTCTGGAATCCCGACGGTGTTACGGATCACTCCCAACATTTAGTTGTTTCTTCCTTGGGTCATGTCTGACCTTCCCTGAAAATTTCATTTAATTCCATCCCTCACTTTTCGAGTTATCTTGCTAACAGACAGACAGACAGAAACAAAACAACAAACAGACAGACATACGCCGGTCCCCGATGAAAACATAACCTTCGCGGAGGCAACAGTAAACATAAATCTGTTAACCTCTGTGTGATGTTGTGTATCACCAACAAATTAATCTGTAACCTATAATTGCAAAATGGAGACATGGTAATGGAGTGTTTAATGTTAGCGTTAGCTTGAGCAGGTAGAGTGTTCAATATAATCTAATGTAGTGCTGTGGTTGACTTGTAGAGCATCACAGGTGGAATCCCCCGTCCTCTCTCAGGAGAATGAAGAGCGAGAAGTGGGAGGATGAAAGGGATCATCGTTACGACAATTACTTTATGCTGACTGACAGCCACCGAAATACTTCTACACTATGACTGTGACTAAAAGTTTGCATTCCCCTACTGAAAAGATTAATGTATTCCTCAACAAGGTATCTAGGTGCAACCAGTGTAAAGAGAGGACAAAATGATTCAACAGAAATAAATACTGAAACTATTGTGTTGCTTCTTTTGACATTTTATTCATACATAATACACAAATAATCATTTACAGCTTCTTTTCCGTTACTGATAGTTTCAATTGTCATACATACATGTACATGCTTTGACAAAGAGATATTTCTGCTTTACTTTGCAAATTGTTATTGTATGTAAATTATTTAACATCAGTGATAATGATGTGAGGAAGATACTGTATGTGTGTGTGTGAGAGACACACACGCACACACATACACACAGTACTCTTCCCAGAGTATTTGGATCTTGTTTTCCTTGCTTGTCTTTCAGATCCACATAAAAGCATTCTAATGTAAATTATAGCTGATGTAGAGCTATGGAAGGGTGTGAACTCTCTGTACTTATTATACAGACACACCACCTCATGTGCAACTAAAGTCATTGGGGTTTTATTTTGAGCTCAGTGATGTTCCGAATGTATGCCAGTAGGGGGCACTCAAGTAAGTGAAAAGTTATATCACACAGATTTTGAAGTGGGATCAAATAAACAAACGAACACACAACGTTATTTGCAGAAAACAGGTCTCCAGGGGGAATTAGGTCCTTTATATGTGCTTTTAATTTTCTTTTAGTCTAATGTTTAATTTTTCTCATATTCCCTGAGAACTCGTCTACTGTCTCAGTAATTCCCACAGTAACTCATTAACACCTTTCAATGCCTGGATTGTCTTAGACAAAAAAAAAATGATTCAAAAAAATGATTCAAATTGTTTAAAACGCTGCAATGAAAGGAAATTATAAATGTAAATTTGAAGTGAAATAAGTGTATGGACAAATCATACATTTGCAAAAGATTGACATATCAGTAATGTTCCGTTGTTTGTTACCTGACATCCTCTGGAGAAGAAGTTATAATGGTTTACAAAAGTCAAAGATTAGTGGATAATCCATGCATATTCATTTCATCCTCAACCTTTGGAATGACAGTCATGGACAATGGTGTCAACCACATTTAATTGTATAAGTTACACAAGAGAGAGAGAGGGGAGAGAGGTGTCCTAACAATCCAGTCAAACCAGAGAGTTGGAGAGAGACAGCACCATTGTGCTCCATAATAAGAGGGTAGAGGTTTAGGGGAGAGCTTCTCTGAGAGACACAGACAGTGGCTGATTACACAGCTGTGGACCACTACTGCTTATTTGACAATGAGGTTTGAAGATCTTCTCTTAGAGATCAATGGCTTTGGAAGGTTCCAGAAGATGATCCTTTGCCTTAGCTTTGTGGGGCGTTTCACCTTACCATGTCACTTCCTGATGAACAACTTCATAGCGGGTATCCCACCCCACCATTGTGACATCAGCGGTCTGGATGCTGCAGATGTATTTGGGAATCTGTCGGCGGAGGAGAGACGGACGGTCAGTATCCCGGAGCAGGCGGACGGGACGCTGTCTTCCTGTCTCATGTTCTCAGAGCCCCAGTTCCACCTACTGCACAACTCCTCCAACAGCACCGGACTTCCTGCAGAACCGTGTCTGAATGGATGGGTGTACGACAACAGCACCTTCACAAGCACACTGGCCACTGAGGTAAACAACATACATGACTTTCTCTTCAGTGCCATATTGGCAGTCGTATCAAGACATGCAGAATAAATCACATTAACTGATTAACTTTTATTAATGATAATAAAACTGGAAGTGCTGTTCAGGTCGCATACTGTATATGGTGTTGTTACTCTGCATTATGTTGGTGGTATAGCATAGTGACTAAGGAGTTGGGCTAGTAGAATGCCATAAGCAGAAGAGTTGAGAGTTCAAATCCCAGCTGACATTGTTGACATGAAGTATTTCGACCTGAGATGTTCTGGGCCCAGAACATGCTAATTGAAATGCAAATTGATTTAGCCAAATGAATAAGTAAGTTAGTGTGAGTATGTCTTAAGTCACTCTGTTGTGAATTGTCAGCCCAGAAAGAGAGAGTTTGGATTATTTGCACATGACATTAAAATGTCTGCTGTCTGTTATGGCATGTGATGTACCAGTCTTTCTGTAAAAATGTAAAGCGAGATATGACAATGTACATGAAACTGTGAAAATAGATTTCCCTAAGGGGACAACGAACAAACTAACAAATACCTTAGTGATTTTGAAACAGTGAGACCAAAAGCCTCTCTCAAGCTCCAGTGAGTTTGCCAACCTATAATGTTTACCTTTCCTTCTGTTTTTCCTCTTCTCCTCAAAGTGGGATTTGGTGTGCGAAAAGAAAGGACTGAATAAAGCCACTGCCACCATCTTCTTTGTAGGGGTCATGTTTGGAGCCGTGACCTTTGGTGGTCTGAGTGACAGGTATGACTTACACCTCAAACAATGAACAAAGACCACATCATGATTTAAGGTCAAAATATGACCACCATTAACACCAACACTTACCACATCCCTCTCACACGCACAGGTATGGGCGCAGAATAACACTTCTGGTGTCCTACGTGTCGGGGATGGCGTTTGCGCTGCTTAGCGTTTTCTCCACCTCCTACATCATGTTCGCTGTGCTCAGGTTCCTGACGGGCTTCTGCATCACGGGCATCGTCATCGTCACCTCCGTTCTCAGTAAGAACACATTTCTCTCTTTTTCTCTTATTTATCTCTCCACATGACTAAAGGGGTTGAACGTTACTTCCAGTTGTCTTGAATCTATCATTACGTGTAGTGTCAGCACACTTCCCTTAACATGTCCTACAGCCTATCTTGAGGTGCAGTACAGTCAGTTTATTTTTTTGTACAGAATAACAACATGATGTTAAGAATAGAATATATACTTTTTTGATCCCGTGAGGGAAATTCAGTTCTCTGCATTTAACCCAATTTAACCGAATTAGTGAACACACAGCACACAGTGAACACACAGTGAGGTGAATCACACAACCCAGAGCAGTGAGCTACCTGCCCAACCAGCGGCACTCGGGGAGCAGTGAGGGGTTAGGTGCCTTGCTCAAGGGCACTTCAGCCGTGGTGGACTGGTCAGGGATTGAACCGGCAACCCTCCGGTTACAAGCCCAAAGCCCTAACCAGTACACCACGGCTGCCCCATGTGCTGATGTTGTAAGAGCAAACACAGACATGACATAATAGTTCCTTACTTTACCCATGCATGTGGTATTATGAGGGTATGGAACTCCTGAGGTGTCAATGCAAGATATTTTTTGAGTTTATACGAAAATGTGTGCTCGTTTTACTAAATTGTACTCTAATTTTACTACTGTAGATTGTGCGCTGAATTAAGTAAATTGTGCACTCGTTTTATTATAATGCGCTCAATTTACTATATGGTGGGCTCTTTCACTAAATTGTGGACTGATTTCAGTAAGTTGTGATCTCACTTCAAGATGTGCATGTGAAGGTGTGTGTTTGATTTGAGTGCAAGTGAAAGCTTAGTCTATATTTTTTTCTGTCTGCAGTTGTAGAATGGGTGGACATTGAGAACAGAAAGCTGGTGGGGGTGATTGACAGCATGTCATGGACATTTGGAAATATGGCTCTATCTCTGCTTGCCTTCCTCATCAGAGATTGGAGGTGGCTAATTGTGGCAGTTACATCACCAGTGGTCTTATCCATAATATTGTGGAGGTACACAGTTTGTTGTTTCTATTTTTTTTATTTAATTAATTAAAAGTATACATGGAGTTTTTTTTATTTGGCAACAATTACTGTGGGGATGGATTTTCTTTGGCTCCCAACAGAGAACTCCTGAATCAATAATGGATATCATGTTTTCTAAATGAACAGTTGAGAAGTTCTGAGAATGAATTAATGTCAAAACAGATGGATTCCAGAATCAGCTAGATGGCTGATAGCAAACGGGCGGCTAGATGAAGCTCACTACTACTTGAATAAGTGTGTTCAGATGAACCGTCGGCAGGGAATGGCCTCCTCCATCAAACCAGAGGTGAGCTGCCATTGGTCATTTGGACATGTTGATGTGTCGTCAGTATCATCCTGTAGATCTGTCAGACCCTCTAGACACAAGACACAGGACTAGTAAATAGTTACGTGTAAAAGAGTTGAAATTACCAAACAGAAATATAATTTGGTTGTAGTTTATAATAACCATTGCATATAAATGCCATACAAATTTAGACAATTGTTAACAAGGTAATAGTGATTTAACATCTAATATTTTAAAGTATTATGTTGTTTTTGTCATCTGACAATCAAATGCTTACTTATAAACCCCTTTGTGTAGGAGCATAATCTTGGTCTCAAATGAAAGGTAACACTCTGCAGTTTTATTCTTGTATTTGGACTGTACTTCAGGGGTTCTGATATGGAATGACTACACTAAATATGCAATAATTACACAAAAGTCTCCATTCTACTATAATCTATAGTGTATATAGTAACATAATCTATAACCATTATTTGAATGGCCATTGTATAGTTACAACTGATGATTATAATACCTTGAAAAAGGTTTATGAGCAGTTTGTAAAGCATCTTTCCTAAAAATGAATAGTTCCGGTCCTTGATGATGAATCACCGAGTCATCGCTTGGCTGAATCATGTTCGATGTCATTGTAAAATCCAACACATATATAAACCTTGACAGCATTTTATTCTATAGTAATGCCCTACCACAACTTACACAAAAGTTGGAGTAACTGCGTCTCAATGTTGCTTGATAACCATTCAGATAGAGGAAATATTATTGACGGAAGAATGACTATCTACAGCATGAATACATTGTTATATTTCTTGTTGCTGTGCCTTTGTTTCATGAAATCTTGCCATATACTGTAGATGTAGTAACGGCATCTCGGGGCTTATTGCTTAAATAAACATCATTGTGAAGTTTTATAATGTTGCGGTGCTTTGCAAAATGGTTAATAAACACCTTGCAAAGCATACATAAATATTATTTGAATGGCTATTATAAATGCAAGTGATTTTTACTACCCTGGAGTTCTCGCAAGAGCACAATTTGAACTGCGTCCGCAAGATACTCTGGCCATGAGCAATGATGCACAATACGTTTACCCCAGCTATCTGTGGTAACCAAAAAAGGTGTGTGCGGGCTAAACTGATGACGACAGCGCTACAACTTTTATTTTTGGTTGTGGTGTTATACAATTGCGTCGAAGTCCAGAATCAGTCAGAATAAACATTGGTCATAGTGTTAGCCAATTGTGGGCAGTGAGATTTTCAAATGCATGCTTGGATGAATAATTTTCATTATTCGTGGCCAGACCTTTTTCTGAAAGATTCCAGGGTCTGGTGTACTACCAGGCTAGATTTTTACAATGGTTAGTTACTGTAATGATTTACTAAATACTTTTTCAAATAATATTTACAAAATACAAATGAATTACTCACCATTACCAAATTGCCAACCATCTATATAACATGTACTGTATGGTTGATTCACAAATTATTTTGGTAAATGATTACAATCAACTTGATATTAGTAAATATTTTAAACTATTTTTAGTGGTTAGTTAATAATAAAAAAATAACTATTCACTAAACAATAATAGCTATTATAATGCACTACCTTTTGACACAAGAAAACAGACGATTCACTCTTTTTTAGGACCCCTGTGTACTGTATGTTTAATTATGTGTGTCTGTTTGTACTATCTCTCTCTCTCACTCACTCTCTCTGTCTCTCTCTCTTTCTCTCTTTAGAATCTCTCTAACATTGTGGTGGCCAATCGTGGGAGCAGGAAATACTCCTATCTAGACCTGATGAGAACTCCCAAGATGAGGAAACTAGCACTATGTACAGGTCTCACCTGGTATGCCATTTCATTAATGTCAAAGTATATATATCGTTATATTTAGGCTTTTTATGTCATTCATTTGACGGGACAGTGCAGAGAGTGATAATAAGCAAGTGGGTGACAGACGGGATGGGATCGTGCAATGACCCAGGTGGGACTTGAGTCTGTGTCTGGTATGGATGCTGTAGCCAGTTGCACAACAGCACCCCCTGATGTCAGTATATCTTGAGTAAACACGTACTGTACAGGTCTCACCTGGGATGACATCTCTTTTATGACAAAAATCTATATCTAGATATTTAGGCTTTTTGTGCCTTTAATTTGACAGGAGAGTCAGTAAACACAAGTAAACACGTATCATTTGTGTCTAATGTCTCTTGCAGGTACGGAGTTGCCTCCACCTTTTATGGCATCAGTTTTAACATTACAGGGTTTGGAGTGAATATTTACCTCACACAGTTTATATACGCTGTCATTGAATTCCCCGCTAAAGTGGTGGTGTTCTACCTTCTGGACAAGATTGGGCGCCGTAAGACAGAGTGTGGAGCTCTCTTCCTGGCTGGGTTATGTCTCGCTATCACAACAGCCATCCCCAGAGGTACATTGGGCATTGGGGCATGCACTATGTCAGACAGTCAACACATTGGTTTAATCCAACGGTAAAGGATGGGACCAAGGCAGTAGCATACCGTTCTTGCTAGTACATCGTTGCAGTCCTAGGGAGAACAAGGGAGAACGCTTGACTTTTGGACAGCCTTGTTTCTGGCGTACCATCTGGCAAATGCACTCTACATGGCCATTGCCTAATGGAGGTTAGAAAGGAGGAGTGTGACTTGATTGGCTGCTGAGCTCAAATATCAATGACCTTTGTCCAGAATTTAGGATTTACAGGAACTAGTGTAAGTGTTTGCCTATATATAAAACATTGTCTTCTGAACTGATACAGCAACACACCTACATCACACAACTGGCCATTTAGTTAAAAATGCTGGCTCTACCTACACTAAGATGAACAAATACAAGTTATCAGATAATAGATGCAGTCAGTATGTGCAGATATCAACACAAGATGCAGTGTGATTGTGTGTGTGTAACATAAGCATGATGTGACTGGGAAAGGGACACAGAGTCAAGGTGTGTGTTTGTGTTTGTGTGTGTGTGTGTGTGTGTGTGTGTGTGTGTGTGTGTCTCTTCAGAACAGCAGACGGTGAGAACAGTAGTAGCGGTGCTCGGTAAGGGGTGTTCTGCAGCCTCTTTTGCCACTCTGGTTCTATACAGCTCTGAGCTCTACCCAACTGTGATCAGGTAAGATAATAATAAGTTTAATTTATAAAGCGTCTTTCTCAAACCCAAAATCGCTTTACATTAGAGGCTAAGTGTACAGAGCTATGTGTTGGGCGTGGAGGGGAAGTGATCATTGAAGATAAAGGTCTTGAGATGTGCTTTAAAGAAAGGAAGAGAAGGACAGTCACCAAGAGGTGGGGGGAGGGAGTTCCAGAGTATGGGGGGCCATGGCACTGAGGGACTTGCCACCCTGGGTGGAGAGTCTGGTACAGGGGATAGTCAATTGGTTATGGTCAGAGGATCTGAGTGAGCAGGAAGGAGTGTAAGACAGGGCTGTTTTTTTATGGTCTCGGATTTGCTGGTATTTGGACATGGACTTGTCTCGCTCTCTGCCACTGGTCTTGCCAATATGGCTTTTGGTCTCGACCGAGTCCAGGTGTCTTTATTATGTTTATAATAATATTGGAGATATTGATAGCCAATCACACACTAGTTTATCTTCGCCCGACAACGTCAAACTTCACAAGACACCTGTAGAGCCCTGCTTAGGTGTCATACACCGCCGTAAGTTAACTGCAGAGTTAGTCGGTGGTTTGCCTTATGTGTTACGTTAATGTTATCATTAGCTAACATAGCAGAAGATAAAGGTAATGTGTTCTTGGACATAAAGTTATCATAACGTACATCTGGTATTACTGGTTTCATGAGGTATAAAAAATCAATAACATTTTCGATAGCATGCTATAGGCCTAAGATCAAAATAATCATCTCCACCAGACCACAAAATGTCTAGTAAATCGAATCATTGAAGTATAGGCTGTATTTGTGTTGCCATTTGAATGCGAAATGTAGCAAGATGTTAATTTAAAACTTGTCAGGCATATTTCTGTGTGCAGAATTTCTTCTGTAGAATGTCCTACCTTGTTTTTCGACTCAACTCTAGTCTTGGACTCGAACCTCTTTGGACTTGGTCTTGACTTGGCGTCAACTAGTCGAAAGAGTGAACCAAAGTCTGTGTATCATTGCAATGTTACGGAGGTGAAAGAAGGCAGTTTTAGTGAGTGTTTTGATATGAGGATCGCAGCTAAGGGTGGAGTCAAGGTGTATACCAAGTTTTTGACAATTGACAGCAGAGTGAACAGATGAACCATTAATGTTGAGAGTGAGACTGAGAGATTTGGAGAGCATGCTTGTAGGGCATATCGGCAGAATTTCGGTTTTGTCTGTGATGAGTTTGAGAAAATTGTTTTGCATCCATAATTTCAAATCAGAAAGACAGTCAGTGAGGGAGTGTGGCAGGGGGTCAGAGGGAGAGGGAGTGGTAAGATAAAGTTGGATGTCAGCTGCATAGCAGTGGAAGTATAGGCTGTGGATGTGAATGGTCTGGCATATAAGAGGGAGGATGCATATGATAAAGAGGAGGGGCCCAAGTACAGAACCCTGGGGGACACCACAAATGACAGGGGACATGGGGGACAGATGTGGACCAAGTGTGATAAATTGCTCTCTGTTGGTGAGGTATGACTGCAAACAATTGAGAGCTGTACCAGGGCTGTCATCTTTGATCTTTATCTTATTCCATTTAAAAAGTAACGTTCCCAACTCTTCTTATCCATTTGGACAGGCAGAATGGCATGGGCTATAACTCCTTCATGGGTCGTGTGGGGGTGGCTGTGGCCCCCCTGATCCTGCTGTTGGATGACGTGTGGTTGGGCCTTCCTCAGGTCATCCTGTGCTGCATTGCAGTGGGGTCCAGTTTAGTGGCCAGCCGACTGCCTGAAACACGAGACCAATGCCTGCTTGAGACCATCGAAGACCTTGAGGGAACAAGGTACCTCCTGCCACATGATGTTTATGATTATGTTAGAAGACACTTTTACGGCATGTAATAACAATAAACATAAATCTGTTAACCTTGGTGTGATCTTGTGTACCAACACGTTAATCTGATGACAGATCAGAATATATCTATCTATAATTGCAAAATAGAGACATGGTAATGGAGTGTTTTATTTTAGCATTAGCTTGAGCATGTAGAGTGTGCAATATAATCTAATGTAGTGCTGTGGTTTACTTGTAGAGCATCACAGGTGGAATCCCCCGTCCTCTCTCAGGAGAATGAAGAGCGAGAAGTGGGAGGATGAAAGAAGCTGATCATCGCTACGACAATTCAATTCAACAGAAATACTTGTGACTTAAAGTTTGTATTCCCC
>NC_085011.1:26418518-26421018 GCF_963854185.1 Sardina pilchardus | reverse complement strand
AAAAAGATAAAAAGAAACAAATAAAAACAAAAGGAGAGATATCAAAAGGTGACCATGGGACACTGTAAACAGGTGCTTAAAAGAAGGGGACCCTAATTAAAAGCAAGTGCAAAGAGATGGGTTTTTAACAGGGATTTAAAACTGTGCACAGACTGGGCCGCACGGATGTGGAGGGGGAGGCAGTTCCAGAGACTAGGGGCTGCAACCGCAAAGGCTCTATCCCCCTTTGTCTTTAACCTGGTCCTGGGCACTTCCAGTAGCAGCTGGTCAGCTGACCGTAGTGCTCTGGAGGGGATGTGGTGATGGAGGAGATCAGACAGGTAAGTGGGGGCCAGACCATGGAGGGATTTGAATACAGTCAGTAGGAGTTTGAAGTCTATGCGGTAGCGGATGGGTAGCCAGTGGAGTGATGCAAGGACCGGGGTGATATGTTCTCGCTTTTTTGTACAGGTGAGTAGTCGAGCAGCTGAGTTCTGCACTAACTGTAGGCGGCGGAGTTGAGATTGGTCAATG
The DNA here is from genome assembly GCF_963854185.1 of Sardina pilchardus. NCBI lineage: Eukaryota > Metazoa > Chordata > Actinopteri > Clupeiformes > Clupeidae > Sardina > Sardina pilchardus. The sequence goes on along the minus strand of NC_085011.1, from coordinate 26,420,505 downwards.
CCGGTGTAAAGAGCATTGCAGTAGTCCAGTTGTGAAGTGATGAATGCATGGATAACTCTCTCCAGAGCACTGCGGGGCAGGTAGGCTTTGGTCTTGGCTAGGGTTCGTAGGTGGAAAAAGCTTTTCCTAACCACTGCACTGACCTGCTGCTCGAACTTGAAGGCACTGTCAAAGATCACCCCCAGATTTCTGACAGAGGGCCTGATGTTGGAGGCGAGAGGGCCCAGGGCATCGGTGGAAAATGCCGGAGAGGTTTTGCCAAAGACAATTATCTCTGTCTTGTTCTCATTTAAGTTGAGGAAGTTTGCACCCATCCATGCCTTGATGTCAGCCAGACAGTCAAGCAGTGAATGGAGCGCAGCCTGCCCATTGGCCTTTAGGGGGAGATACAGCTGGACGTCATCGGCAAAGCAATGGTAAGAGATGTTGTGTCTTGCCAGGATTTCCCCTAAGGGTAAGATGTATAGAAGAAATAAGATGGGACCTAGTATAGAGCCTTGAGGGACCCCACAGGTGAGGGGGGCAACAGAAGAGATGCAATCTCCGAGCTGAACAGAGAAGCTCCTGTCAGCCAGATAGGACTGAAAGAAATTCTGGGCTGTGTCTTTGATGCCTACACGATGTTCAAGCCGAGACAGCAGGATCCCGTGATCCACGGTGTCAAAGGCTGCTGTCAGGTCTAGCAGCACCAGGATCACAGGGCATACCTTGATATGCGCTTTCCTACTCTGATGAAGTTTTGCACAAATCTACAGACATACTAACCTGGCTAGCGCCTACCACTTCTCAAATGAGACGTGGTCTGGCAACCAGACGTTCATTTTGTATTTGAAAAAAATGCCCAGATCCGTTCATTGGGCATTCATGGATGTCTATCAAATGCGTCTGTGCATAGCTCATCATGGTCTTGCTTTCTCCCCTGTTCTGTAATTGGTCCCCTATCTCAGTCAAAAATTAGGGCGGTAATTTCCAGTCTGCCTTAGCAGCGTGAATGAAATCACCGCGCAAGGCAGGATGGGAACACCCAGGCTACATACATACTGTATGTTTCGTAATATCTCTGAACTGTCAGCCAAACTGGAGGTCAGAGGAAGAGTCAGGAAGAGCAAGACAGCAGATATTTTACAGAAGTTCCCAGAACTTGTGTAACCTTTCCTGTGTGCCTGCCAGTTTTCATTGAGTGGTTTTTGTGAGTTTTTTAACCGGCTTCTGCACACAAACACACACACACACACACACATGGTTTATGTGAGTTTTTTAACCGGCTTCTGTCCCTTTTCCAAATTCTTCTCAACAGATTTATTGATATGACAAGTTTCAGTGTTTGTTTTGACAAAGTATTTTCAAAGTGTTGAATCTTTCCTCTCTCTCTCCCTCTCTCATACCAATGTAACTGGAGGTGTTTAAAACTTTTCTCTCTCTTTCTTTCACTCTCTCCCTTGCACTCATCCTCAAACATATTCTCAGTCTCATAACAGTCATTTCTAGCAGGTCAATCGTGGAATGAGCGTCCACTTCACTAAACTCCAGCAATGTGCGCCCATCAGAGGCTAATCCAATTAAGACACTGAAGTGGCTGGACCATTCCGCCAGTGAGACGGCACTACTTTAATGGGCCGTTCAGTTACAAACAGGGAATGAGAATGGGAATGTCCAACAGGGAATGAGAATGGGAATGTCCAACACGGAATGAGAAATGGAATGTCCAACAGGGAATGTGAAAGGGCATGTCCAACAGGGGATGTCAGACGGCACTACTTTACAGTTATCGTTTAGTGTCCAACAGCGATTGAGGCACTTAGGTGCATGCTTATTATGGGATGCCAATGCATTGTTGTGCCATGTAACTACTCAGTTACAAACAGGGAATGAGAATGGGAATGACTAACTGGGAATAAGGCCTTTAGGTGAATGCTTATTATGGAATGTCAATGCCATATTGTGCCCTGTAGCTGCACTCTAACCAGTTGGAAACGTCTACTGAGGG
>NC_085011.1:26396018-26416018 GCF_963854185.1 Sardina pilchardus | reverse complement strand
GCATGTCTGGGTTCTCAGTAGGTTCTGTGTGTGTGTGTGTGTGTGTGTGTGTGTGTGTGTGTGTGTGTGTGTATGCGTGTGCGTGTGTGTGCCTGTGTGTGTGCGTGCCTGTGTGCGTGCGTGCGTACGTGCGTGCGTGCGTGCGTGCGTATACAAGTACTACCACTACGGTAACACTTTACTTGACGGGTTCGTTCATAACACATTCATAACAGCTGTCATGAACTGCACATGAAGCATTCATGACTGTTTCATGAAGCATGACTCAACATTTATACCAACTCTTTCATGAATGTGGAAGACAAAACGACGAAAACTTGTCAAAATAAAAGTCATACAAAAGGTATTATGAATCCTCTCCAGCATTTGTAAACATCTCATGAATATTTTATGAAGTCTACTTCAAATGTCACTTTACTATACGAGTTGTGAAGTATTCATCATACTGGGAAGTAAACTACTGACCATCTGTGGACCTCTGAATGGTTGGACATTCCTGTTTTATACATCTATATACAGTATACAGTCATTGGTGTAGACAATTATGCATTATTCAGAGGTTACTATCATAAAATCAACAAACAGACAAACAAAAAAACTAAATTCTCCTGGACACTGGACTTCCCCGTTGACTAAAATGTGACATGATCAGGTTGGCAAAAACAAAAAAGACAGCACAGCACTTTTATTTTGACACGTTTTTGACGTTTTGTCTTCCACATTCATGAAAGGGTTGGCATGAATGTTGAGTCATGTTTCATGAAACAGTCAGGAATGCTTCATGTGCAGTTCATGACAGCTGTTATGAATGTGTTATGAACGAACCCGTCAAGTAAAGTGTTACCGAATTTATCAGAGGGAATTTTATCAGTTCATCAAACAGGAGCGAATAGCAGTCTGCCATGTGCATCTGTGTGTGTGTGTGTGTGTGTGTGTGTGTGTGTGTGTGTGTGTGTGTGTGTGTGTGTGTGTGACTGAGAGAGAGAGAGAGGGATGGAGAGATGGAGGGAGAGAGTGAGAGAGAAAGAGAGAGGGAGATGTTGGCCTCTGTGGAATGCACATGCCCTCCCCCTCTGTCATAATGAAAGATATGTGACCCTTGATGGTGAAGTCCGCCATGAGAAGTCAGCAGCTCTTACACAACCCATCACACACACCACACACACACCGCGTCAGAAATACCCCAACCCTTACACAACCCATCACACACACACACACACACACACACACACACACACACACACACACACACACACCGCATCATATCAGAAATACCCCAACCTCCACTTCACATGGCTCAGTTGAATAGCATAGATGAACCTGCATGCTCTCAGACTGCCACACTTACACATACACAGTACACACACACACACACAGTCTGAACTATACCAGAGCAAAGTGTGTGTCTATGTACAGTATGTGCGAGAGAGAGAGAGAGAAAGAGAGAGAGAGAATTTGGGGGGGGCGTTAAAGAGAGAGAAAGAGTGAGAGGGAGGGAGAGAGAAGGAAAGAGAGAGAGAGAGAGAGAGAGAGAGAGAGGGAGATGTTGGCCATGCCCCATACCACACACACACACACACACACACACAGTCTGAACTATATCAGATCATAGTCTAGCTAGCACACGCCATCCCTTTAGCACCACACCAGGGGTTTGCACTAGATACTGTATGACAATTTGTGTTCCAAGTGACACAATGATTCCTCTTGTTGTACTGTGAGCGGGAGAGTAGAGCTAATTGCTAATAATGCATCCACTCGGTTCAGTTCTGACCTGGATACAGCATGGACAGCCTATCCACCCATAGCTCTGCTAATGCTAGTGAGTGACATCGGTGAAATTCCACTTTCCTTTTATATGATCCTTCCCTTAACCTTTCATGAACTTCCCATGAGCATTTTATATGATCTTTCCCTGAGGATTTGACATGATCCTTCCCTAAAGAATTTGACATAATCCTTCCCTGAGCATTTGTGTGTCTGCGTGTCCAGCATGTGGGTTCCCTTGCATGGTCCCGACCCATTCAATAGGGCGCTGTCATACCTGGCTCATAGAATGTGGAGCGTTTCCCCAAAAATTGGTTCGATTGGGTATACAGTATGTGAAAGCAGCAATCGTTCTGTTTCAGAACAAAACAAACGGGCTGAGAGGGCTTGGAAGAGGTGATCTTGGCTCGTTTCAAATCGAACTCTAGAGCGGCTTGTTTATATAAACACCCTTATACTGTCTACTTGGACACAGAGGCATAATATTAATCAAGTTTGTGTTTTACTGCACAGGTGGAAAAGTCCAGCTTCAGAAAGTTTAAGTCCTACCACATATCTGTGCCTACCATTCACTTCAAGTAACCAATTCTAATTAGCACAATTTTTCAGCCAGGGAGAGCAGCTAATTGGTGAGATCACCAATAATAATGTAGACCAATATATGGACATTTGCTCTTTGAAGCTGGACTTTTTCACCTCTGTTTTACTATGTGCAGGATCCTATAGCCGACTGCTAGACCTAAGCTCCACTATTGCTCACAGATACAGACACAGCATATCATGTTCAATGGTACTGCACTTCCTCATATAATGTCTCTGACTTTGCATTAATTCTCACACACAATGCTGACTGCATGCAGGGAAGGCTTGCTGACCTGTCTGGTCTCAGGTAAGGTCACCTTCACTGGGGCATGATACCCCCCCCCATCCCCCCCCACTCAACAAAGACATAAGATAAGATAAGATAAGATAAGATAATCAATATCTGCCCTCATCATAATGTCCGATAGGATTCCAATCAGATTTTTTTTTTTTTGGATAATTCTATAGGATTCCTAAATCCTGTAGGATTGTTGCTATTGGAATCCTATAGGATTTTTTGATAAGGCTGACTAGCATGTGTCTCAAGTTCCATTCAAACTACACAAACAAATCTGCTGTTATATGAGAAGCACTGTCTGAGTAGGCTATTTACAACAGCAGAGTAAAGGGGGAGCTCCACAGATGCCCAAAATACCTGAAACGATAGTACACCCACACAGTTTCCCTTTTAACATTCCATATGTTCTCCTAATGCAGCGGAAGTAGTTCGGGAACAAAATAGAATGTTCAAGCATTGTTTTTGTTTTATTGAAAGGGTCTATAATATAGAGTGGCTCTACCTCCACTTGGATCTACCTGTTTTGCATAGATATTGTTATCTATTAGTTGTTATATTAGTACTGTTACAGATATCAGTTATCGTATCAGCACTGACCGCTACTGACCTCAGCAAACAACAGCCCCCGTCAGGGCTCCAGTCTGACTGCGTTGGCTTGACCTTCCACCCAGTGCCACTGCATGACTGCAGCTACCGCTTGGCCTCGCCGGCCCTATAATCACACACAGTGTCACTGAGTCTGTTCACGTGCACGCTAAAAAACTGATTATTATCGGGGGTTTTGTAGTTATCTGGTTATTCAAGTGCTCATGTAAACAGAATAAACTGATATTCATTATCATTCTTGTTCATGAAAAATCCGGTTTAAGGAAAATCGCTTTCTGTCAATATTCTGATTTCTTCGAGACATGATACACCTTAAATGGTTTATTCCAGTTACCCGATCATTGCCAGTAACTGTTTTTTTTAGCGTGCATGTAAACGCACTCACTGTATGGGTCCTCCTGTCAGATCACCAGAACAACACTGTGGTCACAAAAGCAACAGGACAACGGTTTCATTCATGAGATCGCCTCAGGACGAAAAAAGACGTTCCAATAAAAGAATCAAGTTTAGGCAGAGGGCGTCCATGTTTTCTTTTCTTTCGCTAAGTCATAAGTGTGGTCTGTCACTCTAACAGGGTGAAACCTGTTCCTATTCTTGTGTTCACATCAGGGCTTGTGCAAAATGTGCACACTTACTGTATAAGACAAGCTAGACCCCCTTTGCTTTATAAATGCTTACAGAGTGTGAGTGTAGGAGCTTAGGACTGAGAGCTGTGAGCTGGGGGGGGGGGGTTCTGAGGTCCGTGAGAGGACAGGCCAGCTCCAAGTCCCTGTGGGGGCTCCCGGCTGTGAACAAGGCCAGTCTTTGTCTGTGTCTGCGACTGGTTGGAGACGATGGGCCACTCAAGAGCCCAGTGGGGCCCCACCGAGCCTGCAGCCAGGGAGCTTTAACCCCTCCGCCATGAAAAGGCCTCGGCTTCTGCCTCTGGACAGTGCTTCTGGCTGAGAATGCTACTTGGCAAGACAAGTGTGTGTGTGTGTGTGTGTGTGTGTGTGTGTGTCCAACAAGACACACCATTTAGCATAATTGGTGCTTTTAAGATGTTCCTGTTTATGTTTATGGTATATAACGCTTCTGTCTAAAGTGACAGTAAGTATGTAATCACTACTCACTTACTGTGTATGAACACTTCATAAGTGCAAAATAACAGTATATATGTATATACAGTATATAGATATATTCAGTATATACTGTACGTATATGTATATATATATATATATATATATATATATATTCTCTTTAAACCCTGTTCTGATGTAACATGTCTGCACTCAGTTTTCAGTTGTGGAAGGAGCCCATAAATGTAAACATTGCAGGGGAGGGGATGGAGAGCATGTGTCTCCTGCAGAGCTAAGGCCGGGCTACTCCACGTCCACAACTGAAGCGCTTGGGTCTAATGTGTTGAGTTGACGTCTGGTGTAGCCAGACCCATTGATTAAAGTGGAAGCTAATAGTTGCAGAAGTCACTGTGTGAACGGAATGCTTCAGCTTTACGTGCCCGGTGTAGCCTCCCTGTAACAGATGGCACTACACATAACACAACCAGATGTTCCTTTAGGTTTGTCTGCTTTAGGAACTGAGGAGTTTTTGTGAAATAAAAGCGTTCAAATGTTGGGCAGGAGGGGAAAACCCAAGCACATCTTCCTGGAACTGGTTCCATCTAGTTTTGAACTATGAGCGCCAGTTCAGTAAATACTTTATATAAATCCTTCCGTTTATTTTTCTCCAAGATTATGTCAACATTTCTACTTTGGCTTCTTCCGTATTTAGAGCTAGAATGACTGAGAGGATCTGTTCCGAATCTTTCTGCAACATTATCAGCATATTCTTCTATAACGGGGCATTTAGTGGGATCTCTGGAGTGCTGTTTTCACTGTGAGAGAACAGAGAGGAGAGGAGCAGTGACGAGATGAAGAGAGAGGAGAGGAGAAGTGACGAGATGAACAGAGAGGAGAGGAGCAGTGAGGAGAGGAACAGAGAGGAGAGGAGCAGTGAGGAGAGGAACAGAGAGGAGAGGAGCAGGTAGAAGAGGAGAGGAGCAGAGGGGTGGAGGGGCAGAGGAGGGAGGATGGGGGGGACAGTGAGGAGCAGAAAGGTGGAGGGACAGAGAATAGGAAGCACTGAGACTCATCAAAGGCCCTGGAAACTAATCCCAGTCTCAGAAGCTTGATGCAGAACAGGAATCTCACTCCCATTCTGAAAGATAATCCAGTCTTACGCTCTGAACCTCATGATTGCAGGCTGGCGGTGTGATCTTTTGTGTGTGTGTGTGTGTGTGTGTGTGTGTGTGTGTGTGCGTATGTGTGTGTGTGTGTGTGTGTGTGTAGGTGGAGTTCCTGCACTCTATACCGACTAACACATTCATGCCTAATCACCCAGAGGGGAAGCAGAACACCTTGGCGCTCCGTCATGGTGATCTTGAGCGTCCGGGTTCACACAGCGTTCTGGACTCACCCTGAGCTGTTTTTGCCAAATGCAAATGCGAGCATTCCGTCCACCCCCTTATTATCAGCCTCATCAGCGTTAATTACTGTCACGGAGTGTTTGTCTTCCAGAGCCAGCCATAAAACAGACATGACCTCATCGACACGATCTATTTTCTTATCTGGTAATATGGTAATTACTGCAACACTTAACCCTCTAACCAATGACTCCGCACTGGTACGCTACACAATGGCCTGAGACACGCGTGATTACATCTCTTTGCGGGACAAACTAGGCCTACATACAATAGGCTAATACGCTCCATTCACTGAGAAGACTCCGATGACTAGGCCTACATACAGTACATACAGTAGGCTAATACGCGCCATTCACTCCGAGGAGTCTGATGAATGAATGACCGCACAGCCCTTCAGAAGGACTCGCTGTCAACGAGAAATAGTAAACAGCATCTCAGCACCGCTTCAGACTGACCACCCATGACACATTAGAGACTCTTAACGAGTCGCCGGTCCACCAGGAGGGAGCCAGTGACCCTGTGAGCACTGCAGAGCGAGCGCGTGAGAGGGAGAGAGAGAGACGCTCGGCAGGGACAGGGCCGATTTGGAGCGAGGCTGCTGCTGCCGCGGACCAGCGAGCCAGAAAAAGGTCCAGAACAATCCGACATGCCGTGACAGGGGGATTAGCCATCGAAGGAGAGAGAGAGAGAGAGATGAGAGAGAGAGAGAGAGAGAGAAAGAGAGAGAGAGGGGGGAGAGAGAGGGAAAGATGAGAGAGAGAGACAGAAAGAGGGAGAAAATGAGGGAGATAAAGGGTTAGCTCAGGGTGGGCAAAAGCGGACGTGTCAGGTTATATCAGGGTGGCACGCTTGCCTTCATGGATGAACTGGAATCAAAGGCCCGACTGGTGAGGACTCGGGAGTCTCAAACGCAGCACAAATGCAGGACAAACCGAGGTTATATCTAGTGAATGAGCCTTCTCACTGATATTGGAGTAGGTCAACGCTATTACCATCTACACAAAACTTTGATCCCATTGATTTAATCGGTTTGAGACAGTATCACCTCACATTGTCTCAGAGTAAGCCACCAGTATTTCCCTGTCATGCTCAGTCAGTTTTTTTTCCATCAGGATACGCATCTGACAAGGACATACAATCAAGATCCACCAAACATGATAAGCAATCAAACACAGCACTCCCAAAGAGGCCTTATATAAGCTACTGTTGTTTGTAAACCCCTTTGACTCAAGGCCTCAGGAGGGGACAACCACTGCCCCATCATCACCCCATTTCAACAGTGAGTGAGTGTTCTGCCCAAAAAGGGCCAAAAAAGCTTCATGTCAATTTTACCCCAATTACAACCTGGGAGCCTTATAGCAACCCCTCCTCTCACCCCCACCACACACACACACACACACACACACACACACACACACACACACCATCCCAGGTCTCAGTGCCCTCTCGGTGGAGTCCGGTATCAGCCTCTTCCCTCCTTACCTCTGCATGGCCACCAGGAGACAGGATCTTATTACAGCGTTCGCATTTCAGACAGAACCGGTGCCAGTTTTTCCCCAACGAGCTCACCTTCTCCGCTACAGAGAGAGACAGAGAGAGAGAGAGACACAGACAGACAGAGAGAGTAGGGAGGTAACAAAAAGTGAAGCAATACTTATGTTAAGAAATCTCAGAAGAGAGAGCAGAGAGCCATTACAGGAAGAGAAAAAAATTATTCAGATTCCAGTGGATTCCAGCAGATTCCTGTCCACCAGATCACACCAGATTCCCTCCCCCCGTCTACAGCTACAGAGTGGTCAGAAAAGGCCTCGGACACCGTGTGGCATTTCATATGTGGACGACCTGAAACATACTCCTTCCTGCCACTTCCTGTACTGGGGTCAGACGCTTCCTCTCAGACGGCCAAAAGTTTACAGAAATGCACAGATGGAGTCTCTCCTCCTTATTCACCACACGGGGGTCTGCCAGACACACGCTGCAAATCACTACAGGCTATCCTGCAGCTTGAACATGCCACAGCTATGAGGTCAGGGAGTCAGGGAGATAGATAGACAGAAGGAGAGAGAGAGAGAGAGCAAGAGAGAGAGAGAAAGAGATGGATAGAAACATAGATAGATAAATAGACAGAGAGAGAAAGCTTCTAGTTAGGACTATTTAAAAGATGGTGATGGTAGTGTAGTGGAGCCGAGTTTCCAGGAAGTAGCCTGGAAAGTTGTGAGTTGGATTGCCAGCTGTCACCAGCATGGCTTTAAGCAAGGCACTTAACCCTGGGCTGCTCCAGGGAGTTTGGCCCTGCGATGAATTGACATCTGTAAGTCGCTTTGGATAAAAGCATCAGCCAAATGAATAAAGATAAAGGGTGTGCTAAGTGCAAAGTCTCTCATGCATGAGCTATAGCTATCATACTGCATGTGGGAGCACGGAGTTGACAAGTCAATGTTTCAGTTGTTAAATTGGCAACTTGATGCTGACTTATTGATCTAGCTGACACTGTCGTCTAAAGTGACAGAGACTAGAGAACACAAGGTACAGTGCAGGAGACGAAAGCGTCATTCTAAGTACCATTCTTGCACAAGAATAGAATGATAGTTCAGGGCACTTTAACATGTGTTGTACCTGTGACAATGTCAATAAAGACTTATTCTATTCTATTCAGAGTGAAGTTAGGTATGTGGATAACAGGATAGAAAAAATAAGGTCATAGTAAGTACCGGTAGGCCTACAAGTGAAGTGTGTTATGTTGTTAGTGGTGTTAGGAGAGGAAGTGCAAGTGAAGTGTGTTAGGTTGTTAGTGGTGTTAGGAGAGGAAGTGCTCCCAGGAGAGCTGGGTCATGAAGAGAGGGACACCGCTGCTCTGGCAGCAACTGGAGACACGTTCCATCAGGGTATCACAGATGAGTATAGCTTGGATTGCCATGGCCCATGAACGAATCACAAATGAGAATAGCTTGGATTGCCATGGCCCATGAGCAAATCACAGATGAGAATAGCTTGGATTGCCATGGCCCATGAGCGAATCACAGATGATAATAGCTTGGATTGCCATGGCCCATGAGCGAATTGAAGTGGTGTTCCTTTTTGAAAGCATTCAAGTAAGTGGGTGCAGAACTGGATATCACTTTGGAGGCAAGCATTAGAGATCTGCATTTGATGTAGGTGACTACAGGTAGTCAGTGGAGCTTAAGGTGCAGTGGAACTGGTACAACATGTGCACTTTTGGGTTGAAAACCAGACCACCACTGCACCACTGCATTCTGTATCATCTGTTTGGGTTACAGTAGTTAGGTTAACAGCATACATAGTTATAACAGTTATATAAAAGCAATAAATACATATATAGTTATATAGTTATATACTATTACAAACAAATCAGCTAAAGTTTAACTTAGAGCTTTGCATTTTCTTTCATCATAAATTCCTAAATGACACACAGAGAGGGGTGGGGGAGAAGCGCAGACTGTAGACAGCACTGAGAATCCATCTTTTCTTTGATAAAAATGTGTCAATATTGTGGGATCTCTAAACACTACAGCTCACGAGGCCATGCACACACACAGCTATCTCACAGTTTGGGGCAAACCGGTCATGATAATAAGGATAACGACTGTTTATGATTCTTTGTCCTTCATCTTCAGAACTATTTGCTCCTATTAAAGGCTGCAGGATGGTAATTATCAGAACACAATACTGTAAGTGTGTGTGTGTGTGTGTGTGTGTGTGTGTGTGTGTGTGCGTGTGTGCATGTCTGTCTGTCTCTGTGTGTGCATATCTGTGTGTGTGTCTGTCTGTCTCTGTGTGTGTATGTGTGTGTGTGTCTGTGTGTTTGTGTGTGTCTGTATGTGTCTGTGTGGACCTTGGGATGTGGGCAAAACTCCAGATCAAACAGTGCTTCAAGAGGGAAACAGAATCAACAAAAAGATGCCTTGAAGCAAATGTAACGGATGCCAGCTAGTTAGCTGTGCTTGTCGAACGTTAGTAAACCTCACTCCCCGACGCCTAAAGAGCGCTGCTGGCATGAACGCTAGTAGCCTGGGCTTTTAGCTGGATTGTTAGCGCGCTCAACTCCCGATCCGAGGTGCTGCTGTTTCGCGGGTTCGAGTCCGGGCGAGTGCAGGGCTGGACTGCGGTGGTTCCACACAACGCAGGTTACACAAACAGGGCGAACAGTCCGTTTCGACATGAAGTAACACTTTTAATAATCAGTCATGAAAAGCCACTGAGCCAGTCCCATAATACTAATGAAATTGTGTGTTTTTTTTTTTTTTTTTTTTTTTTTTAAAAAAGCTGGGTTTCAGACTGATATCATTTGATTGAACAAGTTGATGGACCAGTTAATTTGGGCCTTTAATGACAGCCTAACCTCTATTTGTAGTTAATCGCCTACATCATTACAGTGAAGCTGTAAAGTCACAGACAAAATAATGGATTCTTCCACTGCCTCTCAGACGTAATTGAATTGATTGTATTGAAGTTGATCATCATATGCATCTAATGTGTTGTCTGCTATGACTTCTCTGGACACAGTAAATTAAACAACAGTTCATTTACATTTATCCCTTCATAAGGGACTTTATCCAAAGTGGCCTACATGTGTCAATCACAAGGGCATTGTTACATTGTCCCCAGAGGAGCAACTCGGGGGTTAAATGCCTTGCTCAAGGGCACAACGGTGGAAGTTGGGAATAGAACCCACAACTTTTCTGGTTAATGCATGCTATCCCAGCTCCTTAACCACTGTGCAACCGCAACACCCCTTCGAGTCTTTGACATTGCCAATGTGCACCAAGAACGCTTGATAGTTGTTGACCCTCTTTAGTCTTTTTTTGACTGACCACCGATAACTAACTTTTCGACTTTGTCAAACTTAGTGCTAAATTATTTTGAATATTGACACCAGATCAAGGCACATAGATCAATTCTTCCATCGTGTTGCTTTAAGGTTAGTGAGCTCCCATTGGTGGACCCAAGAGAGGTGGCATTGGGGATAGATAATGGTTAGTCACAGTGGACCCTGCTCTGTGTTTGAGCTTCCTGTTTGACCTTTCTATATGCGTCACAGATCAGCATTATGACATGCGTGTCAACATGTTGATCAATAGGAGCCTATAACCATCATTTGTGGTATGCACTATGCAGTATAAATCTATTCTTTGTCAGAGGTGGACACGCCAGTGTCTGGACTCCTGTAAAGTCAACGTTTTAGTGGAGCACCTCTGTAAAGAGGATGGACACATGGCAGAATGGCTGAATATACAGCATTCATGGTTTTCCAACTAGGACTGTCACAGAAAACCCCCAAAAGTGCCAAATATGCTTTTGCCAGTCAAATAGATAGGGTTGGATTGTGATGCTGTTATGTAATGAATTAAATGATTTTGTGTTTAAAAGCATGTCCGTCGTTATTTCATTGTACCTGTGACAATGACAATAAATACCTATTCTATTCTGTTTTGTTACATACACTACAATCAAAAGGTATTCAACAAAAAGCAAGCAATACCGCCAAACACTGCAAGTCAAACGTGCACTCATGCCTTGGCCAGGACCTTTGATGGGCATAATTTGGTTAGGTTGCACCATGTCATGATTGGTTGAATTGTGAATCCCCACCTCATCTAGTTTTGGTCACCTTCTATTGCCTGATTTAGCTTTTTATAAAAGAAAATATAACAGAACACTGCATCACTTGTAAAGCACTAATGGTTATAGGTTACCTCTAACTCATTTTGTCAGAGCCCTACTGACCTGCCCACATTCCTTAGGCTCTAGTCTAGTGTGTGTGTGTGTGTGTGTGTGAGAGAGAGAGAGAGAGAGAGAGAGAGAGAGAGAGAGAGAAAGAGAGAGAGAGAGAGAGAGAGAGAGAGAGTGTGTGTGTGTAAGAGAGAGAGAGAGAGAGAGAGAGAGAAGTAGAGAGAAACTACCAGACAAGTCGGGTGAAGAATAACTGAGTTGTGTTCAGCTCGGTGGGGGGTCCCCGCAGTAAACATTACAGACGTGAACTAGACGATGACAGACGTCAGCGTGGGAATGCCTCCATTCAAAGCGTCCTCGCAGTGCTTCAATAGTCCCCATCCAAGAGCCAATGTCCCCAGCAGAGGAAAAGGCATTCACTCTGTCCCAGGGTTTCGGTTCATGCCAAATACCTTATATAACCCTTCCCTCGTCCTGCTTTCAGAGACATTTACGGGGTTCGGTGGCAGGAGGATAGTAGAATACTTAAAAGCAGGCATCAATAGAGAAGCTGCCCACACACAAAAAAGCCTTTGGCATACGAGCGATGGGGTCATCTTACCTGACCCAGTGCAACAAAAGCTTCCATTTAGCTGCAGTGTAGAGCGACATAGCCCCCAGTTTAGGGATAACTTCAACTTCAAAGAACAAAGTCTAAACAAATATGCTTTTGAGTTCCATCAGTTCCATCAAGGCTTCAGTGACTTGTATTTGCAGTTAAATGGAAACAAATAGGTCATAGGTCTGTTGGATTGCATTCAGCTAATATTTAGGAATTAGTAGCCTATTTTCCTGGTGCTGCATAATATAACAATTGACTACTATTCTGACAAAATTAGGGTAAACTCGCATTTTATGCATATGTTAATAGAACGTGCATTTAGGCTACTTACCGAAAAACACAGGCTTTTCGCAACGAGGACATTTGGACGTCATTCTGCTTAAACTTCTTCGCCGACGTAGTGGTCGACGCGTAAATTCCAGTGGACACCTGCGAAAACGATTACAGTGAACGCGGACGACCCGCGTCGCGCCTCCGCGTTTATTTAACTTTACCAGCGAATAGTCCCGCCTTCAACTGCCCCAAGCAACGCGATAGGCTCCTGGCGTACTACGTAACCTCTTTGTGCACGTCAGTCATTTAGCCTACTACAAACAATCTCTGGAATTTCTTAAACGTTATGTCGTCTGGCTGCTAATGAATTACTGTAGGTCTAGCCTATTGTAAGATCAGTTCAAGGAGTTTACAGGCTGTAGCGCTATTTCTAGGCACCTGGTCAGATGCATTGCGCACTAATGCTGTCATCCGTTTTGGATGAACAACTTTTTCGTCTACTTTGGTTAGTTTTATTGCATGCCACTGGCCAGCTCTCATTCAGCTGTGTGTGTGTGTGTGTGTGTGTGTGTGTGTGTGTGTGTGTGTGTGTGTGTGTGTGTGTGTGTGTGTGTGTGTGTGTGTGTGTGTGTGTGTGTGTGTGTGTGTGTGTGTGTGTGTGTGTGTGTGTGTGCGTGCGTGCGTGCGTGCGTGCGTGTGTGTGTGCGCGCGTGTATTTAAAGGGCTATAGTGCAGACCAGGTGCATCTTTTCAAAGGAATGTTTACAGCAGACACTAAACGGATGTCTTTGAGACAGTCTACTTGTAGGCCTATCCAAGTTCATTGTGGATTTCTCAGTGTGATGTCTGAGTGATCTTGGTAAAGATATCTAAATAGTACTGAACTCCAAGCCAGACAAGGATGTATACTCTAAACTTAGAGTAGAATGTCTCAAAGGGGATTCCCTGTCTGTTTTGAGTGTGTGTGTGTGTGTGTGTGTGTGTGTGTGTGTGTGTGTGTGTGTGTGTGTGTGTGTGTGTGTGTGTGTGTGTGTGTGTGTGTGTGTGTGTGTTTGCGATTCCTTTTCTTTTAAGGTCAATTTCCAGATGGCCTACTAAGATCAGCCAACATACACATGCCTCTCATCCATTGTTTCATGAGGTGTTTTGTGAGTGTGTGTGTGTGTGTGTGCCAACATACACATCCTTCTCACATCCATTGTCCCATGAGATGAAAGGCACTTGCTGTCTGACTGCAGGTGAACGTCACTGTAACGCTGTGGTCGACTCAAAACACTGTAAACAGCGCCCTCCTGTGGAAGACATCTCTTCAGCCCAAACATTTATTTAGAAATATCTCTATAAAATATCACTGTATCAGTTTCCTCAGAATAAATTTGGGTAATGCTTCCCTTAAAGTTTTAACTTTTGTGCCAGTGATAGGCTAACAACTTTTTTAGCGATGTTGCTTCACAGTGTACCTGAGTTTACTGGCCCATTCGTGGCATGTTTCACATCACTGTGATATTGGCAAGCATTTGTTTTCTAGAGAACTTTAATCATCAGTGGGTAAATTGCCATGATCGTCCAATCAAACACATGAGGTTGCCAAGCAACATTCCCAATCTCAGTTTAAATTGACCACTTTACTGTGGTCCTAAGGAATTTCCTTTCAGCCGTTAAACTGATTTCACTAAAGTTGATCTAAGTGGTATACATGTATGAACCAGTTGAAATGTTTTAAATTGGTCAAATATATATTGAATGCCTTCTTAGTCATAAGGAGTAGTTCACTGTTCTCACTAGCACCTGTTTCACATATTCATTTTTAGGGAGAAATGACAACTGAGATGTCATGACAATTTACCATATTATTATGGCAGCACTTTGAATATGTACACATTCTTCAATATCTGAATCAGACACAGAATCACAGAAAATTCTCCCAGAAACTTCTCCCATTCTCTTCCCTCTTACTCTTCCTCTCAAAATGAGAGAGAGAGAGAGAGAGTGTGTGTATGTGTGTGTGTGTGTGTGTGTGTGTGTGTGTGTGTGTGTGTGTGTGTTTGTGTGTGTTTGTGTGTGTGTGTGTGTGTGTGTGTGTGTGTGTGTGACAGTGAAAGAGAGAGAGACCCAACACATGTCACTATAGTAGCCTTCCTACTCATGTTTGTTTGTATGTAGGCCTAGATAGGCTACATTATGTTTTTCATAACCACCTATTCAGTTTGTGTCTTAATTGTCCCAATTCAACTCAGTCCGCTCAAAATAACCAACTGCGAAGAAGAAGGGATGGATAAAAGACGCGCACTGTGCATGTGAAACCATAGGCTGTGGCACGTCTAAAGCTCAGCCCTAAGGCTACAAACTTTTAGCATTACTGAGATATTTGCTTTATGGCGTCTATTTGGTGGAGTGGCATTCCATATATCCAAGGAAATCGCGTAGAAATAAATAATATTCGTCGACTTGACCAATAGAAAGTCGCACTTGGCATAGGCGGAGCTAAGAAAAGCAAACAGACCATTCAGAGCATAGCCATGCTGTAAACGCGGAAGGAACAATGGACACTTCGTAGCCGAGAGACTGAAATGCCTGTGAGTAAGAGATACTCTGAATATTTTGGATGATACCATGAAGTGAAATGCTACAGTAGCCGACGTAAATCTTTACCTCCACTCCCCTATGATTTTCTGTCGGTTAAAGCCGCGTCTCTGGTGACTTCGGTGGCTTCGACGTGAATGCAATTCCCCACCACGTACCATTCCAGTTTGCTTCTTAATACATATACAAAACTTTAAATGCGATTCAGAGGCAATATGCCTGTCAGTGTATCACCGCGACACCATACAGTCACCTGCAAGCCCTAGCTTCATCACCAACCTACAGTAGGCCTATGGGTAGGCGTAGGCCTATCATGTGTAGTCTACAATAATGCAGGTAGCTTCTGCAAAGTTGCCGGGAAGAAAAGGCACTTCGAAACGTGATGTACAGTAGGCTACTCAAATGTACCTTAAATTACCCCTGAAAACATAACAAAACCACTTAACTTATATCAAGGGGTCCTTCATTTGTGAAACAGGCCCTTCATTTTACCTTAAAATGCCATTTCAAGGTGTGAGTGTGAAACCCCTTAATCTTATAAGGTGTCAAGTCAGGGTTCCCTTTATTTGTTGTGATTAAGGGGATCATTAAGGACAACATCTTAATTTTGTTTTAAGGTGTTAATTCAGGGATTCCTTGAAGGGGGGTTAATGAGAGTTTATAAGGGGTTCAATTGAGGGGTTTTGTTTCGTAGTGAGAGTATAGGGTAGGCTACTTCTATACTCTTTGTTGAAAGCGTCTACTTTATCATCACTCTTACTGTTCTCCTCCCTTGACTGACGTTATAGATCTACAACTGTCATAAGGGAATAGCTCATGTTTGTTGCTGGTATGTTTGACCGGTCTTCTACTGGAGGGACATGCCACTGTGTGTAATTTCATATTTCAGTAGGCTGTCTGTTGGGATAGATTTTGGGTATCAAACCCTAAACACCAGCTCTCTTACTACATTCACTACAAGTCGCCTGCCTCGATATGAGAAGTAAATGTTATTGGCATCAGTATAACAGTGTAACTTCTGATGTTCTTCTAGGAGTGAGGGAGGAGCGCCTGTGGCCATGTCTTCCAAGCCAGAGTCGTATCTGGTGTCCTTACCTCGCTGGGAGATCGCCCTCTACTGGCTGCTCTCGCTCGCCTCCCATCTCTACTCTTTTTATGAGCTGCACAGATTCTCCAAAGGTACATACACACCTCACCTCACCTCATCTCACCTATTAGCAGCGTTCTGCCCTTCCTCAAAGCCACTTGTGAAAGGGGGTAGGACATATGTGCACATTTGAGTATGTACCGCAGGGTGGAAGAATCCTGCAGATTTTTTCCACATTGATGAAAACATGATGTCTAATTTGTTGTTAAAGATGCTCTAAGCAATATATACAGAAAACATTTCCTTACTATCTGTTAGCAGCCTGTCCCCTGAAAAACACTGCAAAAATTGTGCTCTCTATTGGCAGTCCAGGCTCAAACAAAAACAATCTCAACCTGCACCACAAAACATGTCAAACAATGTTCCAGCCAACAGCTGAGGAGATGCACGTTTAAGAGAGGTTCAACTGCACTGGAGGGAGGGGGAGGGTGTAGCAAGAGGTGAGTGCACAGCTGCCAATCTGGCCTGGTCCTACCAATGGAGAGTCTGGCCACTCTCCATTGCCAAACTGAGTTTGAGTTTGAGTCTGTAAGAGGGGTTTAGTTGTAAAGCAAAACTGTGTGTGTGTGTGTGTGTGTGTGTGTGTGTGTGTGTGTGTGTGTGTGTGTGTGTGTGTGTGTGTGTGTGTGTGTGTGAGAGAGAGAGAGACCTCATAGAAAGATCACACACAAGCATTGTTTGTCCTGTTGTCAGAGTTAAATGCTGAATCTATAGACAGATTTCCTGTTTACTAACAAAACTAGATGCGCGCGCAGCCGCGGGGCAGAAGACGCCGAATGGCCGGTCATAACGTTATAAAGTTAACCTAATAACCAGCTGTTGTAAGCTATAATCGGCATTTTTTGTATGCCACTGTTGTCTAAATGATGAGAACATCTCATTTATGAGCTTATTTCAGAGTTTGTCGTTCGTTTTCATTATCTATAAAACATCGTCTTTTTGGCTTCTGGTTTCTGGCAAATATATGCATTACTTTACAATCCAGAACATTCTCTAACCATCGTCATTTTGAATAGTGCTGTTTTCGGCACTAAAATTCATTTTAATCTTTTCACAGAGAGCAGCTGCTTAATGCTGTTCGTGGTGCTTTCTGCCCCTTGTGTGCGCGCGCATGTTTTTGAAATCTATGTATGCTCCCAAAAGCACATTTGCTGGGAGGATGTGGAGGTGCATGAAAGGTCAGTATTGTACTGGCTGTGCTAAAGTAAAGGTGTGGACATAATCAAGAGCTTTGAGAAATAAACCTGGGAACACACTGCACACCTGCCCACCTGCTGCGTGTATTTATGTAGTCATGATGTCTCGAGATGTCAGAGCATCAGTAGGTAAAGATGGAATTATTACGTAAGCTTTTAGTTTTACATAGCTTCACCTGTGCCTTATGCAATCTGCCATGCTGTAGTTATTGCTTCGTTTACAGTCAGCTTTGGCCACTAGATGACACTGTGGTTTAATAGAACACTCTCCCCTCATTCGATCACTTTCTTTTTCGCTCTCCCTCTCTCTCTCTCTGTCTCTCTCTCTGTCTGTCTGTCTGTCTGTGTGTGTGTGTGTGTGTGTGTGTGTATGTGTGTGTGTGTGTGTGCGGTGCGCGCAGGGTTCGCCACATTAAATGTCACTCCTAATCAATTAGTGGGTAGTGAGGATGCTCCAATGAATCTGCAACACCTTTCTTTTAAAAGAAAATGAATAACCCTCAACATATAGACACACACACACACACACACACACACACACACACACACACACACACACACACAGAGCTTCCCACTGCTGTTGCTACATTAGAGAACGGTTCTCTGCATAGCTGTGAGTGAGAGAGCACATGTTACACTTCGGTAGAATGTGTGTGTAGGGTTTTGTAAGTCTGTGGGTTTCAGAGCGACCTGTCTGTTTGTACTGTGCATCTATTGTTGTTGTTGTGTGCCTGTGTGTCTTTGTATCTGTGTGTGTGTGTGTGTGTGTGTGTGTGTGTGTGTGTGTGTGTGTGTGTGTGTGTGTGTGTGTGTGTGTGTGTGTGTGTGTGTGTGTGTGTGTGTGTGTGTATGTGTCTGTGTGTGTCTGTGTGGCCTCCTGCTGCACTATGCGGGAAAGCCTTCTGTTGGGGTGATGTAAGCTCCAGCCAAAGGGTAGAACGATAAATAGAGAGAGAGAGAGAGAGAGAGAGAGAGAGAGAGAGAGAGAGAGAGAGAGAGAGAGAGAGAGAGAGAGAGAGAGAGAGAGAGAGAGAGAGAGAGAGAGAGAGAGAGAGAGAGAGAGAGAGAGGGGGGGGGGTGGATGAGGAAGAGATGAGCTAGAAAGAGAGAGAAAGTGTGGAGAGAGACAGAGAGAGAGACAATGATGAAGAGATGAGAAAGAGAAAGTGTGAGGAGAGAGAGAGAGGATGATAAAGGGATGAGCTGGAGAAATAGAAAGTGTGAGAAGAAAGAGAGAGAAAGTGTGAGAAAGGGAGAGAGAGAGAATATGAGAGAGAAAGCTGAAACAATGTCAGCCACTGACACTGCATTGCAGAGTGTAAGGTGTGGAAGTGAGAGAAGAGAAGAGAGAGAGGGGGGAGAGGAGGAGGAGAGGAAAGGAGAGGGATGAGACAGAGAGAGAGAGAGAGAGAGAGGGAGGAGAAGAGAGGGAGAGAGAGGAGGAGGAGGAGGAGGAGGAGGAGGAGGAGTCGTGTGGTGAAGCAGTGGGATTCCCTGAGATTAGTCAGCATTATAGAGAGAGAGGTGTGGAGCCCAAAAGCCCTGTGCTGAGCAGGACAGAATCAGCAGAGAGAGACCTTCACACACACACACACACACACACGCACACACACACACACACACACACACACACACACACACACACACACACACACACACATACACACACACACACACACACACACACACACAGAGAGAGACATGCATACACGCACATACACACACACACACACTCAGAGTTCAATTCAAGCGAGCTAGCATGACAAATATGTTTGCATTGCCAAAGCAGAACATTAAAACACATGTTTACATACAGTAGATATGCATACGTATAGAATAACATTTCATGTCAGCTGTGGGACATGCAAATAAGTAGGCTGATCATTTGGAGTGGGCATGTGTGTGCTGTTTTTGCACCCTGTACCCTGCATGATTGTCATCTCACCTATGCCTGTGTTTGTCCATCTGGTCTGTGTAGAACACGAGCGTGGGCTGGACAGAGAGTTCCCGCTGGAGAAAGGCTTCATTGGGGGCCTGAAGAGGGTAAGATGGACGCCTTGAAGAATGTGAATATGTGTTAGTCATAAGCACTGTAATAAGCTATAGTTAAGGGTGTGTTATGATGGAGTCATTAGCACTGTAATAAGCTATAGTTAAGGGTGTGTTATGATGGAGTCATTAGCACTGTAATAAGCTATAGTTAAGGGTGTGTTATGATGGAGTCATTAGCACTGTAATAAGCTATAGTAAAGGGTGTGTTATGATGGAGTCATTAGCACTGTAATAAGCTATAGTTAAGGGTGTGTTATGATGGAGTCATTAGCACTGTAATAAGCTATAGTAAAGGGTGTGTTATGATGGAGTCATTAACACTGTAATAAGCTATAGCTAAGGGTGTGTTTTGATGGAGTCATTAACACTGTAATAAGCTATAGTTACGAGAGTGTTAGGAGTCATTAGCACTGTAATAAGCTACAGTATAGTTATGGTTATGGTATGATGGAGTCATTCCAACTGTCATAAGCCATTGCTAGCTGTGTGTGCTATGAAGGAACTGAATTGTGACTTATGTACCAATCATTAGGAGCTTTTAAATTGAGACAATCCAAGATAACTACATTGTTGTTTGCTGTAAGTGTGTACTGGTTCTCAGGGTGCAAAAGCAGATATGTTGTGTTCCTCAGGATGCTGCGGACTTCGAGTGGAGCTTCTGGAGTGACTGGGCCAGAAGGTCCTTACTCTGGTCACTGCTTGGCCATGCTGTCCTGTCCAGGCTTGCCAGTATTTATCTACCT